>NC_053031.1:6363636-6666666 GCF_016746235.2 Drosophila teissieri | reverse complement strand
TGGCAATTTTATAGGATTTATTTATTGACTCATAAGTGGGAAAAGGTACAAGAATATATTGCAAAACGACTACCGACTAAATAACTTGGGTTTATATCTTCTAAGGTTATGGGTTAGTGATTAAGGTATGTTAAGGATTAGCAGTCCAATGTAATAAGCTTTCAGGCAATAAATACTATGCAAATCAACAGTGAAAACTACAAAAACTCAACCAAATATAAATATATGAATTCATGCTAATAAAATTAGAGACTTATAATTTAATAAATAAATTAGTAATTTAGTTATTTTCAAAGGCCTTTAAGACCAAATTGACTACACAGACTACACAGGTTTAGTCAGTTTGTAACTACAAGATTATAAGCGAGATATATCAAGTTTACGGCAAGAATACTATAGTGTGAACTTTGATCCCTCTCCACAGGTCGGGATATTCTGAGAAGAACCTCTCGACCAGGATTAGTAATTGTGTTCTGGCGATCGCGAAAGCTGCAAGGCAAATTGTTGGGTTATCAGGGAGCTCCTCCGTCCGGAGGACTCTGAAGCGAAGCTGAAGCACTGCACCGGGCATCGAACCTATAGCTCTACGGATTCTAGCTTCCTTACCCGGTTCAAGTCGAGCGGCAGCTGGGCAGCCTCCGTGGAGGAGAGTCGCTGTCGCTTGGACGGCACGGCGGCATCACTGGACTCGCAGTCCGTGTCGCCAGGTGCCCGTCCTCCGCCCGATCCCGCTCCCTGCGAGGGCAGCTGGGTGAGCAGACCACCGTACCGCGCTATGCTGGCCGAGTGGCCAAACCCGGCGTCCTTCACAATCTGCCGCGCCAGGGGGAACAGCTCGTCGCGGCGGGTCAGCAGCCAGATGGGCTGGGGGTTCCGACACAGCTGGGCCGCCGCCTCATTGACGCACACCTCGTGCAAGGTCAGCGGCTTCTCCGGCCGCCGTTTGCAATCGAAACGGCCATAGATGGCCGAGTACTTACGGATCTCGTCCATGCGCCGCGGATCCTGCTCCCCCATGGCGATCACCTGCTCCAGTTCCCGGGTGGTGCGCTTCCTGGTGGTCTGGGCACGCGGTTCCCTCTGCGGCAGCTGCCTGCCAATCTTCTCCGCACACATCGTTATCCGCTGGATCTGCGCCTCGGTCAGCACGGGTGTGAGCTGGGGCGAACTGGAGGAGACCTGGTGGGCGGTGTTCGCCGGCAGGCTACTGTTCGCCGAGGGATGCGGACTGCTGGTCAGCGGGTTGGGGGCCAGCACCAGGGGCATGGGCACCGAAGGAGCTGAGGCGCAGCTGTTTGGGGTAATCAAGGGGCCAGCGGGAGTAGGAACAGAGGTGGAAGGGGCCAGGGGAGCTGGGGGAACCGGCGAGGGCACGAAGGAGGAGCCGGAGGGATTGAACGAGGGAAACTTCTGGCGGGGCAGAGCGGGCGTGGTGTCCGGATTGAAGATCAATGCGGGTTTCGGTGGCGTTTCGCAGAGACCTGCAAGTAAAATTGTATTAGTATTACTCTATTTATAAAAAGGAAATTTAACAAATCAACTAGGTGTTGTAAATATTGCTCCTTAGTCTTTATAAAACATTAGAGATCCTTACCCAGATGCGGCATCATGGGGCCGTGGAAGAGACCCGGATTGTTGGCCCACTCGTGGAGCGCCTTTTGCAGCCGGCGCACGTGGAGCGGCTTGGAGGCCATGCCCACCAGGGCCATGATCTCGAGGAACTCCTCCTCGCCGGCGTCGTACAGCTGCTGCACATCATCGCCGCCCATCTCGAGCAGGGTGTCGTAGTAGGCCAGCAGACTGGCCCGCTGAAGGACTCGGTACAGCTGCACCTCCGCCTCGTTGCCCGGTCGCGATGTGGTGATCACTGGAAGACACAAAACAGGCGTATGCATAAGAAACGGGCTTGAAGAAGTTCCAGCAAAAAAAAAAGATATTTATTAAGTTCTGGCAGGCGACGTTCTCACAATGCCAAGCGCCTATAAGAAAAAAATTTTAATTAAATTCGCTTTTTCCTACCCAAAACAAAAAAAAAACTCGACGGACGTCTGGACCCTAACCCTTTTTTCGTACTGGCTGAGCAGAAGCAAAAAAAAAGGAAAAAAAAAGAGAAAAAACTCGAAAGCACACAAAAAGGATGAGGCAAGCGCTGGGAACGAACTCATCTGCATAAGCATGGTGGTTCAACCCCTTTGGAAAGACCAAGGATCCGATACGATCCGCTTTCTGAGTCGGCAAACTCGTTAGAAATGCGTCACGCATGCGCAAGATGCCAGCAAGGATTGCCAGGATCATTTAAATCTTACCTATTTCTCTCCTTTTTTTTTTTTGCTTTTTTCTGGTTTTATCACTTTCGATTTTTGGCCCAAAATAAAGAAGGATAGCATCGTGTGAAATACATATATGTACATATAGAGTCGTATCTTAGCTAAAATTCATAGGAAACCGCCTTGAGTAGCCAGCGATTTATTGCTCATACTAATGAATCCCAAGATCGAGGAGGCTGTAACTGTTATGGCAGCACAGCTCTAAATGGACGACTCCGATGACGATGACGATGACGAGGATGATGATTATGTCAAATCGTAAATAATTATGTGAGAATATTTCAGGCGGCGACAACGTCTCCAGCCAGCTTTAATTAATAGAAAAACGAGCTGGCCGGCTAAATTATAACAAACTCTGGGCAGAAAAAGCTGCCTACATCGATTGCCATCCTCCGATTCCACTCGCTCTTTTTGTTATTCGTTTTTTTCTTTTTTGTCATTGGTTCGCCTTGGTGAACTGGAAGCCACAAGCGCATCCACCGACGTGCAACACCAAGGATGCGCACTTCGCGCCATTAACCCACGCTCCGCTCCATGGGGTTGTTACGATTTATGGCCAGGCAGCAAGAATAATTCGCATTCTTAGCCGCTTAATTGGGTATATCATAAATAGTTTGGAAACTAAAATATCAGACCAGTTACGCGGACTTGAGAGTTGTGGTCAACCGAGCGTACAGCTGAGCTGAAATCAGTGTCGACTTTGAAAGTGCTTACAAGTGTCCGCTAAAACCAGCAAACTAGCAGCTAAGTGCAAGGCTGTGAAAACTAGTTAATGGGAAGGTTACAAGAGTTACATTTTCCCCGCTTAAGTGAAAGTTCTGTGGTATTAAAATATCTGAATATCATCATAATCCCCTTTAATCTATGATTTATGGATGTTTCAATGATTTCCAAATATAAATATATTATTTTAAAATTGTTTAACTTCTCTGAAGGCTTTATCAACTTTTCATTTGATCTAAAAATTAAAAAAAAATGTTTACCCAGCATAGAGTGACCGCTGAAGGGTTAATGGCGTGGCCACACTTCTGGTCTATCCAAGCACTGGTTCCCCCAGCTCCCTGATCTTAACTTGGGTATTTAACGCAGACCTGCGTAAGTCGGGAGTCTGGAGGAGCAGCAAGGAGGGGCAACCGGTGGCAGCAATAAATAAATGAGACGTGATTTCAATACACAAATAATGCCAAGGAGGGAGGATCGGGGGATATGGAGGAGCAGGAAAATCGGGAGGCTCGGGAGGATCGGGAGGATGGGGAGGCAGAGAACTGGGGACACTTCGTTGTGGCTGCTCCAGCTCCTCTGCTTCTGCGGATTGTTGCTGATTTTTTATTTATTTAATTTGCGGGTTTGGCTTTTTTTCTTTCATTTTTTACCCACTGGGTAAGAGACGATGCTGCGGCTGCTGTTGTTGTCATTTGCTAAATATGCTGTTTTTATGCGAACGGCAAATGGTGAAGATGGACAAAAAATTAACTGCAGTAACTTTTTAGTTGGCACTTGGCAGCAATAATGACATTCGACGCCACATACCAAGCAGCTGCCCAAGCAGCCAGGAGCAGAAAACGGAAAACCGCGAGTTGCCAGCAGGATTGGCACTCAGAAAAAAAACCATATGATTGGGTTTGATATGTTAAGAAGCTTTTTCTAATCGGAATTGTAATGTATGATATCTTCTTATCCTTATTCAAATGAGAATTAAGTTACGTATTTACTTCACATGTGGCTATATACTTGCACCAATTTTAAAACTTTTCTCACAGTGCATTTGGGAAATGCGTGAGAGTGCGGCTGTGTGTGTGAGGGGGCTATGTGTGCGTGTGGAGCGGAGCAGTCAATCGTGCGATCGCTTCGATTATGGGCAAAAAGTAGACGCCGGACTTTGCAGACTTTGACTTGGAGAGTTGGACCTGGAGTCGGAACCTGGAACCTGGGACTTGGGACTTGTGACTGGGACCAGGGTCTGAATCCTCCTCCTCCTGCTTCAACTCCTCCCTTCGATCCTCCCTTGCTGCTGGGCATCGGCAATGGGCAAGTAACCGAAACTATTTCTCATATACAACGATAAATTAAAAGCCAACTTTTTCAACGACCAAATTCTTGTCGATCAAAATTCCATTGGTGGCAATAACTTGGACCGTACGTGCCAATGGCCAATGGCCCCAGCCGAGGAACCATAACCATAACCTGCACAGGAAAAGAATAATGTCTGCCCAAATATTGCCTGCATTGTTTTTGGGGTCATTACGATCTTAATCTTGCTAATTCGAGGGTTTAAATAGGACCTGTTTCGCCATAAATTTCCATGTGCTTAACTGCAGTTCCGCTTGTCTGAATATTACTAATAATTACATAGGAAACTCTTTTATTTTTTTGCCTTATTACTGAAGTAAGTGATAAAGCCTAAGTCAGCTATGATTCTATTCAAAAAGAAAATATTGGCTATATATTTCTTTCTGTGTGGCGACATCTTTTCTTTCGACAGTTGAGTATTTTTGCAACGAGAACGCGTCTCGTTGGTTGACTACCCTTCTTCTAACACAGATTTATAGAAATATTTTACTACCCTCATCGCTTGGGGTGAGTTTTTTCTGTGTCCTTACAACGTTTTTTCGTATCACCCCTAAGACATGGCCTATCATCATGCGGTTCATCTAACGGCTGCCTTGGAATAGGCATCTTACCTGGGTCTGGAATGGATCCTATTGGATGAAGTCTGCCATTGCTACCTCAAGAAATCCTAGACCTTCAGCAGATATGCAAAGTAAGACACCCTAAGCAATTGAGCACCGAGGAAATGAAAACCGGAACAGGATCCGCTATTTCTGAAGAAATTAAATTACCCAGCAAAGGCAACTTTCAGCGTCCTTTGTTAACAGATGGAGGTCCTTGAAGACCAGGGACAAGCTCCTTGCGTTTTCCGTTACATAACATCGCCAGACAATGGAAGCTCGCGAAAAGAGCGCGAAAACTGCAGCAGCGGCTGGAGGAGATTTGTTTGCCTGCAGCGAAGCTTTGTCAAAGGATTCGTTGCGGTCGAAGGATCAGGATTGGACACAATAACATTTATACAAGGGGAGGCATCTGCGTGATCAAATGACGAAAGGATGTGCATGTCTTTCGGGGATAAATCGGAACCTGTTTCAGGTTTTTAATCGAATGTGACAAACGAAAATATTAAATTTCCATAAGGATAAAGAGAAAGTAACTGAGAAAAGATGGTTTATGATTTTAAAACAGAAAGGAGCATGCATTCTTCAAAAAGAATTCCTAATGAAAACTATCAAAACTTAGCTATAAATTTAATTAGTTCCAATAACATATGTTTCCCTTCCACAACTGTACTTTGATTTCTAATGCTGATTTTAAAGTGAGAGCTTTAAGGACCTTCTACTTCTATTCACAACTGTACTAAACATGAACCAGTAGGGAAATCCCTTGAAAACCCTTTCACTATTTCAGAGCAATGATTTATATTAAACTACTTACTTGTGCCATTCGCATTCCTTCCAAAGATCTTGCCCTGCGGACTCATGATGGGACTGGAGGAGGCCGACGGAGCACCCGAGAGGGATCTCTGTCCTTCGGACAGTCCGCTGGCCAGCGACAGATTGTACAGATCCTCCGTCTTGGGCAGTTCCAGGCTGGTGGTCAGCAGTTGTGACTGTGTGACGGATGCGGATGCAGATACGGATGCGGAGGCGGATTGGCTGTGTCCTTTGCTGCTCGTGCTCGCAGCCGGCGATGGACTGGATGTGGATGTGGTGGTGGCCACCGCCGTCGTGGGAGTTGTGGGATTCGAGCTCGCCTCCATTGCGATGAAACTCGTTGACAAACGTTGACGGATTAAGTTGACGCGATTCTCACGAGAGGCGAACGAAAACCAGGCACAAACACAAACAACCAGGACGAAATGCATGCAAACTAGGATCTAGGATCAAGGATCGAGGATCGGGTGAGTACTACAGGCTACGATTAACTACACTAGATATGTATGTATGCAAGTTTGTCTCTTTAGGGAGAGTTAAACAGTTAAACAGAAGATGTCCGTTGTAACGGCAGTAACGAAACTCGCGCCACACTTTCAATCTCTCTGATCTCTGCGATCCGCTCAGCTCGAGGCCAGACGAACTTCTGTTCTCGAATCCCAGAACGGACATCTGAGGAACCCTTTTCCCAACCGGCCGACGAAAACGAAGCCAACGAAGCCACCCGAAGTTCAGCCGAAGTCCACCCGAAGTGCAACCGAGTGACGGGCGCTTTCGTTTTCTATCAGCCGGAGCTGAAAAAAAGGGTTAAAATCAGGGATAAAAACAAAACCAAACAAATGGGTTGCGGAGGGTGAGGGACGTAGGACATTGGTTTCCAGGTTTGAGGGTTACTTTTTATCTGCCGATGCTCAAGATTCCGATTCTCTTATTAGAGAACAATGATTCCTCTCTCTCTCTCTCTTCGCAATTGAGCGGCTTTGAGTGAGTTTTTGTGCTCCGCCTCTTGAGAAACACTCACAGATCTGGAATGCCTTGGGTGCCTGAGATACTATCCAAAAGATCCTTTTAAATCCGTTTTGATGAAGAATTCCGTTAAATCTGTTGGGAATATTCAAATTTCAGCAAAAAAAAAGGTTGAATAAGATTGCATAACCCTTTTCCCATATCACATGAATCATTATGTAAGTGCATTTTTTTTAGTCTTGGAAATCAAAATTCGTTTTCCTTCGGAAATATTCAAATATTTTTTTGGTAAAAAATATATAATTATAAGACTTTTGTAAGCAGTTTCCTATGGAAAGCGAAAAACATTTGTAACGTACTTAACTATTAAACATTATGAAAAAAATCCCCCATTAAAGTTCTCACTTTTACCCAGCCTTCAATATAGTAAATGCCTATATAACTGAAGATTTTTTGTATTTATTTTGTATATACAAAAACAGTTTACCATAGGGCGTTATCAAATAGGGGAATACTTTTAAAGATTGCCGTCTACGCTACCGATAATCGTAATAGTTAATATAGTTGCATTCTGGATTTGGAGCCATTAGATTTAGGTTTAGGTATGAATAGATTACACTAGGATGGAGTTACGTTAGCAGTCGAAGAGCGGGAACCCCTGGAAACAATCGTAGGCTACACCAGGCTAGTCCTTAGTCCTGGCAATCGCCACAAGAGCGGGGTTCCTCCCGCACATGGTGTCAGTGTGTCCTTTTGCGAGTGTGTCCTCACTATAAGTTATTCACGCTGATGATCTGGTTGATCCAGCCGATGAACGAGGACGTCTTCACATAGACGCCGGGCACATCCTGCCGCCCGCAGCCGAATCCCCAGGAGACGAGGCCGGCCAGCTCGTAGAATCCATCATCTTGGCAAACTAGAGGACCACCTCCATCGCCCTGGCAGGCGTCGTGTCCCTCCTCGCCGCCGGCACAGAAACTGGAGGCGGGCAGGATGAAGATCTTCTCCGTCACGGCGTTCACCTTCCGGATGCACTCCGTATCGCTCACGATGGGAATCTCCGCCTCGCGCACTCGCAGTGGAATGGGACCAGCTTAAAATACGACCAGAAGTTAGAAGTTTCCGATGTAATCCTTAGGATCAAGTAAGTACCTTCTCCCATGTATCCGTATCCGGTCACTGTGCATCGCTTGCCCGCCGCATGGCTCACTCCTCGTGCAGGAAGACACACCAGGCACACTCCGTCCCGCAGCTCCGCTTGACCATGGAGCTTCAGGAGAGCGATGTCGTTGTCCAGGGTCTGGCTATTGTGGTTGTGGTGGATGTAGGTGGTGGCCACGCGCAGTGTCTGCGCTCCTGGACTGCCGTACTTGCGGGTCAGATCGTAGTCACCTACTCGCACATAGATAGCATCTCCGGAACGGACAATGCTGGAACAGGAATAGTATTAGGAATCATATCTGGCTTGGCAAAGGGGTAACCACTTACTTGGTAACACAATGGGCCGCTGTGAGCACCCACTGGGTTCCGATCAAAGCTGCTCCACAGAGGTACTGATTCAAGGAGTTGATCAACGCCACCTGCCAGCACCACTCTCCATTCTCGCCATCCTCTCCTCCCACCACTCGTGCCCTTCGTCTACCGCTGAAGTTCGACTGGAGTCCGTAAAGCGATCTCTGTTGATAGTACTCCGGATAGACCAGATCCGGCTGATCCGCCTGAGCTTGGTGATTGTGATACGAGCGCAGTTGGTTGCTCTGCAGACTACTTGACTCCACTAGGTCACCCAGTTTATCGTTGTGAATCTGGATGGGCACAATGGCGGATCCCAGGACCAATCGCTCATTGGATTTGTTGAAGTTCGGAGAGTATCCGGCGGCGGAGGTCATCTGGCGAGCTGTTCTCTGTACTCCGTACTTGGCACGGGCGTAGGAGACCAGGGATAGAGCCTGGGATCTGCCCGTTCGCAGAGTTCCCTTCACACCACACACATACTTGGAGTAGACATGTGGCCTTGGAGTCGTGGTGGTTGTTGTCGTCGTCGGAGGCGTGGTCATGGGGGGCTGAGGTTGTTGCGGAAGACCTGGTCCGGAAACTGGATAGTAATCTCCGTAGTTGGGCGCCGGCGGCGGTGGCTGGTAGGGATTGGGGTGGTGTGGCGCCATCTGAGGTGGTGGTCCCTGTGGCGGTGCGTTGTTCATGTACGAGTAGGGTGGTGTCTGTGGGGGATATGCCTGGGGTGGACCAATGGGCGGTGGGGGTGGTGCCGGGTAGTAGGCGGTGTCGTTGCGCGTCTGGAATTGCTGCTTCTCGAGGATCTTGCTCTTGGGCGCACAGCAAATCTGGCCGGAACGCTTGCAGCGGAACATGTCAGTCATCTCGGCGTTTTCTATGGGGAATTATGTATTACTCAAAGAAACCCAACATGGAGTCCAATCACTACTTACTGAAGCAAGTGAAGCTGAGCAGGCTGACGATGCAGGATCCTGGGCATTCCTCTCGCGGATCGGGACTGGGGGTATTGGGCAGGACATATGGCGGAGCAGTGGGCGGGGCCGTCGGCGAGGGCGTGGGTGGTGGCAACTTGGGCTTGGGAGCTCCGGCCCTTGAGTTGTCGCAGCACACGGATCCCTTGGCACAGGTGGTGGGTGTGGAAACCAGCACCGAGGGTCTCTCGCAGAAGGCGGCCATAATGTTGAGCAGACAGAATCCCGGACAGCGAGGCACCTGAACCGGAGCCTGAGGTGGCGGCGGTGGTGGAGATGGCGAGTTCAGAGTGCTCTCCGCAAAGGATATGATTTGGGAGAGGAAGTCCCCGCCTCCTCCGCCTCCAGAGGTCGAAGATGGGGGTGGCGGCGGTGGAGACGCGGGACGAGCGGGCTTGGCTGCTGGCTTGGGAGCATGCTTGATGGCCGGCTTGGTGGGCGGAGCCTTGGAGGAGGGCGGTGCCTCCGAGGCACCTCCAGTCACACAACAGCTTCCCTCGCCGGGACAGAAGGCATCGGAATCGATGTCATCACAGAAGATCGCAAATATGCCATTCATGCACTCGCCCTCGCACTCCTTCAGCACCTGGCCCTGACCTTGTCCGGACTTCAGCTTGTTGCTCAGTGGCGGCTCCTCCTCCTCGCCATCCTCCTCCGTCTCCTGATCCTCCTCCTCCTCGGCTGCCTCCGTCGTTGTGGTGGTCGGGTGCTTCTTGTGCTTGCTCGGCTTCGGAGAACTATTGTTGGTTCTAGCCGGTTCTGGCGTTGTGGTGGTGCTGGTGGTGCTAGTGGTGCTACTTGTGGACGTGCTGGAACTCTTTGCGGGAGCCGATTTCTCGGACAGCGTCTGGTTGGGCTTCAAGTTGCCCATGTGTTCTATGGGCGAATCGAAAGTTTGTTAAGTTTAAGGGGTATCATTCAATGGGGATTACTTACTGGCTGGAATGTAGATATCCTTGGGAAGCTTGCCATTGGAATACTCATCCAGGGAGACGCAGCACTTGGTGCCCTCCTTGCACAGTCCGTCGCTGGTCAAATAGGCCTCACAGTACTCCGCGATGCGGTCGGCCACACAAACTCCAGTGCAGTCTTCTGAAAGTATTGAAATATATAAGGATTTGGAATCACATATTCTGAAAATTGCGACTTAAAGACCTCTAGCATGGTACTTTAGAAGTTGGGGAAATAAATTATAAAGAAGTTGGTTCTCCCAAACTTACTGTTTGCATCATCGGCCTTGGTGGCCTCCTCCTTGTCCTTGGGCTTGGCAGTGGCCACTTTCTTGGTGGTGCTGGGTTTCTTTGTGGTGGCCGCCGTGGCTTTTGTGGTGGAGCTGGTGACAGGTCGCTTGGTCTGTGGCTTTGGCTTTGGTTTTGGAGTGGTGCTCGTTGTGGTGGTCCTCTTTGTGGTGCTGGTGGTGGCCACCGTGGTGGTGGTCCTCTGGGTGGTGGTGGTGCTAGCCGTGGTTGTGGTTTTCGGCGTTGTGGTTGCTCTCACAGCAGTGACATTCTTGCCGGCTGAGAAGATGATTTAATTAGGATGTAAAATAAAATTTATTTATAATTAATATTACCTGGAGCATTCTCTATGCAGCACTTCATGCTGGGCGAAGGGCAAGCCACATCGTCTAGAACTTCGTAGCAAATCAAAGTGGCCAACGTGTGGACACATACTCCAGGACAGTCCTTGGAATCAGCGGTGCTCGTTATGGTATCCAAAAGGCCTAAAAAGACAGACAAATTATATAAGAAACTCATTAGCATTAGAATTCTAAAGAAATTAAGGAATTAACAGAATTCTCACCTGATAGGAAACTGCCAGCCAGGGATTCATCCTGAGCCTGTGATGGGAATGGCTTACTGAACAGCAAAACGCTGAAGATCAGGGGCAGAACAAGGCGGCTCATTGTGCTCGAATGTCTTGGCATAATTCGATGGTCCAAAATGGTCAGCACGTGTTCATTTCTTACCAAGAATCTGCAAGAGAGACAGAGAGAAAGATAGTGGGGAGATAATTAGCGCTGGTCAAGTGAAAGTCGAGGTGGCCGCCACTGAATCATCATGATTCCAAGTAACCTCGGGCCCCCCAGTGACGTAATGCGGCAGCTTGGAGCAGGGGCATCATCTGCCACGAGCCCAGAGATCATTGGCCTAGAAAGAAGATCATCATCATCGTGATGATGATGGTTCATCATCGAGATATTACCACTGGGAGGCAAGGTGTGTGATAAGCCCGAAACCAGTTTGTATATTTTGGCTCTGGTTCTGCGTTGCAGGTGCCCGGTGCCCCATTTCAATATTACGTATACGTAGCGGTGCCTGCCGCCGCCTAACGGGCACCACACCAGCTCCATTCCGGCCATAATCCATGTATCTGGGTTGCCCAGAACGAGTATGGCAACCGACGACCCAAAACTGGTTACACATACTCAAGACAAGTCAACGAAAAATTAAAGAGGACCATGCAAATAATTATGGGCAGTCAGAGAGGTCGGTAAAAGCCAGGGCATTCTTGGGCCACAATTAACGAAACCGTTTAATGAATGAAATAGAAAGTACTTAGTACGAAATGAAACCTGGCCGATAGAGATCTCGGATGTTCCAGCGAAAGTGCACTTTGAGTTACTTGACTTACAGAAACTGAATCGGAATGGGATGCGGAATCCGAATCGGAATCGGACTTCCCCAATCACGTGCGGACTAAACAAAAGCTTTCTACAAACCGGAAATTTCTCAACGGCTCGAGCAGAAACGGAGAAAAAAAAAATGAAAATATTATTATGTTTATTTGGCCAGCTGATAGGGATAGAAAGTGCTAGCACGTATTTTGGGTCAAGTGAGTCGTTTCTCCTCTGGGTAACACATTCCTGCCCCATTCTGTCAGTCCAAATCCACGAATTCCACCAATACCAGCGGTATCGCCACGCCTACGCCACCATGAATACCAAGTCCGGCACCAAAACCAAAACCAAAAACTAGGTCAGATGCATAAGGCGCGACGGCATTAACACCGATCGTTCTTCTCTCTTTCGGTCGAGTTCGTTTCCTCAGTTATTTGATTCTTCGATTCTTTGGCTCTTCGGTTCTTTGGTTCTTGGCACTGGCATGATATGGGTTGGGAATCGAATCACTTGGCATTCCAGTTGGCCAAATGCGTATGCGTATACGAATTTGAATTTCACGCCAGGCGAAAAGAAAAAGAAAAGATTTCTTTCATAACAAATAGAACCGCTTGGCTTAACTGTAAAGCGTACACTGTAAACCGTAACTATCGTAGTTGATTTGTCAATTTGCAAAGCGATTCGGGTCTCTTTTGTTTGGTTTCTTTCGTTTTTAGCACTTCCATAAAAGTCCCGACTGGAGAAATGAAGACACGCGAAGAAACGTAGAAGACCACGATGTCGATGTCTCGAAGAGTTGGAGGAATTCTTCGCCTTAGGCTTGTCGCACGAACAAGTTAAGCGACTTCTCGGTTTCTCGGCTATCCCCATACCCGTCTCTTTTCTTTCTTTGGGATCTCGAGATCGTAAGATCTTCAGATCTTAACGGTATGTTTGCATACCGCCTAACTGTGTGCTGGCAGCCAGGAGAATTGGTATCGATTCGGAAACCCACTTTTAACTAGAGTCCAATATGCAAAGTCCAGCGAAAACAGGTAGGAAAAGCCACTCACTCACAAAGGTTTTTGTTTAAATTAGAACGATCCTCGGTATCTCTGGTATTGTGTGTGTGTGTGTATATATATATGTGTATATAGTATCTGGAGGATGCGATCACGACGCGACTGCACCTTGCGAAAGCCAAAAGCCGACTGACCAGCACTCAAGGTTCTCAGCGATGGTAAGCCGCCAAGGCCGGGAATTCTCCGGAGAAAGTGTGTGGAAGGTGGAAGAGTTCGAGCCTCTTTCCCGCGAAGAGCGGCGATCGATTCTCTTAACACCATCACCTGTTTACCTGGCCCACACCTTTTTTTTATAGGTGGATCATAAAACGTAAGCACTGTTGCTCCTAACTCTGCGAAACTCGGCACTTTATCACCGAAGGTAGCGACATCTTTATTAGCACCACCCTACTTTACAGTTTTTTGGCAAATGAAAAAGAACCCCCGGAGTGTGCCTACTTTAGCGGATTAACGTACCCCTATCCTGTAAATATAATTTTTGCACATTTGCATTGTGTGCGCGGCTTAGTTATGCAAATCTCAAGTGCCTGGCTTGCATATCTTACGTTGGCCAACATCTTGTTACATATGCTAATTCGCAACTCCTGATCCCTGATCCCCGATCCCGAATCTTGAGGAGCTGTTGACGTCGTCCTGTTGCCAAAACATTGCGAATTGCAATTACGAGTGTACGCGAATCTAATGAGCAACTAAGTGCATTTGCATATGGCCTGGGAAAATCGGGTAAGCCGAAGATCCCGGGATTTGCGGTGAGTCGGGAAAATCAGTCATCAGTTTTGCATAAGTGCATTGGCGAAAATAGTATTTAATTGGGGTGGTGATGGAAATTATATCGCAAATTTATGCTTATAAGAATTGAATGTGCTGAAGAAGACATACTGCTGTGCAAAATTAAGAAAAAGCATAAGAGCCTTTAACATAGCTTAATCACTATAATAATTTTTTATGTATTAACAAATGTTTGATTTAAGTAACTTTTAAATTTAATTACAAATGAAACGGTAATCATATAATATCATATTAATATCATTCTGCTAAGTTTGAAATAGAAAACAGATAGTGCTAATTACTATCGCCACCCATTTCCTATGCATTGTCTAGACAGTTCCAAGATCCGATGTCTAGGCAAATGAGTACAGAGACAAGCCTGCGAGTCCTTCGCGGATGTTCCCAGGCTCCTTTCGTTCGATTCCCCGAGAGACACGCAGTCGCAGCCGTCGCGCATCCTTCGTTTCGGGGCAAAATCTTCTCAAGACAAAACTTCACACGACCAGATCGGCTAGAAATTTGAATAAAACGCTGCATAAAAAAAACCGAAAGTGGTAAAAAAAAGTGAAAAAAGTTCATAAAAAAAACGAATTGAGAAAAAAAGTATTTATCATTCCGTGCGAGTGTGAGTGCGATCGTTTTATACCTGGTCCCGAGGACCTCAGGCAAATAGATAAGGAGTTGGTGGTGGTGGTTTAGCCTTCGTCCTGCGTCCTACGTCCTTCGTCCTGCGTATGCAAATCGCTCGCCCGAGTCCGCGATGATTCCTTTTCAATTCGAACAATGCCGAGGGTCGCCGCCCTGTCCTTTGGCCACACATGTTTTCGTCTGCGTTTTTTCTGCATTAATCGTCCTATTTGGAAAAAAAATGATTAAACCCTTTCGTTCGGTACATTTTTTTCCAAGATTTTTCCCCGTTTTTTTTCTTCAGGTTCATCTTTTTTTTTGCTTAAGTCATCCCGTTGTTGTAATTTCACTTTTCCGTGAGAAATTTTGATGGGTTCCTATAGAAATAGGATGCTCAGGTGGGACATAAAGAAAGGATTTTTTTTTGAGAAAATGTAGTTTTATTTCGAATAAAACCGGAATAAAGAAAAAGAAGCGAGAGTCTTGAAGCTTCAAAGAAATTACTATTCATAATATGTATAAGTTTAGCATTATAAATATGATACGTTTTATAAGTACTTGAAGTTATTAAACTTAAGGAGCTACTATGTAAAATTTTTAGATGTAACTAAATTAAAATTGTAGACCTCATTCTGTTGCGGTTGAAATGCATTTTCCAAACGACCTAAGGCGATTTATGTTCAAATAATCGACGAGCCTGCATCGTCGTGCCCTGCATTCTAAGCAATTCACCCCCCGGCGCGATGAACGATGATGATCTTGGGCTCGAAAGGATTCGATCCGAGATCTGACCGAGTTTCCTCAATTTGCATATCGAGGGTCGCGAGCTCCTTTGAGGGGTGCTATCGTCGGAGAAAGGGTTTGTCATGGGAACAAAAGATGCATTCAACGCCGAAGAATAGGCGAAATCAATATTTGAGGTAATTAATTAACTGCATCAATATTGGAGACGAAGAAATCCATAACAATATTCACATTTACCAATCAATTGATTGGCAATTGAATGTTATCTTGAATATTATCGGCAGAAGTCATTTGGAATGATGGTATGCTCACATTTCATATCTAAATCAAAAGAGTTTTGCTTTTCAGAATTTATTTACTAGTAATAATGAACAAGACCTAATCAAAAATTTAGTATATCTAGATACATACATACATATGTCTTGTATGTTAAGTAAAGTTATCTACCCTGTACAATTTCTTATTTTTTTTATCAGATCTCAAAAAGTTTTGAAATTTGTAGAACGCACTGTCAAGATTTTGTTATTACAACTTTTCTTTCCCTTTCTTTAGATTCAAATCGAGCGGTCTTTAGATTTGTTCCTAATAACGCGATCTGGCAACCTCTTACAATAAAATGTTTCATCCCTGGAAAGAGGGTTGCCCCTTTCAAATCATTGGCGCGAAGTTTCTCAATATCGTACTGATATTGATATTGGGCGAAATCCCACGGGGCTGTTTGTTAAAATACATTTTTTGAATATTTTTTTTCGAGAAGTTTAATTTTGTAATTTTCGTAATATATATTAAGGAAAATTGGAAAATTTACACACTTGTTCCTATTTGAAAAGCACCTGCTGTGCTGAGTGACCGCATTTCGCTCACAGGCTGAGGTATTTTTTAGTACGTTTCGGCGCTCAGCGTCTGCGGTCACACAAACGCCAAGTACGTGTCCAAAATCATGAACCGAAAGTAAATCAACAATGTTGCTGCTGCGAAACGCAAATGCTCGCTAAACTCGTGAAATTGGGATTCGAAATCGCAGGTGCGAAATCACACCGGTGGGGAAATCGGATTCAGATGCACTCCGTCGGCGAAGCGCAAAACTACTGAGCACGCAAAAACAAAACCCTGCGAACAACAAAAACAGTTACAGCCGATAGCAACAGCCACAGTCACAACAATAGCAACACTTGCGATAAAACACACAATGACAACACGCACCGTGCAGAGGAATCTCTGGGCCTCTGCTGTGGTGGTGCTGATCCTGCTCCTGTTCTGGACGGACACCACCAGAGGATACTTTGCAGCCATCGATGAGGCGGAGACCAGCAAAAACTGCTTCTGCGAGGTGGGTGTATAAACGGATTTAATTCCTGATTTAAGCCATATTAAAATTCGTCGGTATTTAAAGTAGTTCATTTCATCATAATTTGCTTATCCTCTAGCGAATCCTTACTGTGATTCTTAAATATTCCTATTGAGAATTTAATTATTAAATGATGATATATGTACTTAAATACTTTTAAATGATATTAGGGAAAAAGTTATTCGTGCTAACGTCGGTTTTGGTTTAATTATATTGCAATATGCACAGTATATACACTATACATTCACAGTGATATACCGTGATATAAAGTCAATTAAAGGTGCTCAAGCGATCTTATTTGTATATAGTATATATACCTGCTATTCCCACCGCAACTCTATGATATTTATATATTTCGCAGTTGGAGGGATCTATAAACGACTGCAGCTGCGATGTGGACACGGTGGACCACTTTAACAACATGAAGATCTATCCGCGACTGCAGAGCCTGCTGGTGAAGAACTTCTTCCGCTTCTACAAGGTGAATCTGCGGCAGGACTGCCCCTTCTGGCCGGATGACAGTCGCTGTGCGATCCGCTTCTGCCAGGTGGAAAACTGCGAGGAGCAAGCGATTCCCCAGGGCATTAAGGACAAGGGCGAGCACAAGGAGAAGGCCGCGTTCAAGGTGAGTTTCCGGGTATTTACCGAGCTATCGTCTACACTACGATTCTTATCTCATTCATTCTTTGACCAAAATCGGTGGTACTCCACTATCTAGCCAAGCACTCAATGGGTTTGTAGGTGATTTATTTGTATTCGAATGTTTGCGGCTCCTCAAGAATGAACCGCATCCGTAATCTTGAACTGAGCCTACGTACGCTGTTAATGATGTGGCCTTTGATTTTGTTTTGCAATGCTGACGTGGTCTTCATATGTCATCAAGCGTTCATCCGCCCCTAATTAGTTTTGGTCTTATCTAAAGTATTGATCACTCCCTAATAAACTATTCCATATAGTTAAGTAATCAAAACACCAAAATTCTTTAGGAAAAAACGAGGCAGAAAGTCAATTATATTTTTACAGATAACTCAAAAGAAGTGCAGTGCAATATATTTCTTAAAAAGCAGTTGTTCTTATCTTCATAAACAAAAAACACTTTATACTCGCAGATTGCAAAAAGAAACAAAATCATATTATTAGCCAGATATCGTATGAAAGTATTGATAATTATTTATACTGATAATGCCGTTCAGAAATATATATTAATATATTCGTAAAAAGCATTATCAGTTTAAT
The DNA here is from genome assembly GCF_016746235.2 of Drosophila teissieri. NCBI lineage: Eukaryota > Metazoa > Arthropoda > Insecta > Diptera > Drosophilidae > Drosophila > Drosophila teissieri. The sequence continues at coordinate 6,648,998 of NC_053031.1, read as the reverse complement.
TAAAGATTACTTAACCATCAATGAAACAATGACTGACTTAAAACTTAAGCACGATTGTTTGCACAACTGTTTACCTTACCTTACTGACTTCCTCATCTGGATCTTGTCTTTACAGTACACGCGCGAGGCTCAAGTGGGGGGCGCAGCCTGCTCGGATGGAGAGGATTTTGACAGCTCTTTGGGATTCCTGGACACGAGCATCAGTGACCAGGCGCATCGGGAATTTGAGCTGTGGGCAAAGCACGACGAGGCGGAAGAGGACTTTTGCATCGTGGATGATCATGAGGAGGGCTCCCAGTATGTGGATCTGCTTCTAAATCCGGAGCGATACACAGGTTATAAGGGCGAGTCGGCACATCGGATCTGGAAGAGTATCTATCTAGAGAACTGCTTTGGTGGCAACAACGAGACGGCTAACAAGTTCTCTAACTACGTGCCCCATTTGGATTTGCGTGATGTGTGCTTGGAGCAGCGTGCCTTTTACCGCATTATTTCTGGCCTTCACTCTAGTATCAATATTCATCTGTGTTCCAAATACCTGCTGTCGGAGTCGAAGGACTTCCTCGATCCGCAGGGCATCTGGGGTCCCAATGTACAGGAGTTTAAGAGACGCTTTAGTCCAGAAACCACAGGCGGTGAGGGTCCGCACTGGCTTCGCAATCTCTACTTCATCTATCTGATAGAACTTCGCGCATTGGCCAAGGCTGCTCCTTATCTGCGGCGGGAAGATTACTACACAGGCATCGCGGAGGAGGATGATGAGGTTAAGCTAGCCATCAACGATATGTTGTCTGTTATAGAGTAAGTCAAAGAATTCCCTCTTCATCTACAAAGATTTTAATCTTGCTTCTTTTTGCAGAAATTTCCAATCTCATTTCGACGAAAACGCCCTCTTCAGTAACGGGATTGCCTCCATTAAGTTCAAGCACGACTACAAGGAGAAGTTCCGCAACATATCCCGCATCATGAGCTGTGTGGGCTGCGACAAGTGCAAACTGTGGGGAAAGCTGCAGACGCAGGGATTGGGTACTGCTCTAAAGATTCTCTACTCAGAGAAGCTCAATCTGGCCACGGAAAGCGGTTTGTGGGACAAGCCGCACATCGAAGCGGATCCCATCTTCAGGCTGTCGCGAACAGAGATTGTAGCTCTATTTAATGCTTTTGGCAGGTGCGTCTTGTAGAGTAAAAGTAGTTTGCTAGAATATTTATAACTCCACATTTGCTTGCAGACTATCCAACAGTATATACGAGATGGAGAACTTCCGGCGCGTGCTGAGGTAACCCATCCAGTCTGTACTAACCGAGTGACGAGCCGGATCTCATTCGCCTCACATGAGCAGCTGTGCACCGCCGCTCCACGTACTAGTTAATTCATACGCACATCGCTGGGGCTGCATCTTGGGTGTTCTCCTGAATGCGGTTTCCCTCCCATAGTTCGTAACATTTTACCGGCCAGAGGCTAGCAACCCCAGGATAGCTGCTTCCCTGTACATACAAACTATCACCCTAGGCTACTTGTACTTTAGTGCACCGTATCACCCTAAAAAAAAACCAAATGACAAAAAAATAGCCCAGGAAGGATGCAGGTGTTTATTGTAAGTTAGCATAGTATTTATTGTATCTGGAGGAGTTTGTGAGCGGAACTTAATGAGCAAGTAAACGCATTGTGCAATAACACAACCTTACGACACAAGGACCTAAAATAAACTTCTGTCTGTTTTGAAACCCCCTCTTTAACGTCTCCATCGATACGGGTCCTAGCAACCAAGTTGTTTGCCGTTCCAGCTGTCGGCTTTTGTGACATTTACGAATTGCTATCCAGTCGATCTGCACTTGATTGTTCTTGTGACTATATTTTCTGTGCGAAATGGTGCTTCTTCAGGTGAAACGCGGAGACGAGGTTATCTTCCTCTATGAGACAAGTGTTAAGGAGAAGACCGATACTGTGCTGCGCGAGCTTGTGGCTCTCCACAATGGTCAACTCAAGATTCAGCGTGTGTGCATGGAGATTGAGGAGCTGGGGGAACACGGAACCATGGTACCGGGTGAAATGATTGGCCTGAACGAGGAACAGAGGGAGGAGCTCAAGCTTAAGGATGTCTGGGCGGATAAGTGCATCCCGTCGGGTGGTTTCACTATCAACAAGGATCCGCTTCTCCGCCGAAATGGACAGCAACCAACGGAGGCGATGCAAAAGGTCCTGGCAGGTGCCATAACCGACGCTAAGGCTATGGTGGATCGGGTAATGTATTGGAAATGTGCATCTCTGCTCGAATTTGGAAGATATGTTAAAAGCCGAACCATATTAATATTTAATCTTCAAAACCTTTAGCGCCTGGCTAAATCCTCAAAGACACTGACCCTAAAGATCGTTGAGGAGGCATTGAACCTTCTGCGTGGTGCTGTCACTATTGTGTATCCCATGCAGTTGCCGCCCCACGACACCATACGCATGGAGTTCACCAATACCGAGGATCTGACTGGCACTCAGGCCTCCAAGGAGGTCATCGAACCTTCCAAGGCGCAGTTCTGGTTTGCAGGACGCCAGATGCTGATGGGGAAGCTCATGAGTGACTACTTGGGTCAGAACGACAAAACCAAGGTGGCTGTCCCTATGATATATTAACTTTGTTTTCCATAACCCATCCTAATACTTAACCAGGTGGTCGTGAAGCTGAATCAAATTGGTGAAGGACCGCCGGGACGCGAGGCCGTGATCACCGAGCCCTTGCGTCGTCAGATGATGGCTGAGGCCTTCCGCCGCCAGGAGGAACTCAAGGTAGGACCTTTTTTTGTAGAGAGAATTCCAAATGGTGTTTTATTTGCTATAATTCGAGTATAAGTATATCAGATATTAGTAGGTACTGTTGCTCCACCGGCTAAACTAGTTTAAGAAATCGCTGAATATTGCGTAGCTACAAAGTCGAGAGTTAAGGCGAGACGGATGCCTATATCCTTGGTCTGTCCTGGTGTTATTTTTCTTTTGCTTCGTTCAGCAGATGTCAGTTGGTTTATGCTATATATACTCTATATAAATGCAACTTTTTCTAAGGCGCATCTGCTGCAACGGTTAGAGCGGGGATCGGGTAAATAAAGCTCGGCCATCCCATCGTTGTTCATCTGGGGGCTATATGTCCAGTATATATGTGTGATTATCCTTATTCAACCAAGAAAAGTAAAGATCCGTTCCATTTATCTGTTAGTTGGTGTAAACGTTGTATAAATGCGCTGAGTAGAATTTAAATTCAGTTCCCCTTGTACAATGCACAGGTCCTTAAAGTTTGGTGCTGTTTTGTATGGTTTTCCAGTAGTCCTTTCTGGAATCCTATTTTTCGATGCGACTTGCATGGCCTGATGTGGTTAATCCGCTTACAGTATGACTAGTGGTTTCTCGGGGACATCGCACGTAGTGGCTTTCTCCTGTTCCTGGTCGAAGTTCTGTTCACTGGTTCCCGAATCTCCGGCGGGACTGATTGGTATCAGCGACTTGGTGCTGCCGATTAGCTCTTGGTTGTCCATCGGAAGGCCGTGGTCCGACATTTCGTGACCATCCATCGCTTGGTGCTCCAGGTCAACTACATCGTCGTCCGTATCATACATCTGATCCTGCTGCTTGTTGGCGAGTCCTGGGCCAAAGGGACCATCATTATCTGAGTCATCGCCGGCACAAACACAGCGCATCTTAGCATCGTCCCCAACCTTTACGGATTTGGTGATGATGCATAGCGATATAGAGGAGATCACAAAGAGCACGATGGGCACAATCAGCGAGACCACAAGTTCCCTGTAAACCTTGTCCAAATCGTAGCGTGCAACCACAAACTCCACATTCGAGTCCTGTAAGAGGTAATACAAACGTCAGGTAAACTGATACCAAAACTGGAATTCAAATGGAGTTTGTTCCCCCACAAACCTTGTTATAGTAGCACTGGTAGCGTGACTGGGCGGTATTGTTGTCGCCATCGTTGCCATAGCGAGCCACAAAGTCCTTGCACTCCCCACGAAGTGTGTTCACGCAGCCCTCCAGGTTGATGAACAGTTTCTTCCAGCTGTAGATGGTCAGGTTGGCCTGGTTGGGCAGGTACCTCTGCTCGGGATCCACCGACCTGGTGCTGTTCTCATAGATTGCCCAGAACTGGGTGAAGTTCATGAAGGGAGCAGGCAAGGTGTCATGTTCCAGAAGGGTTCCATTTATGCAATCCGTGGCACTTTCGAAATATCAGATTGTAAGCCATAGCTGATATAATGCGACTTAAGACTTACGTGATGCGGTTGTCCGACTCTCTTGTGACTGTGGCACAGTTGGTCAACAGGTTGCCATCATCCTCCTTCCAGAACTCAAAGGGTTCGATACGCACGCCGTGCTCGGATCCTCGGGCCTGGTTAAAAGCCACTGCGTTCTCGCAATCGGCTGCAATGAGATTGTCCTCCTGAAAGGATTATGGATTTTAGTACCATTTTAAATTCCACTCCATCTCCAGCTTACATGCATAATAAGGGTGTTGACATTGGTAGTTGTTATCTTGGAACAGTAACGATCGCAGCTGAAGGGCTTTTTGATCTTGGTGCAGTGCACCCCGTGACACTCGAAGAATCCATTCAGCTTCTTGTTATCCTTCTGCGAATTGACCGTAAGTCCGTCGGCCTTGTGGTGGCACAGGAAGAACTCCGACATATTCTTGCAGTGTCCTTCGATGAAAAGCAATCAGTTAATGAACATTCACAGTGGGTCTTTAGCATGAAACTTACCATTGGAGCAGTTGAAGACGCCTCTGATGTTATTGCAGGCGGTGCCGTTATTGCAGTTAAACTTGTTCAGCCGACTCAGATCAATCTGTAAAGAGAGAATAATGAAGGATAATGGCCGTTCGATGATCGTTAAACTCTCGTGGCGCCAAGTGCCTATTAAAACCGTGGAGGGCAAATACTTGACACGCCTCATCGTCTGTCCACCGGCAGTGGGTAAAGCAAAGAATGAGTCATGGCGGAACTTTTTCTATTGCTGGATGCCCAAGACGATGACGTCTTCTAGTAGTTTGTTTACTTTAAAGTACAGCTACAGTTGGTCACAAAAGTTTACCAATTGTTGTTTCGGAACTTTTTATCCTGGACAGGTGCTATGAACTCACCATGGCGCACGATGTGTTGGTCACTCGGGTGCAGTTGTTCAGCTGTATATCGGTGCCGTTGCGTCGCACTATCGAGTGGATCTGGGGACAGAAGCCACTGGTCTTGGTCAGGCACCACTCTCCGCAGGATGCCCAGGGGCAATTGTTGGGCATCTGGCGATCCACCGTCTGGCACATGACCGGATCCAGCTCGAAGCCGGACTTGAAGGCCCTAGGAACAGAATATACTTATGAGTAGCTTATAAAGGGGGCTGTAAAGTAGATACCTACTTCAGGGAGGGCGAGTAGATGGCCACGCTCAGGTAGACGATGGACACGCAGGACAGCACCATGGTCAGCTGGCACAGGCAGATGGCGCGACAGATGCGCGCATCCTGTTCGGGAATCACCCGCGGTTTGTCCTTGCGTCGCCCCATTTATCCCGTCCTGGTGTGGGTCTCCACCTGGTAATGGCTCCTGGGTGTGGGTTGAGTATCCAATTCTCGGCTAATTTACGACTTGTTGATTTGGTGGCCCACTTCCGGCCCTGCTCCTCCTGCCCAATGCTGTCCTTTGTATTGTCACCCTACGCCGTTCTCAAGGTGATTCCTTTTTGGTTTGGTGGGTGGTGGTTGCTTTGGTGGGTGGGTGGTTTGTTTGTGGGGGTGGGCGGGTGGCTTTGGCCTGTGCCGTTCTATTTTAGTTAGCTTGGCTCATTGGAATTTAAAATCACTCGGACGTGCGGGATAGCGATATGTGGAATGGCAGGTGGGGAACTGGGACGTCTTATGTTCTAACGCCGCCAAGGCGAGATTCAACCAGTTAAAGACTTGGCCGATTTGTCTTTCATTTGCGGACGGAGTTGCCACCTAAATTATTCGGAGTTTCCAGGGTTGCGACCGACCCGTTCACGCATTTTACTCGAACGTTTGTTTTCGTTTATGCACACGCGAGTTGGCACTTTTCATGAAACGCAATGCGTGAAAAGTGCATCGCATAAACGCAGTGAATGTTTGATGGATGAGTTCTGATGGCTTAAAGGAGCCTGTTTGCCCGATTTTCGCACGTCCACTCCCGACGGCCACTGAGTCCTGACTGAAACCCGGAGCGGAAGGAGTGCGGAATGCCAGGACTGCCAAAGGACACTGCGCACTTTTACTTTTTTTTCGAAAGCGAAAGCGAAAGTGAAGCAGCCCAGGCCAAAACAAACCCTTGAGTGAAATGGAAACCGGGACAGGGATGGAGCCAGCTGAACAAACGGTTCCGGATCCTGGGAAGCACGCCTGCGCCTGGAGAGGATGCCCTCCCTCCACCCCACCTGCGTGGCCTCGTTTTGCGCTACTCTCTCCCCGAATTGGCTTAATGAAAACAGCTTTGGGTTTTGTTTAGCATTTCTCCACATTTGTTTTGGTTTCTTTCATTTTTGAATTGTTTATTAAATAGGCCGTTAGCTGGTTTAATTTGTTTATTGATAAAGACACGTTAAGTAAAAAATTTTAATCGTTTTGCATTCAAATTGGTTTGTTCTTCGGTTTGGTTTGTATGATTTAAAAAATTCTCATAAGCAACGTGCGTTATATCGGTTCTGCTAAGCTATATGTATACGTATATATCTATATATATATTCATATATATGCCTATATATATACTGTTATAATCCGTTTAGATGCTGGTTTTTACATAAGATCGTTAAAACTATTTCAAAAATGTTGAGAGTGTCCCAATGTGAGCGTGTTGTGAGTGATTAATTTGGTTCCGCTGCTTATCCCCAATGGATTGTATCTGGTATCTTGTAGTATATCTATCTTTATCTGGGTTTATTTCATTCTGGAGTTCGTACCGCCCCGTTTCTATGAATCTTCGCCGCGTTTTGCGGCCTGGAGCGGATTCGGTTCTATACAATTGTTTGTTTGATTGGTTTTTTTTTGGTTTTCGCTTCCGTTTTAGTTAGTTTTACGAATTTACTTAATATTTTTATGACTACTATCACAATTTGTTGAAAACAAGCGACTCATTAATTGGTATTGGTATTATCTCTGTGAAAATTGAAGTCGAGATTGGAGCATCGCTGCTGCCTCCAAAAAAAAAGCCATTAAAGCCAACGAAATTTCCATATAACTAGCATAACAATATGATGGCAAAGTTTATGTTAACAAATCTCTTGAGCGCAAAAGTTGAATAAAATGGCTGAGAAAAAGTTACTTCTTCGGCGATGCTCCACTTGATTTATATATTTATGTATATATTTATCGTCTGATGTGATGGCAAATGGAATTCTATATGCTTGTTTATATATCTAGGTAAGCTATGTGTGGTACAGACTACAAAGTTGAATTTGCTATTTGTTAAGGGCTTTAACTAATATTATTTTTGCTAGTATTCCATATCATCATCTTCGTCACTGTGACACAGAAGTTTGCTAGAATTGGAATGCGATTGGAACAGATTTCTTAATCAATGCTAGTCAGATAAAAGCGGTATATATGTACATATATGCTAAATAGATTGGGATAAACGGATCATGCCATTCTAGAATCGAAATCAACAAACATTTCTAATAGATCAAAAGAAAAGCATGCAAAAACATTTTCTAAAGCCATTCTAGTATAAGATCGTTAAGACTTGAGGGTATTCGATATGTTATTATATCATTATAGATTATAGAAATAGGGGAAATGCTGCAATCCCGAGTGTTAACTAATTTATTTAAGCCTGAAAGAAACCTTTTGTAATTTGTCTGCATTGCTTGAGCCTAGACCTTTAATATTTTGAGTATATTTCTTGTGAGTTTTGATTGTATTTCTTTTTTGAGTGATACGTGTGTATAAACCATACAAAATTCCTTTCGAATGGTATTTTGCTTTTGTGCGATAAAGAAAACGAGACTACAATTGGAAATATTAAGGAAGGCAGTAATTGCTAAGGACACTTCAGAGTAACAATTTGTATTGGACTTCAAATAGATGCGGGTGTTTGTTTTTTTTTTCAGTGGACTAGCTAGAACTGGGTGCCACACAATATGTGCAAGATATCTGGATCGAGGGATCCAGGGATTATAGCAAATACCATCGCACTTAACCTATCACAATAGATTTCTGGGGATCAAAGGTCGGGCACTCGCGCATTGATTAGATCATATTCAAAATACATTCAAGGACAACGACTTTTCCGTGTTACATTTCATGCAGTTAACGATCCTGAAAGTAATATAGAGTAGTAAAGAGAAGATAACAAAAGCTAATAGAATACAGAGGCTTTTGGGTAGGAAATATACTGGGAAACTAAAGGGTTACATTCGTGGTTCGACTGATGGATCAGGCCAATTTCTTAACGATTAACAAAAGGAAGAAGTTACATTCATAGGAGGATACAGCATGATAGAACAGTTCTCGACAATATCTTCATACAAGGCACAATGAGTACATGGTCCATGGAACTGGGTGTGTAATATACAGATACGGATACGGATACGAATACGATTACGGGGGATTTCAATTTGCCAAACTTTTCGCAATGAATGAGAACAAGATGCAGGACAGCTGACAGCTGGTACGGAATAGCACTCACTCTTCCTTGGTCGGGAACTTCTCGGCGTAGACCCGCGAGGATTTGTTGCAGGCCTTCTCGCAGCAGGGGCAGTACCAATAGCTGAGCACCCCGATCGAGATGGCGAAGAGCACGTTCGGTATGATCAGCGACAGGATCAGGTGGTACAGGTTGTTCTCCCACGAGTACCGACCGATGACCACCTCCGGATACGCCCTGCTGTAGTAGCAGGGGAAGGGCTCTCCGATGTGCGAGAACCTGGTAAGGATTCGGATTAGGAATCTCATAGTCATTGGACTCATAGCGAGCTTCTAACTCACCCATATTGCCTGGCAAATATACTGCAATTGGTCGTGGGTGGATAGCCACAACCCTCTGAATTGATCAGAAACTTGGTGTAGCTCACATCCCAGTTGACCGTGTCTAGGTCCCGAGGATTGCGCTCCCATTCGCTGAACGGGATGCGCGTATAGTTGACAAACAACTGATGGCACCTGGGAATAAGACGAACATGTATAAAAAATGTATATAATCAGGCAAATGAAGGACCCACTTGGTGAGTGATGAGGTGCAGCCCTCGCGGCAGGAGCTCCAGCTGCAGTTCTTGATGCCCTCCGCGTAGATGTGGTCGATGACGATGCAGGTCACCGGCACTGGATCGTAGTCCGCTATGATCGTTGAGATGGCGGGATCCACGACGAAGGGTATCAGGAAGAGGAATGTGAACACCGACAAAATGGCAGTCGTACCTGTGGGTTTTAACTCAGTTAGATAAGGGTATTCCAAAAGTCAAGTTGCTTGTAAACGATGCAGCGGTTGTTTTTTCTCCGTTTGGCAGATTCCCTGACCGCTGCTTCGTTCACAAGCCACTTAAAATCTCACCAAGGCACACGGAGGTATAGAACTTTGCCTTCTCGAGCAGCGTGTCCATCTCGATCTCCTCGCGCTTGGCCTTGATGGCGTCCACGCATCCGCTCCCCGGCCGCACCGGGGATTGGCAGGCGGAGCGCATCGAACCGGATGCGGATCCGCATCCCGATCCCGCCGAGCCGCACCGGCTGCTGTTCAGGCTGATCTTGCTGGCGGAGAGCGTCTGCGCCGAGAGCGTCGGACTCGCCGGCATCGACGTGGTCGTGGTCAGCGTGGAGCTCTTCTTCATGGCGGAGAAATACGGTTCTCTTAGTTATTTTGGGTGTGGGTTCGTGTGGGGTGCTTAGTTTGTAGTTGGATCGGTAAAAGCCTTTAAAATGAACACCGCTAACACTCGCGCTTCTACAACAATTAAGATCTCGCTTGCTTGGGGATCCCTTAGCCTAATTTTCTAACGATCTCCTGCCCATCTATCTGCCTTATTTTTATAGCCGAAATGGAAAATGTATTTCTTATTTTGTATTCTTTGTATATTAAATCGTTTTCTTTGTTTTTTTCTTGCTTTAATCTAAATTAATGCTTATTATGTTTCTATGTTAGCCTTTTGGGGTTAACTTATTTTGCTTTGACTTTATCGACGAGTTGTCGTTTCGAGATTTTTCTTTAGATTTTTGATCACGCATCCCTCACTCTAAGCCATTTTTGAATTTCTCTGCCCTCTCTCCCGGCGACTGAACCTTGTTCTATATCTTCTATATCTTCAGCCGATTCTGGTGTGGTGTGTGTTGTAGTGGGTGTATCTGTTTGTCTGTGTGTGTGCTGTGCATGTGGGTGTGCGTATGCGTGTGTGCGTTTACTCCCTAGATAAAACTAAGTTCCATAATTGCAATAACTTTAAATATAACCTCGCCCTTAAATCTCCTGCTATCCTACAAGTCCTGCAGCCTGTGGCTCTTTTCCAAAAAACGAAAAAAATTCAAACTAATCCTGAACTAAACAGTCGAAGAATATACTAATATTGTCTTCAGATCTGCCGATCGTCGTATCTTGAGAATGTCAAGCGCCTCGCATTGGATTTCGGTCTGTGAGATTCAGTTTGTCCTGGTTAGCTCAGTAGTGTCCTTGCAAGCCTCTGAGGTGTGGTCTCTGTGTCCGTGTCTCTGTGTCTTTCTGTGTGTTGGGGTGTCGGAGTGTCAAAAGTTCGATGGAAGGATTACAAAGAATTTCAAGTTGCTCGATTGTGTTCCTGACTTCAGCTGGTGCCCAACTCCAATTATTGCAAAGCGAAGACTCCCGTCTGGTGTGTCGGACTGTCTTCCTGGAGCAGAGGAATGCCTGGAAGATGCAGTACTACATGTTAGTATAAAGAACTATAGGCATTGGGGGAAAGTTGGGGAACTACCTAAGTTATTGGTTATAACATACATAGAATTTCAGTGGTGTTGATTATTGGAATAGAACTATACTAATCGCTCTTCTAAAAAGGAGTTAGGATGGGTATAGTCATTATTTCAGATTAAATTTTTCTATTTGAAAGTAGGAAGATGGGGGAGTATAACTCCTGATCCCTTCTGTTCTAGTATCTAAAGATGGAATAAATCTAGAGACTGTTCTACTTTCTGTTGAATTCGAAACAAGGGGCATTTAAAATAGAGACCTAGAACACCTGGTAGACCTGTCACATGTGGGCTACCGCAAAGACTGCAAGTCATCAGAGAGAATTCATTATAAAGACGAGATGTCCAGATATAAGAGTACCGCAATATAGAGCTTACGTGACGGATCTCATAGGGCCATAACCTCATCGCCGCCGCCCCCGCCCATGTCGCCGTTGGTGGGTGCGCCCACGTTGTTCTTGTTGAGGACCGTCTCCGTGTCCACGCATCCCTTGAACCGCATCTTGGCGTCGTCGCCCACATAGACGGTGGTCTGGCACATGATCAGGATGGAGCACGAGACCACGAACAGAACCGATGGCACCACCGAGGCGAACACAAACTGGCGATAGGTGACCTCCAGGTCGAAGCGGGCCACCACCACATCCTTCTTTCCGGGCGAATAGAAGCACGGGAAGCGGGCCCGGGCATTGTGGTCGCTGCCATCGCGTCCGAAGTCCTTCAGGAACTCCTTGCACTCGTCCATCAGGGTGTTCACACACCCCTCCAGGTTGATCATCAGCTTGGACTCGTTGGAAATGGTCAGATCGACATCGGGTGGTGCTATCTCCGGCACTGGAGTGGCCACCGACACATGCAGGTGGCTCAGATATGTGAAGTTGGTCAGATCGCTGAGCATGTTGGTCTCCAGGGTGGAGCCATTGATGCAGTCCACCGCATCCACCTGGTCCGAGGTGTGCCTGATGAAGTAGCACGATGTCATGGCCACATTGTCGCTGGATTCATTCCACACCTCCTCCAGAGTTTCCGCATTGATGGCATTCTGGCACTGCGACAGGTAGACCTTGTCCCCGCTCAGGACCACCACGTTCTTGTTCCGGGTGGGGATGTCCACACACCTCCTGTCGCAGTTGTACGGAGTCCTGATCTTCCGGCAGGTTCCTCGACTGCAGGAGTACAAGCCGCTTATGTCCATGCAGTTGATCTTGCCCCGCCTGCCGGAACACTTGACTGGTGCATCACTGTTGTGGAAGATGCACTCGAAGGCATCCGTGATGTTCAGACACTGGCCAGCGGTGCAATTGAAGGTACCCGTGAGATTCTTGCACTCATCATTGATGCACCTGGCCTTGTCCGCCCGATCCTGGTCGATGCCGTAGCACGTTTTATTGGCTGAGTTGGTGCAGTTCTGGAATATGAGATTGCTGCCATTGCTGCGCAGATTGACGTAGATCTGGATGCAGGCACCGGAAGTCTTGCTCAGGCACCACTCGCCACAACTGCCCCACTCGCAGTTGTCCTTGTTCACCGCCCGTGTGGTGGTGCACATCACCGGCGTGGGATCAATGCCACTTTTGAAGGCCCTGGTGGAGGGCATGTATATGGCCACCGTGAGGTAGACCAGAGCCACGGAACTGAGCACCAGGGTCATCTGGCAGATGCATATGGTGCCGCATATCCGTGTGTCCTGCGGCGGAACCACCAGGTCCTCAACGGGCACCTTTTTCTTGCCCATTTCTCAAGCGGCCGACTACCCTGTAATTCCAAGTAGCAAGTGGGTGGTCTGGTGGACTGGTGCCGCCTCTTTAATCCCTGTGCTGCTTAATCCCTCGCGTGCAATCCAATTAGAAGCTCGTCATGTCGGTTTTTAGTCTATCGATTTAGCTGGAAAACTGCGTGGGCGGTGTTGTATGTTGTGCGATTATATAACCCTGCGTAGGTTGAGATTTTCCTCCGACTTTTCTATGGGTCCACAAAATGGGAAAATTGGTAACTCGGCAGGCTGCGCACGTTTCCAGCTGGAGGACACGTTCCTTGGATAGGCCACAAACCTATCGATTTTTGGCTAGCTGACCCCACAGAAATTCACTTTAATCACTGGGCCCATCCATACGTTGGTTGCATCACGTGCCCAGCGGGTTTCCCTGTCGATTTGGACTGGGAAATTCACACAATTCCAGGGATTCCGCTTGTTAACACAATTATCTGGTTATTATTGGGATTTATAATTTATGTACAATTATTTGTTAATTCTGGAGCAGTGCTGTTCTGTGGTAATTATTTTTTCCCTTCGAGTTACTGGCAGCTGGTGGCTCGTGACCCAAGGCTTTCTGCTCCGCACTGGCGACTGCATTCGGCTCGGCTCTGGGTCTACGGGTTTCACAGCTCTCTAGCGTTACGGCACTTCAGCGCTCCAGCTCTCCGGTTTCTCCTCACTGACCGCCGACAACATGGCACACATCGTGGCGGGTCTCGTGGAATTCGCTACTCTCCGCTTTTTGGCATAAATCTCGGCTATGCGCGCGCACTTTTATTGCAAAATCAATAGTTCCGCATTCACATATTGCTGAAAAGAGCAGGCCACCCCTGCTGCTCCCGCTCCCGCCCCCACTCCCCTGCCCACGCCCGCCAAGCTGGCTCCGCTCGGGCCATTCCCACTCCCAGCCAGCGTTCCCATTGATTAAGTCGGCCTCCACATGGCCAAGAGTGCAAGTGCACCGAGTGCGCCATGTGCGGGCACTTTGTGTTTGCTCCAGTTATGGTCAACCACCGGGCACGCCCCCTTCCACATAAATGCGAAAATACAATAGCCTCTTTGGGATGCATCATTCTAAAATGACACATTTTCAAGATAAATATATACTATGTACTAAATATGTAATATGACAAAATATAAAATATAGATAATAACAAAAGCTGTGTAAACTTAATATTATACTAAGCTAATAATAAATAAACAAATAGAAAAGTAGTACGAAAACATTTTTCTATATTTGCCAATAACTAAATCACAAATACAATGACTGATTAGTAAATTATCTACACTACGAAAAAATAGATAAATAGTTCACTGGTAACAAAAGTTGCTCATGTGGCAAGTTTGTAAAATCGTAGATTGCAATTATTGGATTTACGGTTAGAATACATGGCTTATGCTTTGCAATAAGCAGGAAGAGATGTGGATCAAAGAAATTGAGGTATAAACAACAAAGTGTTCAGTGAAAGTTTACATCAAGAGGTTAATTGGATTAGTTTGGAAATCGTGGGGCGTCTCTGGGGATTGGATAGCCAGTATTGAAGTACAAAAAGAGTTTGGCGAAGCCACTGCTTCCGTGGAACAGCCGACTGCGTGTGATGTGGCTTAAGATCCGGAAATCCGTTGAAGAAGCTTTCGCCAGAGATTAGCTATGTGGAGATTTCTAGGTGGGAATCCCTTATCCCTCCTTGATGGGATTGCCCCAAGACGAGGCAATGATCCGGATGGTGTTTCCATTAAGTTTCGGCCCCAGCAGTGGGTTCAGTTGCGCCAAATAGCAGCACAGCCAGAAGAGCCAGCAGACGACGGCGGTCAGGAGGAAAATGCAGCGCACCAGGTCATCGTGCGGTTCCTTGGTCAGCAGGATGGGTCCGTACTTGGCCACCGCCGCCCAGAAAACGGTGAAGAAGATGATCGTTAGGATAACTTCCATGGCTGCTGCTAATTCTCTCCACTTTTCTTTATTTGCGTCAAATTAAATTCTGTTTTTATCAATCATCTGTGCTGGCTGAAATTTACTAACGCGTCTCACCTAAATCCGCACATGTCACCCGTTGCCCAACACTTGCGCACTCAATATCTTTCAACACTGGCCAACAGGTCGTTTGGCGGCTTAGTTTTATTAATATAATTAATTATTGCTAATTAAATTCCTTTTAACAAAACGTTTTTTGCTAAAACAAGAGTAGAATTTGTTTAACTGTATAGATAGATAAATATATTTGCTCAAATTTTGTAATTTATGACAATTTCACGGTTTGGCAAAATTATTTTAACTCGAAGATCAATTATTATTTTAAGTTTCAACTTTTATATAAAGATATTCTTATATCCGTTTGTGTAAGAAATTATAATTGTCCAGCTATTATTACTTAAATCATTATGGGTTGACCTTTTACAACATTCTCAGCTAAATCTGTTTTTTAGATTTAATATACCATAACTTTGTTTCTAGGAAAACTTTCGTGATTCCACTACAAACCCATTAAAAATTAATGTCAAATAGTGAATGGAGGAATCTAAGAATGACGCATTTTATATGTGTTTGGGGAAATGGTAGGCATACACATATAAGATTCGTATATGGTGATTACAGGGCATCACAAGATTGGATACGATGTCTTTTCTACCGACACAACCACTGAACACGCTCCACTTGGGTTTTATCACGGACCAAATGGAATAATCAATGGCCGCAGGGAGAAATTCTAGTTGCATGCCAATCAATGGAAAGTGCGCTTAGAAGTAGGCAACGATTTTGAGGGTCATCGAAGGATCCTGCATTCGATTACCATTTTGAGTTTCTCGGTCGGTACTCACATGTAAATTAAGGATGTTTCAGCTCCAAGTGTTGAGGTTTATTTACGTTCCTGCTACTGGGGCACGCACACACGTGGGGAAAGGGGTTGGTGGACGTGAGGGGGCAGGTTAACCACACCAATACACTTGCAGCAATCGCAGTCACAGTCACAGTTGCACACAGTGTGCCTTCAAAATCGTTTCATAACCCGCACATGGCTCACTCTTCGACGGAACTCTACGGTTTATTGGACCTTCTTTTTGATCCTTAGCTAAGCAAGTGCCACAATTGCTGCGTTTCTGCACTTTTCCACCATTTCCCCGTGGCTGGGCGAGCCGAGAAAATTCCAAACAGGAGAACTCGTTACGTTTCCCTGCTGTTTATGCCACTTCTGAGTTCTGACACTTCTCAGCTTTCGCCCATCGGAGCCCTCTCTTTCTGGCGGGGATTGCTGGGCGCCTGCGTCGGCTGGCTTTACGTCATCGCTGGCCGCTGTTGCTCCCAGCTGGAGAATGGAAGGGAAGGAGCTTTGGCCAGTGATGCTGAACAGTGAAAGGTCCAAGAAAAGTTATAATGTTAGCTAAGAGATCTAGGTGAAATATAAAAATGTTCATGGCAGTTATGGTCACATTTTCAATACCGCTTGTATTTTTTTAAAGCATATTTAAGTATCACTCTTATTTTTTATATACATATATTTACTATGTACTTATAGTCTCGATGATTTAAAGCCTTTATTACGAAAATTGTTAAAATCGGGCAGCGGTATTATAATCAATCATTTTTAATTGAATTTTCATTTAGATTGACAAATTTAACCTAAAAGCTAACAGTCTTCATAGTCGAATTCGTGAATTCCCATAGGGGAACTCTGAAATCATTATTAACATCATGGCGCCCAAGCAGGCGGCAATACAAGGCCAAGTTATTTGGTGCTTTTGCTTCATAAGCTACAAATAGCCAAGCTCGGCATGCAACTTGCGAGATTAGCCAAACGAAGGGAATTTTTAGTGCCTCCCACAGCACATTCCTTGCCAAAGCAGCTGGGTCTAGCAGTTTATTAGCCAAATGGGCAACGCAGGATTGGAGCTTGACGGCGGTGCAGGAGAAAGCTCCGCTCGGAAGCTCCAGTTGGACATGGGCCCTTAATTCCGCTGCAGCGTTGCCAGTGGCAGGCAGTCCTTTCGCTGAAGAGTTCGGCCGTCGTGTTGTCGCCTTGCTCCTTTTCTTGGTTGTCGCCGTCGTTGTCGTCGCCGTCGCCATCGTAGTTGTCGTTGTCTTTGTCGTTGTTGGTCTGTCACTGTATTGTTGCCAGCAAAGAAAGGCAAGAGGAACCGAAAATGCCACGAAAGAAAATGTGTAGCGTGAATGTGACAATTGTTCAGCGTTAGCAACTTTTGACCCCGTGCGCAATCAGGTCACCATTGTTCCATGGTAAACAGTGCTTGGCCAAAGAACACCAAAATGTGTGCTGGTGATTTGTGATTGAAAATGCGTAATCCTCGTTCCGTTGTCATCGTGCTCACCGCGTAACCTGAACCTTGAGTAAACACACACAGGCGCAACTCGGACACTTACAAACACATACAAGCTCACAAACGGGAGCACGCAACTCTACGTCACAAGAACTTAAAAGGGGTGTGGGGGGGTGGAGGGGCTTAGAAGTGGAGAGGCCCCAACCGAAATACCTGAAAATTGTAGTTCAACTACATTTAATTGATCTCCCAGAGGTGGGGGCCCAGCCAGGTGGTTCTTATAAATCTTTTTATATGGTGCCCCCTAAAAAATCGTTTCGTGCTAGGCACAAGAAGTTGGCTCTGCTCTAGCCCACTCACTCACTCCTTTGGGAGGTCCTTTGCCGCATAATTTCGATTGGAGCTGGCACTCTGCCCCTCTCTTTTTCTCTTCTGGAGGCCCCCCCTTCCTAAGGCTCTGTGTATGTCAGTGTGTGTAAGGGGGGTGGGGAGGGGTAGGGGGAGAGCCTACTTGCATGTGCACAGCCTGTTTCCAGTTCGTGTGAGCTGGTATATGTGTGAGTGAAAGCGTGCCAAATGAATTGAAAATTACATGTGGCTCCACTCTGTCTCACCCATCCCCCTTCTTCCCTCCTGCACCCCTCTCGTCCCTCGCAAATGCATCGAAGGAGTTTTATTATTTAAACACGACGAGTGCGAGTTGAGCTCATTGGTGCCGTGCCGCGTGTTTCCGTTTCGTAACACTCGGGGTTACATAAATATAGACGTCGTCACCTTTGCGGGCTTTAAAAATATACACGAATTAACGGCAAAGCGCGGCCTAACGGTATTTTAAAACGCACTCACACTCTCTTACAGCCATTGTGAACTGCACGTGCTAAGGATAGCAAGGAGAAGAAGAGAAGGAAAGAGCGTGCTGGTGAGAGAGGGAGAGCTCGAGGAATAGCCAAGCAAAGCAAAAAAAGTGAACAAGACAAACAAAACTGTCCGTCCAGCATTCATTTTTCTACACACATTTCGAAAGAATGTAAATGTAAAGTGAAGAAAAACAGAGAGAAAGAGAGAGAGACCTCAAAACTGGCCATTGGCAGGCCAAACACATACACAAGCACACCAAGCACACAGGACACACAGGCCACACACGACACACACGCACGAACATCCAGTGCTTTGCCGCAGTCATAAAATAATCAAGAAGCAGCTAAATCAGGCAAAAGCAAGACGACTGCAACGTGCTGATGTTGACGAAACATCTCCATTGGGACGAATAAAGCAATTAGCAAAGGTTCAGGATTGTTGCCACCACACTGCCAGGAGGTGGAGGAGGAGGAGGTGGAGGAAGCTGAAGGAAGCTGTAGGAGATTAAGGATGCGGGATGCGTGGGCCTCGCACTCGGACTCCGTGGAGTATTTAGCCTAATCGAGTGATGCGATGCCGATGAACCGGAGCACAAAGATGCAGGACCCTCCCTGCACTGGTCAGCTATGTGCGAGATAACGGGACACCGGACAGCCAGGCAACCAAAGAGAAAGAAGCAAAAGCAAAAGCAAACGAAACGAGAAATCGAACTCTCCCTGTGATATAACTTGCACCGTAATCGTAATCTAGCTATTAGTTATCGTTATCGATCAGTAATCGCCGCAATTGTAAGCTAAGTTATCGCACTTATCGCCGCTCTGCTCCGCCGCCGCCACCGCCAGACCTGCGCCTAAAAACTAATAATATTAATAAATATAAATAATACACCAATATATAGTAGACTTTAAACCCGACCAAAAATCGAGCTAAAACATGGGAGACGAGCAGGACAAGCGCACCGGCAAGGAGAAGCTGCTCTTCTACACCACCGCCTTCTTCATCCTGCTGGGCACATTCAGCCTGTTCGCCTTCCTTTTCCTGGTGCCCTTCGTCATCGAGCCCGCCTTCACCACGATCTTCATGCAGTTCGAAGAGGTTCCGGCGCTCTGCGAGACGTACGACACGGAGATCTACTACGGGGCCAAGAACTGCTCGTGGTCGTCCTGCCGCGAAGGCTGCACCAAGGACATCTACACGTGCACCCAGATCAGGGTGAACTACCGCCTCAATCTATACAACTACACCGATGAGTTCAACTTCACGGAGTACCACATCAATCTCAAGGAGTCGGAACGCATCCTGCCGCCCGTCAAGCGAACGGATCGCTATGAGAGAGCTCTGAGGAGCGACTACGAGTACGATAATCTGGGCGGTGGCACCGGCCTGGACATCGACCTAGGCGGCGGGCGCCTGGAGCAGCTTAATTTTGGGGATGCCGACGGCTCCAATGGCTACCTCATTGAGGATTCGGAGGACACACGCGGTCTGAGTGCCTCGGGAACCCTCATTCCGGACGAGCGGAGGCCCTTCGACGAGATCTCCGAGCTGAACGAGGGCCTCATGGGGAACCGCTCCATGTACTACTATGTGGGCGCCAGGCTTTTCCCGAACGTAAAGGGCTGTGGCTACCCGCCAATGCTCAACTGCACCATCTGGCTGAAGAGGTACACCAAGATCGGCATGAAGTTCCCCTGCTACTACTCAAAGGTGGACCCGAGTCTGGTCATCAGCGACCTGGACTACTGGCAGAACACCTTAAACTTGGTCTACTCGATGGCCATTCCAATACCCTCGTTCATCATCTCGGTGATTTATCTGACGTACGCCTACTTCAAAATCTACAATGAGGACGAGGAGACGGCGCCGCTGGACAAGAACGCCGAGGACATGGACATCGATGATATCGATGCCGTGGACGACAGCGATGGTGCTGTACTGGCGGACAATGTGGCCGGCAGCCAGATCATCAACATGGACTCCACCACCAACGACAGTTGTCTGGAGGGTGTCCTGCCCAACGGCGGTCCCGGCATGACCGCCTCCATATCGCAGGGTGGCTCCGTCACCACGCCCGGTCCGTACATCGCGCAGAGTCCAGCGGGCTCGCAGATGACGCCCAACTCGGAGATCAACTCGTTCGGCCACCAGCTAAAAGTCCAGATGGCCGACGAGCTATCGAGGGACTCGCTGGAGAACGGAGTTATCTCCACGTCCAACTCAGTGCAAGGGTAAGACAGGATACACATATGTACATATGGTATTCATTTTGAAAGTAGTGGGGAGTGTGATTAAAAAATATATTTAATCATATGAATCATTTCATATATAGAAATCTCAAAGGATTTTGTAAACGGATTCGACAATAAACGTTTACTAAGGAAAAGAATATTACGTATACGTGAATCTCTTGTGTTATTTTGTAGCATACATGCGCAAAATGGCAAAATCATAAAACCTGTGAAATAACTTATTTTAGGTTTTAGTCTTGACGTTAACTTTGAAACTAAAATGTCCCAATATGTTTTTGTTACAGAAACTTGAGCAAGACGATGACGACGAGTATCTCAACTCCTCCTGGGCCGACGGCGGCAGTCTGAAACGTCAGGCGCATGGTCTGGAAAATGTTAGATTCCGATTCGGAAAATGAGCCGCTGCTGGATTCGTAGGTCGCCGAGCGGCCAGCCACGGACCACAGAGCAGGCGGAGATCACCGGAGCAGAGACCCAACCCGAAAACAGAACTCATGAGATAACCGTGAAGCGATAACCCCAAGTATTTCTACCCGAAACAATCGACAACAACGCAGCGAATGCGACCGAACCTGAATACCTTCAGAGCTGTTAGCGGCACCTAATGAACTATGATAGATTATATTTACCTTATGAACTAGCTACTCGGACTCACACTTACACTCACACTCACCCACATAAAGCACGCTAGATAGCCGGAGTAACTCCGGACTGCCACACCCACTCAAAATTGCAATACACGGGCATTATAGTATGTGCACAGTATCTGATATCTGGAGGATCTTAGGCGATTGGTACAAATACAATAAACATAGGCCGCATGGACTCGAGCATGGAGTGCTATTCATATACCTAGAGGAAAAACTATAATACTTATACACGCATATACAAATATTTACTTGAATTATTTTTCTATTCGCAACAATCGTCGTCGTCTCGAGGCAGAAACACAGAGAAACTCAACCACTACCCATTTGCCCAACATCCAAAACCCAAATTCCAAATAGAGCAAATAAAAGCAAAAAAGGAGAACAAGGCGCGCAACTTATTTACAAATCGATAAATCGAGGCGCTGAGGTTTTTTAAATATTGTAATTCAAGTGCTGCAACCCGTAAAGCGTAAAAACAGAAGGAAAACAGAAATTAAATTTAGCAAACGAAAGCATCGTGTATTTCATTTAAACGTAATGATAAACGAAAGCAAGTCGAATGCCTATATTTGAAGTAAATTAAATTAAATTAACATTAAATTAAATTAAATTAACGTAAATTAACTAACATTGTTATCCTTCAAATTAATGCGGATAAAAACTCACAGCTTTAACTAACTGAAACGGAGGCATAAGATTTTTCTTCTACATATTTATTTTATTAAGATTATTAACGGATAGTGAATATTTATAGGTCCTACAAATGGTTCAAGCTATTCAATTAAAAACTTACAAATAAAATATTGCATTAAATCTTAATAATTTAGGTCTGAAATTAAATATAAACTAACGTTTCCTTTTTATATTACAAACAAAACCGAAAACGAAACCAAGTCATTTCTAAACTCGAAGGCGAATAATCTCGATATCGAAATTCGATGCCTAGGCGTATAGAAGCATCCGCATCAGCATCAGCATCTGCATCCGCATCAATAAACTGCACTTTTGCGCATATTGTATCAATGATAGGCGGCAAGAACTACACAGAAATCGTTTGTTTTTAACGACAGTTGGAAATAGTTAACGAGGGTCAAGCAATGGCAACAGAAGCGCAACTATTAGCTAATATCATGTAAAACAGACAAACAAATAACAAAATGCTACTAGAATTGAAACCAAATACATGAAAATCTCGAAATAAATACGCATTTAGCAGCCTAAGTTGACATGTAGTTTATTTTGCATTTCTTGGAGATTTTGCAGTTCTAAAAGTAAAATTGGTTAATCAATATCAAAGTTCTTCAATTTAACTAATGATATTGTTAATTTAAAATTTGGCGCCAACAATGTTGTATACCCGCGCATTTTACAACACTGCCTAACAATGGTGAATGGCAGGCAAGAAGAAGCAATCAGCTGTTGCCGTTTTCACCTGTGCCTCTAGAAATGTGAAAATTTGGCCAAAACGTTCTTGTAAATGTGCTGAAATCTTATTCACGGCTGGCTAACTCTATACAGGCTATAAATCTGACTATATAGACGTGCGATCCCAAGGAGGAACTCGGAAAACACCGCCGAAATAGAGCAAAAACTTGGCTTTGGACAAAACAACACACATCGTCGGCAACATTTTGTAAACAAATAATTCGCCTGGGGGAAAAACTCAACTAGCAATTAACAAATGCCGTTCAGCTGAGAAAATTGCAGGGAAAAACGCGACGATGGACAATAAGAAGGATATATACAATCTGTGGGTGCAGTACACGACAAAGGTAAGGT
This sequence comes from Drosophila teissieri, assembly GCF_016746235.2. NCBI lineage: Eukaryota > Metazoa > Arthropoda > Insecta > Diptera > Drosophilidae > Drosophila > Drosophila teissieri. The sequence continues at coordinate 6,626,510 of NC_053031.1, read as the reverse complement.
TCCAATTAGAAAAACTCGAGTGATAAGAAGTTGGATTAGCGGTGATGAAGTGGCGGGGGGGTGCCGCTCCAATTGCGGGGGCGGCCGCAAATGTTTATAGCATTAGTCACTGCAAGACAAAACGGTATTGTTTATCAGCTATTGAAGTAACGTAAACAGTGTAATGATTATATAATGCCAGAGAGGCTCAAACTGAAACCTCCCCTCTCCCTCGCTCTTTTTTTTCAAGAACGATGAAACCCACTTCCGGCAATTTGTGGCCCGCTTTGTGGCCATTTGGAGGAGCCAACTGCAGCTGGACTTTCAGGCGGAAAATTGCCCGATGTGGCACGAGGTTCAGCCGGACAGTGGTCCCCACTTGGGCCGCCTGCCGGATGAACTACTGCCCGCCATCGGTAAATTCATCATTGTAGCCAGAGATGTCTGCGAAACGGAAGGGAGAATGGAAGAGAAGGCCATTGAAGAAGTGGCCATACTCGTGGATTGTCTGGTGATCGTGTGTCGGCACTTTGACAATATACTGGCCATCATCAAGTACGAATACAAGCCGAATTTGATCGCCATACTCTCCCGGGTGTTCAAACAAGTATGCAAATATCCTATACACATTGTTGGGAATTTTAACAACTTACTTATCTATGAATTCTAGCAAATGGAGCTGCCTCAGAGCGTGCCCGCTATAAGCCACCTGTTCAGCAGTTTCTCGGCTTTCCTGGAGGTCATGTATGATCCATATCTGACGTGGCGCAGCTTTGTGCGAGGCCAGTCGGCAGACTACAGTCGTCTATCCTATAAGCCCCACTCGGTTCATGTGGAAATTGTACCTTTTATTTATGGTAAGATTAACTCAAAAGGGCAGTGATGGAGTGTAACTACCAGTCGCCGTTAGAAGCGTAATCAAACTAATTTCCTACCTAAGTTTGTTGCTCCAATCACTGCCCCATAATTGTTTGGCCTACTAACATTTCGCTTTGCCTTGCAGATTGCTTTCAGGAGGAGAAGCTCATCCAGTATGCGGAAATTGGCGAAAGCCTGCTGAACATCCTGGGCGCTGTGATTTGCGGCTCGCAGGTAGCGCCAGAACGCGTCTCCAGTCCCCTCCTGTGTAGTCCTTTATCTTTTAAAAACCGTTTAATTATTAACCTCACTTCCTGACAGCTTACCTTTCTGCTCACTGCTTTCGCTATTAATGTACGTTAGAGCTCTATCATTTTGTTTCCATGTCCTATTTCGTTTCATTTCGTGTATCGTTGATGTGGCTGGTTCTTCTCCAGCTGCAGCTGAAAGTGCAGAAGTCTCTAAACTCGACCTCGACCCTGACAAATAGAAATACTAACGCTCTAACCACTTCTTCACTTGCCCCCTGCTCGGGTGATGGGCTGCTAGACTGTGATAACTTGGTGAGTGGTGGATTCATTTATTGTCCCGATCATTGTTGTCTCCTAACCGTTGCTCATGCATGCCATTGCTTGTGTGTCCCATGTTCTGCGTTTAACTTAACCCTTATAATGGTTATTTTGGTCTGATCAGCGCAATGGTATGAAGGCCATTTGCCCCGCCACGGTGTCCATCACAATGAGTATCCTGCGGCAGTGGGAGAGTGTCAATAATCTGCGCCGCGTAGCCCTACAATGCTATGCGCTGATGGTCATTGTGCTGCAGAAATCTAGTCCGGAAGAAGTAAGTAGCCTGCCATATCAATAACACAGTAAACTAATCGGATCTTCATTAAACAGCGCCAAATAGACCTAGTTACGTTAGTTCAACTCTATTGTGATGCTCTCCAAGAGCTCCTGACCACAAAGCACTTTGAAAGCGGGGATGCCAATTTCGATATAACCAGCGATGCTGACCAGGATGTGGCTATCGACATGTCTGCACTCTCCTCCACCGTAGCGGCTGTTAAATTCTTTGTGACAGGCGATGCAGGTGTTAGTGAAGCCGTTTCCGATTCCAATCTAATGGAACTGCTCACTAATCTGCCAAAACTTATAAAAGTAAGGTTTCTTATCTTTTACAATTTCAGTATTAATCGTTCTCCTGCTTTATAGCCCTGGCACATATCCCATACGAGTACCCTGTGTAGCACCATGGAGGCTTTGGCCGCTTTGACGCGCCACTCCCCTCAATCAGCGGCCCAGTTGCGACAGGGTGAGCGCATCGAGAGGCTCTTTGCCAGCCTGCAGGATTTTGGCAATCCAACAGTGGATCTCCTGGACACGTGTTTCATGCTTGGCTACGATGAAAGTGAGCACCTTTTGCTGCTACCCGAAGTTATGCTCCGATTGCTCAATTGGGTGCCAACGCTCCAAGAGCGGGAACAGCTGCATGTGACCAGCCTTGTGCTCAAGGGCTGCACCGACAACTACAGAACGTAAGGAAATAAGCTTCGATTACTGTATTAAACGTATAAATACTCCTTTTTATATATTTTTTAACAGAAAATCTGTGGCATGTGGCAGCCATATCATCAAGGCAGTATGTGGTTGCCTCCTGACGGCCGAATCTCTGGCCGAGAACTGTGTTCAGAATCTCATTAAGTTGATAGAGGAATTAAGCAAGCTCAGTATTGTACCCGCGGAGCTTAAGTGCATATTATCACTGTTGCGGCAGGGAACAAAATTTGCACAGTTCAAGCAGCTTCAGCAGGTAAAACTCTATTCCTTTGTGATCTCGAATTCTTATTAATAGGCACTTTTCTTTCAGACTTTAGTGGTAATTGCTTTGCAGAGTTTAAGAGGCAGCAATTCCTGCGCCGAGTTCTTTTCAATTGAGCAACCGACGGACGGCATTATTGTACCCGATATTCGTAACTGGACTATCTCCGGCTCCTATGGCTTCATCTTTCACATTCTGGTTCGATTCAATCAAGTGAAGGAGCAGTCAAACAGTCGGCGAATGCTGCTTACACTACAGACAGCAAGCGGCAGTGGTTTCGAGGCCTTTGTGCAGCCAAATGGAAACGTTGTGGTTGCTGCAATGACCCGACGGGAATACCTCACTTCCTCTACGGCCACCAAAACACTTATGGATGGCCAGTGGCATTACCTTACCGTGGCCATAACGCCCCCAAAACGACCATTTTCGTATAGTCAGATTAACATCTATGTGGATTTTGTTCAAAAGCTGAGTGCCACCCTGAAAGTTCAGGCAGTTAATGAACCATTTACTGTTTGCTCCATCGGTGCAGTGGTTGCTCCACCACAACCAGGTGAAGTAGCCAAGACCGGGAATATGCCCAGGTCTTCATCCCAGGAGAGCGGATCCAGTGGCTACAAGGGAATGCTCCCTAGCCTTCTTGAGCGAACCCTATCTGCAAATGTATGAATCAAGATTTTGGTTTTATTTTCCATTTCTAACCTAGTTTATCCTATTAGGTGTCAAACTACTTCACCTTACCAATGCGCACACAGACGGCATTTGATCCTAATGTGAAGAACTTTCCCATCGGAATGCAGGATACGGTGTTTGGAGAGCAAACTTGTCTTAATGGACACTTGGGCGGTGTTCTACTGGCGGATCCAACCACCAGCTTAAAAACAATTTTCGACGCGGGCTCCAACTTTAGTTCCATTTTCTCACAGGACAATGACCTCCTAGAACTCAACTCTCGATTTGTCTTCTGTTACGCTCCGGGAGCAGTATGGCATGGAACCTGCCAGGACTTGATACCAGGCGGAAAGTATCCGGGAAGGATTAATGCTCAGCACTGCAAAATCGTTAAGATCCAGGAGACAATCAATAGTATCGGCGGTATCAGTGCAATATTACCCATGCTGCATAGGCTAATCACATCGGATCAGACGGCAGACATCTCCATTGGCAGTGTAAGCGAGGAGTCCTTGTCCTGCGCACCGACGCCCTCGGCTGAAGAGTTCACAGACTGGGAGATGCTGTCCTCGAACTCATACACCGAGTGGAAAATGCTGCAACATCCGCTGGCCAGTTTTCTGTGCCTACTGCGCTACCTCACACATGAGCATGAAACGAACCAAGAACAACTGCTTAGTAGCGAATGCCTGGCCATTGTGGGCACGATGCTCCAACGCTGTCCGCCGTCCTTATTCGATGTTAATGCGCTGATGGCCACCCACCTGCTGATGGAGTCGCTGCAGGGACATAAGGCGGAAGCAGGTGGACAGCTGTTGGACGCGTTGTATGCTCACATTGTCTTCGACTTTGCTATTTGGTCGCGTCTGCAGTTTCAAATAACCCTGGGACACGCCCAATACCTGAGTGCCATGATTAAGAATGACAGAAAGTTCTTCCGCAAGCGGTATGGCGTCCAGTTTGTGCTGGACGTGGTGCGTCAATACTACTCCACACCGGACAGCATCAGCGATGACGATGCTAAAACCATTCGAGCCACGCTGTTCGGGATCATAAAGTTTTATCTGCAAAAAGAAGTTAACATAAAGGAGGTAAATTCGATGATTACTTTTCTGGCTTCTGTACGGCAGGATGTCGTACTTGTGGAGTTCCTGGAAATGATGACTTTCTATGTGCGCGGGAAGAACTGCAAGGATCAGATGGTTCTTCTTCTGCACGAGCCTCAGTCGGCCAATCTCATATACAACTTCTTCGTGGACAAGAGCTACAGTAATGAGATTCAGGAGGCAGCAATAAGAGTAATATTTCATATTTGATTTATCCCTATAAGTAGCTAAAACATACTCCTATTTCAATTGCAGTTTATCAGCGGACTATTGGCCACATCGCGGGTGCATCAGAAGTATAAGCAAGTGCTTCGATTGTACGATCAGACTACCGAGCAGAGCATGTTCCCAGGATTTTTCTCTTTCATTACACCGCTCTCCCTGAGCTCTACAATCCTGTTTCATTTGGTTGATGAAATGCTGGGTCTACAGCCAGATTATGCCGGTCTAATATTTCTGGTCTACCATGTGAGCAGCTGTGATCTTCCCGTGAAACTGGAGATCGCCAAACGACTACTTCAAACCACCTTCGTCAAGCAGCAATCCACAGTAGCGATGGCAAAGCAAACGGGCTGGCAGGAGTCCATTGCCCGTCTGCTTATCCGCAAACCTTTAACCAGTTCTCCGCCGGACGAGGAGAAGCGTCGCAGTTTTGGTATAAACCTCGACGTGCTGTTGGAAGATAACTCAAACTTCCTGGCGCAGGCCGATCTCATTACGTTTTCCGAGCAGGAGATAGGCCTTGCACAATTGCAGCAGCAGCAGCAAGAGGAGCTGAGCGACAGTGGCCTAATACTTAACGAAATACAAGCTAGTGTTACAGAAGCAGCCACAGTTATCGAGAGTGAAATTAAAGGTAACTTGTTCCCTAACCCACTGTGAAATATGCTAATGTATTTAAATTCCAGAATTGGCTGAATCTGTCTCTGGAGCTGTGGTTGAAAATGCTAACAGTTTGTTTTCGGTCATTCGACAAACCACTCATGATCTGCAGGACACTTTCGAGTCCCTGACGTTGGGCAGCTCGACGGACACTACTGATGGTCCACAGACGCCTTCCATTCAGCGCGAGGAATCTTTAAGCTCCGACACCTCCTCGCAGTCGCCTCATGGTCCTCCCAAGAAAAGTGACTCCTTAGAGGTAAATGACGCTTTAAACAAATTTAATTTGTTTGTTCTTATTCTCTCTTATTATTTTTGCCAACAGAGCACCTCCGCTTTCGACTTTGTGGCCGATGGCGATGTGGACACCGAGGAGCAGTTGGTTTATCTAGTCTCAAACACGCTATTCAACATTTTCTGGCGCGGTATCCCTAACGATCATCCGCAGTGCTGGCAGGAGCGTGGCCAGGTGCTGGGCTGCATTAATTTGTTGGCTCTGAACAATGAGTTGATTACATCGCATCTCTCGCTGCGCCTACGCATCTTGGAGATGGCCGTGCAGGCCTCGCTTTTCGACCTATCGGAGCACGGCAGTCAAACGCTAGTCAACCAGGAGAATGCATCACACATCCTGCGCATGGTTTATGAATTGGTGGTTTTGGGCTCAAATGAAGATGAGTCAAAGAAGTGTTCTACGAAACTTTTGGATGGTGTGCTAGCATTGCTGGACGCCCTGATGATCTTCCAACAGGGCTCCTCTGACGATTGGTCGGATATGATTCGGCTTTGTTTGGGTCTTCTGCTCAAGTGCTCGCATCATCCGAATCCCGGTATTGTTGCCATGGCAACGGCCAAGCTGCATGCTATTCTCCAAAGTCGTTCTACGGATGATCCCGCGGAGCTTTCGTATCTTCTATATAGCATCAACAGAGCTCTGGATAATGCCATTGAAGGTGGGTTTCTAAATTATATTATTCATTTTTCAATGGCAAACGTTTCTTTGGACCTTTCCTTGTTTAGTTGGCAATCCGGAGGAGTACTCATTCCTGATGCCTGTGATGAAAGCACTGCTGGAGAAATGTCGCGTAGCCTTTAATTTGGATTCCACTCTACCTGATCTGCCCTCAACTTCCTCTGGTCCCGTCTTTTTTAATGACTTCCAAATGTACAGCACCAGCAAAAAGTGGAGGAACTTCATTGAACGAATGGTAAGTAGCCACCGGAATTCAAGTATTTTCAACAATATGGTATCAGTTTTATTTGGAACTCGATCTATTTATTATTTAAATATATGTATATTCAACATTATTAGCCTAAGTCTAGGGACAAAACGTATTAACATATTTTAAAGAACTAAGCACTATTTAAACAAGTCTTTAAGCTATGCCTCCTTTTGATTTCGTTGAGAATTCAGAATAGTTTGTGATTTTTTGGCAAGTTCTGACGCAGCCCATGGAGATTTCTCTCCATTTCTCGATCACTGAGGGGACTCTTGAACAGCGTCGTGTCGAAGACGCCCTTAGTGGTTCGCTTGGATGTGGGTGGACCCCTTCCATCTGCGGGCTGCAGTGCCAGCGGTGACACTGGGCCGTGGTTTCTAACGTAACTCGGTCTCGTAGGTCTTCCGCCACGTCCTCCGATCGTGGGTGAAAACGGTTGCCTGGTCGGTGGTGCAATGGTTCCATCGTAATAGCTTTGCGAGTGGGATTGATCGATTCGAACGCTGGTGGTGGTTGGATCGGGTGAATTGGGATTCGCGGGTTGCTGGTTTTTGCGATACCGAGAAGAGCCGCGACTTCTACTGCGATCAGTAGTGGGAGTTGCCGGAGTACTTGTAACAATGGTGGGTATGAATGCCGTACGGGTCGTACCACTCCTGCCCCTCATTGGAGTCCAAGGTGCCGGAGTAGTCGACGTCGTGGTTGTGGGCGTGACAAAGTTGAAGAAGCTCTGCTTCCTCTCCACATAGTGAGAGCTATTCGCATCCGTATCAGCATTTTCGTTGGACTCCCCCAAGTGGCTATCCGCGTCATAGGCCTGCTGGAGCTCAGGAACATCAAGGGTATGCTTGGCGGGTACAACTCCAGCAGTGGGCTTTCGCTTCCTCTTTCGCCGCTTGGAACTACCAGCCGCATGGGCATCTGAAGTTATCTCATTCAGATCGGGAGAGGATGCCAAGATGGGTGGATATGACTCCTGTTCATCGCGATTGGAGGCCTCGAAGGGAACGGGATCGTAGATGGGCACTTCGTAGCTGGATTTGGGGAAGTCGAAACTAGGAAACTTGTGGTGTGTATTCAAGGGCAATTCCTGCGACGGTGGTGCGTAGTCGTCCTGCGGATAAGTGTTGATGGAATGGGAGTCGGAGGACACATAGTTTGAAGGTGGATGCTGAGGTGGCTGATCGTATGTGGATGAAGGAGGATGCTGGTAGGAGTTTGGGTGCTCCTGGGGTGGTTGATCATAACTGGAGGAAGGATGTTGGGGAGGTTGATCATAAGTGGAGGGTGGATGTTGAGGAGGTTGATCGTAACTGGAGGAGGGAGGTTGATTATAACTGGATGAGGGATGTTGAGCAGGCGGATCATAACTGGATGATGGATGTTGAGGAGGCTGGCTATAGCTGGGAGGCGGATGCTGTGGAGGCTGGTCGTAGCTTGAAGAAGGATGTTGGGGTGGTGCATAACTATTAGTTGGAGGATGCTGGGGAGGCTTCACATAGTTATTGGACGGTGGCTCCGCAAACCCATCATGAGATGACGGAGGATGGGGTGGTACATAGCTCTGCTGGTGATTGGACTGATAGGAAGTGCTGATCTCAAATGCGGGCGGAGAATAGGCAATCTCAAAGTTGGGATTATTGATGGAACCATGTTTAGGCGGATGCTTGGGTGGTTCCGCAAAGTTCTGATGGTAGCCCACATTGGGAATCTTCTGCTCATATATGGAATACGAGTCAGGAGCTGGAAAATCCTTGTGCGGATAGCTGGGCACTGGAGCCGGTGCATCTGGTACTCCATAGCGGGTAGCCGGCGGATGAGCCGGAGCATCGGGTACTCCATAGCGGGTAGCCGGCGGATGAGCCGGATCTGGAGGAGGCTCATAGTGCGAAGCAAAAGTGTGATCAGGCTGGAAGCTCTGCTGTGCGGGAGGCAAGCCGTACTTCTGGTGAGGAACATGCTCATGAGTGGTGACCAAGCCAAAGTCCAGGCTTGGGAATTTGTGTGCTCCATAGAGATCCGGTTCCGTATCGTGATTGTAGAAGTCCAGATCCATGGACTGCGCTTCGTAGCTGGAAGTGGGTATCTTAAAGTCCGCACCATCGAACTTCAGGTGCTGAAAGTCATCGAGGGAGAAGCTGGGCTCCTCGACATGCGCTGGGAATGAGGGTTTCGCATAGCGGATGTGCGGCGGTGGTGGTCCGTACTTTATCTTGGGATGTCCCTTAGTCCGCCGGCGCAGCTTGGAGCGCTTGATCACGGCGAAGGGTGGCTGGCGGCGGTATCGGATCAGTTTCTCCGCCGTGGGCACCAGCTCTGCTTTTGGCTCAGTCTTAGGTGGCAACACCTCAACACTTGTGGCATTGGGTTCGCTGAGGGCGAGGGGCAGACAGAGGGCCAACTAGGGGGAAAGGGGATATATAAAAGGTAAAGGGTGAGTGGGTTAATCTTCCGCAAAAAAAGGTCATCAGACAAATCAACTTTCTCCCTCCAAACTTAAATGCTGTCATCTCTGTGTGGTTTTGTCTTATGTGGCCAACCTTTGACTTTCCATCCAAGACTCACTAGCTCTCGGCGCTGGCTTCCGCCTCAGTGCCTCTCTGGCTCCCAGTTTCCCTAGCTTTTTACACGTAACACAGTTGCCATCACCTTCACCAATAGCAGCCAAGTCACGAGTCTTGCTTGCCAGGCTCCTCGTAATTGTTGCATCGATGCGGGGACCTTGCCGGCTGGCTGCTCTCACGCAATCCAAACACGATTGAGGAGTGCAGGGATTGGCTGGGGGAGGACATGGAACTGGTCACCCGAAGGAGACAAGCTCTGAACCTGATCATCGCTAGGTTCAGGTGAGCGAGTCCGTGCCCAGTTTTCTGGCTTTTGTTTTTGGACTTGACTTTTTGGCACTGGGTGTATCAAAGCTTGAAAGTGGCTGTAATTAGTTTCCTAATAACATAAACTGGACATAAATCAGACTCAGCTATTATTATCCTTTTAATAATCTCAAGTATTTGAAAGCCTGTCGTTTGAGGTGTGTCAACTTTAAAACTGGTTGTAAACATTTACTACGAACTTGATTAGTTGTTGATCTACAATCTAATTTTTGAACACAAGGATAACAGTTCCCAATCGGCTATGCAAACACTAAACTTTGTAAAACTTTTAGGTTCCTGCTTAGTTGCATTTATGAGATCCTTGATTTGAAAGTCCAGTTTTTCTCTAGCTAATATCGCAGACAGCACACATGAGATGGCAGCATAATTAATTCACATATTATTTAATCGCTTACAAAACAGGCCGAAAGCCAAAACAAATTGCACATTTTGAGCGGCAGACAAAGCGCGATGCTAAACTCTACGCAGTGGTGGCGTTTGGAAAAACAAATTCCAAAATCGACGCGAGCATCAACACACAACTTTCGACTCCCGACTCCGACTCCGAATCCGAAATCGAATCCAACCAAAACCAAGTTGGCGCTGGAGTTTTGAAGATCGAGACTAAGATTTTCCGCGCGGCTCCCGGTCGGTCACGACTCGTCGGACTTTCTTTCGGCAACTGAGCTGAGCGCCAAGAAAGTGGTCTGGTTTTGTGGCTCGAAGAGGCGCAGCTGGAACCAGTCGAATGACAAAGCGGCGTCGCTGCCGATGCACCCACCTGGCGGAGATTTTACCAGAAATATTTTGCCCTGCTCTTTTATTTTCATTTTATTTTATTTCATTTTATTTGTATTTGTATTTAATTCGTGTGTGCCCAGTGCCTTGGAACGCTCGCTGGAGGCACTCGAGGTGTTGGTACTGTTGCTGGTGGATTATGCAAAGAATCCCCACCGTGCTGCCTCCACCAGCGCCATGCGGATGCCTCCTGGCTACGCCTGGTATCTGGAAGAGATCGGCGTTAAATAAACGCCAAATAAACAGCCATCGAGGAGCGCGTCTAACTGGTTTGCACAACTGCAATCGAGTGCTTCCTGTGCCCGCGGCTATCTGCACATTGAACTTGAACCTGACCGGACGTGACTTGTGGACTTGGACATGCCGACTGATCTCCACCAGAGCGACTGGGCAGCAGTTGGATCTGGAATACGCACGAAGAGTGCCCCTGAATCGAATGAAAGCGAAAACAAATGCAAGCTGCCATAATCGTCAATCTTGATCATCAACTTACACTCTGAAGACTGAAAGAAAATTTCACAATTGCAATGGATTTCATCTATCAATTAATCAAATTATTAGCTTTAACTATTATTCTCAATTAGATTCTGGTTGATGGCACAATTAAGTTTTAAGTTGGTTAAGGCTTAAGATATAGAGATTTTATAGGTGGTTTTCCTCTCAGTGTACCAATCTCGATTTTCTCACACTTTCAGGTGAAGCCTCTGTACGATCGCTACCAGCGCGACATCGAGTTGCATCTGTGGGAGCCCATCAACCGATTCTGGGCGGAGTGCTACGAGGCCTGCAAGGCGGCCTCCAAGCAGAGGGCCACAAACCAGGCGGAGAACAGGCGCCTGTTCCAGCAGAAGATCTACATGCCGTGGAAGGTGCGTCAGGTGGAGGAGATGCAGCGACTGCAGGCGGCTGCACTGCAGCACAAGACCATCGACAGCCACATACGGAAGCGGTGGAAGACCGCCAAGCGTTTCTTGTACGGCCCACGCGGACCATGGTACACTGGGTGAGTACTTCTCTGATAAACTTATTGCTACATAGAAAAAAAATGTATTTATTTTCATAAGTCACTTCTAAGATTATAAAGATTTCAAGAATTAAGACAGAAACTTTTAAAGTAGGTGCCACTTCTTATAGGATTGCGAAAGTAAAGTTTCTAAAGATGCTATATCAATTCAGACTCTTCTGTGATACCAGTTTCTCTTGTTTGGAAATATGTTTTAATTATCGCATTCAACAGCAGAGATTTCTCTCTCTGTAAACGTCACTGAGCCCGCCCCGATCCCATTATGAAATGACGCGAAATTCAGCATTTTAATTGCCCGCCTCGCATTTGAGGCGACAATTGTAATCGAGCGTGCCAGCGTGCACGGTTACAATAAATACTCGCATTACATGTGTGCGTGATCACTTAATCACCTGGAGGCACACACTCGTGGTCCCAAAGACCACTCGAACCACTCGAAAACTCAAACATGGCCAGAAGCCGCCGCGCTCTGTGTTAATTTCACTTCCAAATGCAAACAAATCCCTCTCAATCATTAAAGTCTGCAGCGGCGTCATCATGATCATCAACACACTCCGCTGGTGGTAACCACAATACGTTTAGTAGTGCCACTGCCACAATGGGTGAAATCCGTCAAAAACAATGCCACAAATCGGCGATAATCCGCTGGGTATTTATGGTCGCATCTTTGGCTGAAACTCTTATTAAAATCTATTCACTAATCTGGGATTAGTGGCCAGATGTTGAGATTATCATATTGGCTAGGCCTAGACTGGTTGTATTAGTAAAAATGGTATTATGATGCAGATATGTATAAGTATTTTATAGTTTTATCCAAAATCAATCTGCTCAGGTGTCACTTTGGGTTTATTTTGTTTACATGTTTATTTTAAGTTTCTTAACTATAATTATCGGTAGAACTGGTTTAAGAATGCCTTAAATGAAAATGTAAGCTTAACTCAGATGTGTCTATTGTGCAAATGTGAATTAAATATGAAAACAATTGTGCACAGTCGCATTTCCGCAATACTTTCTAACATTTTCCCTATATTTTGGTATTTTGGTAGCCCCCGAGCATTTTGGGCCCATTGTGGCACCGACTGTTTGGAGCTGCAGCTCGCCCATTGTCTAACGCTTTCGCCCATGTCTTTCGGCTCGGCCCCTCCACTTTCCCGCCCATGCCGTGTCGCGATTAACATTTCAATTTAATTTTATTAAATCATCAAAAGCGTTTAATGTCGATTGCAACAAAGGCCCGTCGCATTATGCAAGTGCAAATGTAACGAAAACTCATTATGCGATCCATACGTTTTTACATAAATAACATAACAAATATGCGCATAATTGAAGGCGCCCATGCAGATGTGCAGACGAGGTGGGGTCCACTCCACTGCACTCCACTCCACACCATTCCCATGGAGGTCAGTTCTCGGACGGATCGAATTATCCGCATCCAAAGGCAACAATCGAGGAGGGGTGATTTCCAGTTCTAGTTCTCCATTGTGCCCGGTGGCCAGTTGCCAATTACTCGATCGGATCGATTGGCAATCGGATGGCGGCGCAGTGTGGTGCTCCAACTGAGCCCATAAATTGCATTTAGACCACTTTGCATTGACTCGTAATTCGAGAATTACGCAGTTTTCTTAGGTGCGTGGCCCGAACCTTGAGCGATTTGCCTGCGCTCCATTGGAGGCCAAGTGCCGTGGCACCACCAACTGCACTGCATCGGTAGCCCGGTGGGTGACCCACGCAGGTGGGGCTTGTTCTGTTCTAAGGTCGAACCACTCACGGACAACGAACGACACACCACTGCATTACATGTCCCAAAATTAACATGGAATTCATGTGTTGCCAGAGTCAAAGTCTAGACCGCCACTGAATAATGGCACTTTGGTTCTAATAACAGCGATTATCGTTCCATTTGAAACTAAATGCAATCTTGGTAACGAAAATCGTATTTAATGGCTGCTGTATTCTGACTTTTTATTAAGCGTAAACATTTCACAAGCTAGTTTTGGCCTATTAGCTAAATAATATTGTTAAAAAATAACTCTTTAGTTCACAATGAATTTATTATTCATATACATATATTCAAAAGTATTTTCCACTAAATATTTAAGTTATTTTCAATTTATGTAGCTGCAAATTGATTTAATCCTACTGATCCTCAATGGTATTTATACATTTCGATATAACTGAATTCCTTTGAGACCAAGAGTGCATTTTCTTGTACCTTCCTCCCAGTTGTTCACCTCGTAGAAGAAAACTGCATTGACTTTCCATTTGCATAGCGTCGGTTCGTTTATTGCAATCTCGTTTCTCATTCTGCGAGTTCTACTCGAGTGCACAGGCTCGGGTTAAATAAGAATTGAAACGGGGATTGTGAGTTGGGGGATTATAGAGTTTTTATCGCGGTCAAACAGCCTTAAGATTAAGAAGACAAGAAACATAAATGAAAGGCCTCGAGAATGTGTGAGTGTAGATGAGGGGACATTGGATCCGCAAGATCCCCAGAACTGGGCCATCGGTATCCGCTGTCCGTGAATTCGTATGTACATATTTCGATAAATCGCTTTCATTTCCACTAATACTACAACTACTATCGACTATGATCAGCCCATGAGCGCCCACTAACTGGAGGCCATGTGGCAGGAGAAGTTGGTCGCGATGTGTCCATTATACGGTTGCGGCAAGAGGTCGGCAATATTCGAGGGGATTACATCCATCCATCTGACTTAGTGGTAGCCCAGGGGCGAGAGGGCGGGCAGAGCGGGCAGGGCCAGCTTGGGCAGAGCGGGTCCGTAGGCGGGAGCCAAAGCCGGTCCGTATCCGTGGGCCAGTGCCGGGTAGGCGGGCGCCAGAGCCGGACCATAGGCGGGCAGCTTGGCCACCAGAGGAGCGGCATGGAGCAGCGGAGCCGGGGCCAAAACCTTGGCCACCGGAGCCACAGCCTTCACCACTGCTCCCTCGCGGCGCACCACTGCGTTGAATCCGTGCACGGGATCGGCGGTGTACTCCACAATGCGGCGGGTTCCATCGGCCTCAATCAGGGAGTAAGCGCCCTGCACCACATCTCCGCTGCGGGTCTCCTGCTGGCTCTTCACGTCGCCAGTGGAGCCATCCTGGTGGGTAAAAATAAGATGCATTAGCAAAGGATAGTGATAGGTCCTTTCAAAGCTGTTAATTTGGTTTAATTTATGTTTGTAAAAGAATCCTTACATTGCAAGTTTATTGCGGTACTAAGAATATTTTATGAAAAATCGGAATTATCCTAGAAGGCATTTCCACATGCCACTTTAGTGTTGCAAACACACAACTTGCTCCACCAATGTGCTGCAATTTAATAGATCTAAAGTTCCATAAACACCTCATAAAAATGTCTCGCAAAATCAGAATTTGCATACCAGTTGCTCAATAAAGCAATAAAATTCTGATGCAGTTTTCTGAATTGGCATTGCTTTTTATGAGGTGACTAATGGGCTATGCAGTGCTGCTTATGTTGCTGACTCACATGAACATCGTAGCTGAAGGTGTACTGGGGATTGGGATCGTAGGGCTCCGGACCCGCCACCTTGGCCACCAGAGGAGCAGCCACCTTGGCCAGCGCCGGGTACGATGGATAGGCGGGCAGTGCCAGTCCGGGACCAGGAACCACCACGGCGGTGGACACCGCCACCAGGGCGCTCAGGACGAGGATCAGTTTCTGTGCCATTCTGGACGGTGTGCTTGGAGTGCTTTGCGATGGAGTCGTGGAGAACTGGAGGACTACTGCTGCTCGACTGACAAATGAACTCGATCTGTGGTTCTGTGGCCGCACGACAATTGCTTTTTATAGGCCTCCCATAGACGCGAGCCCAAAAAATCTGCCACAGCCTCCGCCTGCCGCCTGCTGCCTGCCACCAGATATTTATGCAAAAAGCGCAGCAAGACACACAAAATAATAAACAACTAAAAAGTGCGCATGCGTGTGGAGTCTGTAATGGCCTGTGCCTATGCGAAATACTCGCATCGATCGCGACAAATATAAAATAATTCATTTTTCGTTCCACTGCCCATGGCAATCAGAAGGGGCTGGTTCGGAGGAGGTGGAGCAGCCCGCCGAGCTGGAGGAGCTGCAGGAGGAGGGTGCTCTGCGGTTCACGCATGTCTGGGAGTCTGGGAGGACTGTGCCGGACCAAAGCAAACTGGTCCCACGCCGGCTGAATCGCCGTCGTTGTTGTCGTGACAAAAAAGTTCAATTCGAAAGCGAATTATTTGGGCCTAAGCCGGGTGGCCGGACGGATCAGGTGTGTGGTGGCCGCATGAGCACCAGTGCCTCCCATGTCTCCATGCACCCATGGCTCCATGTCCCCGTGTCCCATGTCTCGACTTTATGGCCACCAGATTGGGGCGAAGCTGCACACGCACCCAGCAGTCGATTGTTGAAAGGTGTGTTTGGGGCACAGCCTTCGAAACTGGCTGGCTGCTCTAAGCCGCGCCCACCCAAAAAATCTACGCCAGACGCATTCGCTACACTGAGAAAAAGCGAAAGAGTTCTAATGCATATTTGAAAATGCATTCCGAAAATGATGATAAAGCGAAGGGATTTTACAATTTCTAAACAATGTAGGAGGTAGCATTGTATGTACTATAATAAGAAAGTATGAAGTATAGTTTCTTAAAACAAAATGCAATTAATTAGTTTAGCAAACTGTTCAAATACAGTACTTAGTTTCAAAAGATTTCAAGAAATGTATGTACAGGTAAAACACAGAGAATCTTAGATAAACTTATGTATGTTATTACAAAAACTACTTCAAGGACAAGTATATTCTATTCGGTCTTTTAGTTTATCGAATGTTGTGAACTATTTTTCTAGGTGTACAGATTTGGTTCTGTTTCGCCGCTCTGTTGCCATTGGGACAATTTTGGCCATTATCACTAATTTTCAACGCGTACCGCCGCTTGTTAGGCGTTGCTGTCGCTGCTGCAGTTGCTGCTGCGTTTGCTGCTGCAGTTGCAGTTGCAGTTACTGCTGCAGTTGCGGTCGGCGCCGGCAGCAACATCTATGGACATGCTCGGGTTGGGGTTTGCGTAATCCAAAAATTGCATCTCGTGCCGATTTTTTACTTTCAATTAAGCTATTTAATAATTTGAGTGCGTGTTGGGCCAGCGAGTGAATGTATTCATTTGGAGTGGAAGAGTTCTTTGGGCGTGGGACAGCTGCAGTCGAGATAACCATCTAAGATTGCTGTCTTATGTAAGTGGAAAATGGCCTGCGACTTGGGTCAGCTTTCTTCGGGAAATGGGGCTTTTCCTGGTTACATTTTGTTACATTTAAAATTACAAAACCATTTTTACATGGCATGGAGTCACGAATACTCGTATGTTCACCAAGTAATTAGTTCCATTAAGCACATAACAATTTCCATTTCTTGACACCCACCATTATGATGTAATTTAAAAGTTAACACACTGCACACAGTTTCAAGTTCAAAATGACAATATTTGCATCTTAATGACACGCAAATTTTGATCTTGAAAATATGTCCACTCAATATCTTGTTATTTTGCACTACTTTAAGTGCGTTTTTAATTTAGTTCATTATCATTAACTAAGCAAGTATACATATTGGGCCTTGAGCTTGTCTGATCAACTGACTAATTAATAAAGCGTAAATGTAAACTCGTTTCTGAATTTAGTAGAGTCTACTACTGAAAGTGCACTTTTGATTAATTTTAGCTTGAGAAGCAGATACTTACGGATTTTGCTTGAATATGAATCAAAGACCACGTGTACATCTTTGGCTTATTGAATTTATTATTTAATGATAACTGACTTTACAACGGACTAAGGAGCAGACAATAAGTTATGTAAAAGCTAGGTTACAAGCAGTGCTGGAAGCTCTAGAAGATTGAGCAGTTAGCCCAAGAGTGGAGCAGCCACCGGAGCCACCAAAGGGCGAGCAGCCACCGGAACTGGTCCTCGCTGCACCACCGCATTGAAACCGTTGATGGGATCGGCGGTGTAGAAGACGGTGCGCAGTGACCCATCGGCATCCACCACCGAGTAGGAGCCCTTAACCACATCGCCATCCCGCACCTCCTGCTGGCTCTTGCTGTCACCGGTGAGCGCATCCTGGACATTGTAGGCGAAGGCGTACTGCGGATGCGGATCCACCTCCGTGTTCAGGGGCACGCCCACTGGAACAGCGGCTGGCAGCAGGGCGCACTCGATTGCGGCGATCAGAGCGCAGCAGATAAGGGTGATCTAGGGGTAAAGTGAGGTGCATTGATTGGTTTCTGCTGGAGATGCACACTTGTAAGGATCCTTGGAGCCAAGTAATGGTCTCCTACCAGGACTGCCCCAACTCACCTTGATCAGGGCCATGACTAGACGTGCTTGGTGGATAGCGTGCAGTTTTACAATGGTGCTTTGTGCTTGACAATGCTGTCGGAACTGTCTTGGGCTGCCATTGGATCGGGGTTATAAAGGGCCTCCACATTTCCGCAATACCATGCGCCGTGTGGCAACCGCTGCCAAAAACGATTCCATTCGCTGGCGTAATGGCCCATTTTTGTGCCTGGTCCACCTGCAAAAGGTTTCCCCCGTGGACGTGCCAGCCAATAGCCCAACTTGCACAATTCTCCCCTCCACCAAAGCGCCTACAATATGAATTGTGATAACCGTCAATATAGTTGGCACTACGTGATTGGAATCTTAAGTCGGGAGCTTTAACTCGAAGCTCGGAACCTACCCCAATGTTTATCAAAGTTTTACAGAGGACTGTAGTTCATTCCCATCGAAATCTCAGAACAACATGCAATCTTTTTTTGTACCGAAACTTTTATTCAGTAAATGCAGTTACTAATTCACTAAGTGGCCGATAGCCGTTCCCCAGATCCCCAGAACGGTATCCCTAAACGTAGTCTATGTGGGCGATCCATCGATCCATCGATCGGAGATTGGGAATGTGGGGGTCAACAGCGGGGTGGCAACAGCACGCACGTCCTTTGTGTTTCGGGTTTTGACTGACAGAAATGTGGGTAAATGCATTAGAACTATTTAACAACGGTCCTACAACTAGGCCATGGAGTTTGTCATCGCTGGGTCCGCCGACTCATCGCCTAGTGGTATCCACCCAGACTCAGGCCGGGCGCCGAGGCGTAGCCAATCTTGGTGATGGCGGGAACGGCGGCGACGGCCAGGGCTGGCTTGGCAATGGCCACCGCGGCCACGCCCTTCTTCTCCACGACGGCATTGAATCCGTTGACCTTGTCGGCGGTGTAGGTGACCTTGCGGATGGTGCCATCGGGCTCGGCCAGGGAGTAGCTGCCGTGGACGACTCCGTTGACCAGGGTCTCCTCCTGCTGCTTGGAGTCGCCGGTGTGGTGATCGGTTACTCCGTACGAGAAGCTGTACTGCGGATTGGGATCGTAGGGCTCGGCCACAGCCACCTTGGCCACGGCGACGGGAGCAGCCAGGACCTTTGGAGCATATGAGATGGCAGGAGCGGCATACGAGATGGCAGGAGCAGCCAGTAGCTTGGGAGCAGCATAGGAAATGGCAGGAGCAGCTAGCAGCTTGGGAGCCGCATAGGTGAGTCCCGGAGCCGACAGTCCATAGGGATCGATGGGAATGGCCACCACAGCGGACAGGATCAGTGCCAAAACGAACAGAGTCTGGCGAGGAATTCCATGATCAGTAGAGTCAAACTAAAAGCTGCAATCCTTGGGCCAACTCACCTGGGCAATCATGGCGAAGGATGTGAGAATGAGGGAGCTCTGGTTTGGATGTGTCTGCACTGCGAGAACTCAGCTCAAATGTGAGATGCATTTTCCGCCTGGTCTTCAGTTTTATATTCGAAACTGGCGGCAGTTGTCAGCGGACAAAAAAAACAAACTGGACAATCTAATGGGCAGAGTGACAATTGCGTCTCATTTGGTGGCTGCCCGATCTCGATCTCGATCTTGCACCCCAGACCTCATAGCTGATGGCGGATTTCGTGTTTCTGGTGCGGATTTCATCATTGGTGCTGGCTTTTCTCAATGGAATAGCTGCTGCTGCTATTGCTGTTGCCGAGGCACACCACTCACCTAAGTCCATTTGAGTCCGTTCAAGAGCGCTGTTCCAAGATACCCAGTTACCAAGCTACCAAGCTACCACCAACACCAGACTCGTTTTCCGCTGACTCGCCGGCCGATCTGGTTTCATTTTTTCGCCGTTTTTCGGCACATTCTCAGGTTCTCCAGCCGAAATTTGTCTGATGTAATAAGTGCCTCATATTGTGGCAGTTTCAGTTGCAGTTGCAGTTGCAGTTGCCACAAGAACAGTTGGAGTGTTTACTGGTGATTTTTGGTACCCTTTCAAGAAAAGCCCTTGATAGCATATGGTTAATATAACTAATATCATTTCTTATTTATACGTTTGTTTTTAACATAATTCATTCTTGAATTTAAAAATATTTCTTTAAGTAGTTGGCTTAATGTTTAACTAAGTATTATATTGTATCTTATTTAATAATATTTACATTACAATTGGATGAACCGCATGCCACCATAATTGAATAAGTAAATGAAATGCCTACTGTTTAGTTATTCCGATTATTACTCATACGCCATGTTTACGTGACTAACGGATAATCTTCATAGTAGCAGCCATGTCCAAAGTGCCCACTTGCAGGGTATCAAAACAAGATCAATCGTTTGCTGCCACTCGTTTAATTAGAAAACGAAAATGGCAAGTTTCGACGACTTGGTGGAGGGAATGGGCGGAGCACAGGCGCAATTACGCACTCGCACACGCACAGGCACAGGCATCAACCCCTCGCCGATCCGACTTCCACCTGACCAGCGGGACCAGCGCCCACATTGCTGAGCCGGTCACTTAGCCACCGTAATTGCCTCGAACGGGCCAAAAGGCATTTAGCCGGCATTTGGAAGCTCTAACCGCGGCGACCTTGCTCACAATTGGCAGCTAAGTGGCTGTGGCTGTGGCTAGTATTTCATCCACTTTTAATTAATTCGCATCTCAGAGCAGAGTCAAGCGATTGGGCAAGGAACTGCATAAATGGCAGTGGAGCATTCCATTCGCTTTGGCCAAATTGAACGAATGTACATACATATATCCATGCTGGTTTCCGGTGGCGACAATCTACGCCGACA
Source organism: Drosophila teissieri (assembly GCF_016746235.2). Classification (NCBI taxonomy): domain Eukaryota; kingdom Metazoa; phylum Arthropoda; class Insecta; order Diptera; family Drosophilidae; genus Drosophila; species Drosophila teissieri. Next base: position 6,606,157 of record NC_053031.1, on the reverse strand, counting down.
ACCGTTACTCAGTTCCCCCAATCCGACGAGTAATACCCGCCACCCGCCATCTGGTGCCAACTTTTGGGGCTCTCTCTCCGTTTCTCCGGGCCTCTCGGCGACTCTCCGAGGTGAATCCGCAGCCAACAAGTCGCAAGGTCGTTGGTTGCATTTTGGAAAAGAGTCACGAACTCGAAACCAGCCACCAGTTACAGCACGGAATCGATGGGGAATCTTTAATCAACCAATGAGTTAGGCAAATTCCAAAAAGACTGGAGATTCTTGTTAAATATTTGTTGGGAAAACAACATAAAATTAAGATAGATTTATCCTTATCACAAAGATTGTGTATAAATGATTAAAGAGAAACCATAAAAATCTACAGGAACTAAACTTAAACCGCATGCATCGTCATTTATTGCAATATCGTAGCCATCTATTTAATATACCAATTTTTGAACTTTTCTTAAGACTTCTCTCAATAGCAATATATGGGTATTGGGCGGCTAATCGATATTGCTGGCCCACATTGACCCAGTTTCACCTCGTCAAGTGAAACCGAACCCCTTGTGAAAACCTTATTATGTACAAGTTGTAGCTCATTAGCATAAGTAATTGATACCCGATAAAGTGTATAAGAAACTTTCCAATTTATTGGACACAACCAACCCAAGTGATACATCAAATTCAGGATCATTACCATCTTGAGAGACTTTTTTCCTTCAAAGATATATTAATTATGTGTTTGAGTTTGAACCCTTGTCAACCCGACTTCATTATGGTATTTCAATTATAAGTTTCGCGCCTTTGGTGTAAAGGAAAATTAAAAGCACTGCCATTGGATGGAACCTGCATGGCAATTACCGAAAACTACTGCTCCGAAATATAATCAAATCGCATTCACTTTCGATCCGAACAAGGCAAAAACAGTGGCAAATAAAAATGAAAACTTGGTGTAGCCGCCGCAAGACGACAGAAAATTGGAGTACGTGCTGCGAATTTGGATCAAAGCCCGAGACGCAGACGCGTCCAAATGCTGGGTAGGAAGAGGCCCCAAAAAGCGATGGTGTTGATGATGCGGGGGGCATGGAGCTTGGACAATGGGCTACCATACGCAATTGGTACGCAGTTCCCTCCACGGAGCACCGCATGCAAATTTTGCGAACGCATCTGGGTATAAAAGTCGTGGTTTTTTTGTCCAAGGTATGTCAGTTCATTTTCGATAACCGACGGTGACAATCGCACTAAATCCCACCCAAGCCTTACAATGAATCCTCTGGCGGTAAGTGATGGTGATAGCTTCGGTGAAGCCGTAGGATCAGGAGACTAACCTGGACTCCATGGATCTTCCTCACAGGTTGTTGCAGTCCTCTCCTCGATGGCCCTCTCGGCTCAGGCTGGTCTGGTTGGCGCTCCTCTGGCCGCCGCTCCTCTGGGCGCTCCTCTGGGTGCTCCTCTGGCCTACTCCGCCCCTCTGGGAGCTTCTCCCTACTTCGCACCGGCTGCGTACTCCGCCCCCCTGGGCTACGCTGCTCCTTTGGGATACAACGCCCCTCTGGTGGCTGGACCTGCTCCTCTGGTAGCCAAGACCTACGCTGCCGCTCCCTTCGCCGCTCCGTTCGCCGCTCCCATCGCTGCTCCAGTTGCCCCAGTTGCTGCTCGCCTGGCTGCCCCAGTCGCTGCTCCCTTCGCTGCCCCAATTGCTCCAGTTGCCGCTCCCCTGGCCGCTCCAGTTGCTCCAGTTGCCGCTCCCCTGGCCGCTCCAGTTGCTCCAGTTGCTGCTCCCCTGGCTGCTCCCATCGCCACTGAGATCGTGGATGCCCACCCCCAGTACAAGTTCGCCTACGATGTCCAGGATACGCTGACTGGTGACTCCAAGACTCAGGAGGAGACCCGTGATGGTGATGTCGTGCGCGGATCCTACTCTCTGATCGAGCCCGATGGTTCCCGTCGCATTGTCAGCTACTACGCCGACTCCATCAACGGATTCAACGCTGTGGTCCAGAAGGATGTGCCCGTTGCTGTGGCCCCAGTGGCTCCAGTTCTGGCCAAGACCGTGGCTGCTCCAGTCGTGGCTGCTGCCCCCGCTCCAGTCTTCGCCAAGACCCTGGCCGCTCCCATCGTCGCCTAAGGAAAAGGAGGAGGAGTCGTAATGGAAGGATTGACCGCAATTCGACAAAGGACTTTCATCTGTACATATTCGATTAATCATTGTCGAGCTATTAAATAACTTTCATCGCAAAAACACAAAATTAAAGAAATTCTGAAAACAAAAGATTGTATTTTCTTTTTCAAACAAGGCGTTTTCAGCATAACCAAATAAGGCTTTCAAAGTTATATCCTATAAGGGTTTTGTAGAATTATTTAAGTATTTTAGAACTCATATTTATAGGTATCTTAATACTTTATAGTTTAAGAATTATACCTAAAATTGTGTTTTCTTTTTAGGGAAGTGGATGAGGAGTTCTGGAAGCTATCGCCACATGAGAACGTGGCGCGGATGCGTCTGAAACTGGAGCCGCAATTATATCCAAACAAACACGAAAATGCCGCCAATCTGCGCGACAATGCGACCAGTGCCTACGACACCAAGTAAGGCCAACCAGTCCCAAGTTGTGTCCTTCTTAATCTTATTTTGAATATTCCTAATCTCAGGGAAATCTCGGAATTTGACTCCACCATCAAGAATGCCGTGGTGCGCGATTTCCTGGCTGACGACGAAAGTTCCCAACTGGAGGAGGAACTGCGTCAACTGATCGACACGCAAGCGCAACAGGATGTGGCACTGGAGAAGCTAGTCATGTCCCAGGACTGTGAGCTGATCACCCTGATGACCAAGGTGAAGGGACGCATAGAGGTTAACCAGAGCGTGTTCACGTTTGTGGACTTGAGTCCGCCAACGGAGGATGGTTCCAAGTACGACTTCAGGTTCTCCACCAACAAGATACGTGAGGTGCATCTGCGAAAGTACAATCTGCGCAGGAGTGCTCTGGAGATCTTCCTGGTGGATCAGACCAGCTACTTCCTTAACTTTACAACAAAGGTGAGTTTTTTTTTTTTGAAAAAATCGTAAAGATTACAAGTTTGGTTTGTTTCTTTTAAGACTCGAAATAAAGTTTTTACGAAAATCGTGGGTCTACCGCTTCCAAACATACTCTACGGCTCGGGAAGATCGCCGGCTGAGCTGCTGAGAGCCTCCGGACTCACCCAGAGATGGATCAACCGTGAGATTTCCAACTTTGAATACTTGATGTACCTAAACACTATCGCGGGTAAGCAAATAACACCTCCTTATTATTATTACTTTAAATTTATCAATTTCACACTACCAGGTCGATCCTACAATGATCTTAGCCAATACCCCGTCTTCCCCTGGATCCTCGCTGATTACACCAGTGACGTGCTGGATCTAACCGATCCCAAATCATTCCGTGACTTATCCAAACCCATTGGATGCGTAAGTATTACTGACCTTAAAATGAGGTGATAAGTTACACTAAGTTAACTCATTTTGATCACAGATAAACCCGAAAAACGAGGCTGAGGTGCGCGGTAAATATGATTCATTCGAGGATCCCTCCGGTGCCATTCCCAAGTTCCACTATGGAACACACTACTCCAACTCCGCCGGCGTACTCCACTACTTGCTCCGCGTGGAACCGTTTACCTCGCTGCACATTGAACTGCAGAGCGGTCGTTTCGATGTGGCCGATCGGCAATTCCACTCGATACCTCAGACGTGGAAGTTGCTGATGGACAATCCGAATGACGTGAAGGAGCTGATCCCCGAGTTCTTTTACTTCCCTGAGTTCCTCAAGAACATGAATAAGTAATGCATATGGGTATACTTTTAGTTCAGTAGGCCTAATTGTAATCTATGTGCAGATTTGACTTGGGCCACTTACAAATAACCAAAGAAAAGGTGGACGATGTCATATTGCCAGCTTGGGCCACCACACCGGAGGAGTTCATAGCTATACACCGACGGGCTTTGGAATCGGAGTATGTTAGCCAGCATCTGCACCACTGGATTGACCTGATCTTTGGGTACAAGCAGAAGGGGCCCAAGGCAGCGGAGGCTCTTAACGTTTTCTACTATTGCTCCTATGAAGGCGCTGTGGATTTGGACAAGATCACCAACCCTGTAGAACGGGAGGCAGTTGAAGGTGGACTACATTAAGACTTTTATTGTATTTTTATTCACTTCTATTCATTTTCCTAGGAATGATTAACAACTTTGGCCAAGTGCCTTCTCAGCTGCTGCGGGAGCCACATCCACGACGCCTTACCCAGGATGAGACAGCTCTCAAGCTCGTACGTGCTGAGCTCCGAAGGCCGGATCTCACACAGTTTCTGGACAAGGTGGTGCAGTACTACTGCGAGCTGTCCACGCCCAAGGATCCCATTGTGTACCTGAGTCCGCCGCGCAGTCCTCCGAGATCCTTCCTGCAGCTGAGTCCCGATGTTCTAGTCAGCATTTCCAAGTCTACCATACTGGGCTGCAATTCGTGGCTATCGTTTGATAAGGACCAGGGATTCCTGCTGGAAATCGATGCCACAACGGCTAATCTAAAGTAGGCGATGTTTAAATATTTTGCAATTCGGTCATATAATGTACATATATTTGCAGGAACCGCAAGCGCATCTTTGGACCCTTCCACTCGTCACAACAACCCCATTCACAGCTCTTTGCGGTGAGCACGGATGGCAAGCTGCTCTATGCCGGTGGTATCTGGGATAACTCCTTAAGGGTGTACAATCTGAACAAGGGCAAGGCGGTGGCTTCGGTGACCCGCCACCTGGACATCATCACCTGCATAGCACTGGACAATTGTGGCTCGTACTTGGTTACCGGCTCCCGTGATTGCACCTGTATTGTGTGGAGCATCCAAACAAATCAGCAGGGTGGCGGATCCACCAACAACATTCCAGTTCATGCGCTGACGGGTCAGTCGCACCTTCAGGCCATCACCCAGCTGAATACCCAGAATAGCTATTCACCCAAGCCCTTGACGGTGCTCTATGGGCACGACGATGCCATTTCCAGTGTAGCCATCTACACGGAACTGGATCTGGTGGTCTCTGGATCCCTGGTAAGAACTAATGGCTCACTCAAGGAATCCTCGTTAAACTACTTTTTTTGCTTTTCAGGATGGAACAGTTAACGTGTATACACTTCAGGAAGGTCAATTTGTTAGAACGCTTAAGCCCATTGGATGCACAGAGTCCTGTGTTCAAATCTCTTTTGTGACCCTTTCCTATCATGGTAAGTTCTTAATTTTTGTTGGGTATATAATTGGTAGTCCTAATCCTACAGTTTGAGAGTTATTGTGCGGTGGATTTGGCCTAAAAGTATGCACCACAATTTTGGTATTGTAGTTCTATTTATTTATTCGGAAATATACGGCAGCAATTGGGCGTTTACAAAAAGTTACTTTAAAAATTCATGCGGTCTTCAACTTTATCAATTTAATTGATACTCGAGATACTACCAGTCTTTGCCTAAGCCCAAAGTTTAATTCCCTCCTATATGTATTTATATAAAACTACCGCCAATGTTGGTTTTGGAATTCCTGAATGTATACATCAGAGCTATTTCTGCGAAATAATTTAATCATAACTATTCGATCCATCTGGACAAAACTCAATTGACTCAGTAAAGAATTACTGATAAGAAAATTGACATGGGCTAACTTTTAATTGATCAACTCAGTGAAACGAAGCTTGGTCGGTTGACTCATAAGACGGCTGGTTATCTTTGCCCACACTCGACCACCTGAAACCCATAATCTCAGCCAATCAGCCCTCTTTCCTGTCCTCTCGTGGTGCCCCTAATCTTCCGATGAGGCGGTGGATACCTCACGTGCTACTGCGTAGCATTCCCATTATGTTTGAAGAGGGCAATCAAACAATTTAATCAGCCCTCCTATCGACAATTGCCACATAAGTGCGGCAACGAGAATCACGTGATTGTGTGGCCAATGGCCATGTGCCTCGCCTCGCAGCTCCCTCCTCCGCCGACAGGCTGTATCATAATGATGTTGGAAATCGTCCGACTTTGCCCCATGCACTGCTCGCCATATCTTATCGCGCGTTGCAGTTAAAGGCGATGGGGCTTAATCCAAATAAAAGCGTGTCTAACCCAGCGAGATCGTAAAGTATACGAACCCCAGCAAGGTTAAGACTTTGTCGGTTCGTTGGCAAGCTGAAAATGTATGCCTCGGAATTCCCCAATGTTCCTCATAGCAACACAGTCAAGGTGTTATTACCATATAATAAAAATCAGGGTTTTTTGATTTTGCACAAAAAACTATCACCGATGGTACGTGCCCGATAAGGAAATATCATAATTGCGCACTTGTACCGACCTAAATCAATTTACTTTCGATTATATTACGACAATGATTCATTGGGCGTAATTAACATACTTATGATTATTGCTCTATATAATGGCGATGATTTTGGGAAAACGATTTCACAAATCACATTTCGTCTAGCACGAGTTTGTACAGCGTCATTTGTCAATCAAAAGGCTAAATGTTTCCGTTGTAGGAAAGATTTTAAATTTTAGTACTTAAATTCCTATATGTTACTTCCATCCTCTTTGGGTTAATATAATATGGGATTACCCTAAAACGCGTGTTTAAAAACGAGCAAAACACGTTTTTAAATCTCAAAGTGAGCGTGTAATGCCATTACTCGCAATTCAACGTTCTGAAAATGAATATAATATGATTGTGCTGCCTGCACTTAACTTTCATTTTTGTTTGTTATACAATATTGGTCTTGTGATAATGCGAATCAATACTCGAAACTCGAAAGCCTCGAATTCCGTTTGCTTTGCATTCTGGGTACGAAATACGTCAAACCGAAGGCGCCAGCTTGCATATCGAGTTCTTTAAATATGCAGCCATATAGATTCGCTAAGCCACTCGATTTTCGGGCAATCAGCGTGGACTCTTGGAAATTGATATACCACTGCCATACCCCCTTCCCTTTCCCACCCCTCCCTTCCCTTCTCTTTCCTTGCCGCCAGTAAGCCGAGTATATAGCCGGCAATAATGCATATAATGTGGCCACTTGCAGCCGTCCGCTTATCGTGTGAGTTAATACACACTTCTGATTATAAATTCGCAACATCCGGCTGTGATTGGTTCAGAAATATGGAAATCGAATCGAATCGAGTCGAATCGAAAAACGTCAGTCTCAGTTCATTTTCCAGGGCAATGATGGGCACTTAATTGCGTTCTTGTCGGGCCCCAATCAATTACATAGCCGCTAACGAAGACCCGATCCCATCCATTAATTGACTATCAGTCCGCAACGAAACCCACCCATACACCCATACAATCGTACGCATCCATATGCCCGATCCGTACGACACTCGGTTCTCTGGCATTAACCCAACGTCGTTAATGGAATCAAATCGGAGGGGCGAACGAGCCCCGCGAACGAATCGCGCGTCACACAGTCACACGACCAACCAACCAGTCCAACCCCCCCCCCCCCCCACCCCATGTGCTCCTCCAAGCACCCCCCCCCCCCCCCCGGGCCCCCCCTGTGCGCCCGCGGTTCATTCATTTTTAAATTTCTAAGACGCAGCAGAAAATTTATGAAATAGTTGTAGTAAATTTTCGACGAAAGGCCCCAATAAAGATCAAGATATACGTATATACTTATATGAACAGATATCAATGTGAGAGTTTGGGATTTTTTCTGAATGAACTGCAAGATTGGCCTAAACCAACCGTGCACGGTTTATACTAGTTATTTCTGTGCGCGTGGCCGGGTCACTTTAGGAAGTTCATTCAGATCCAATCTAGGGTATTTAGTGCCTCTTCCTTCTGAACGAGTTTCGCTGGGTGGCATTGGCACACAGATACAGATACAGATAGAGATACAGAGATAGAGATACAAGAGCCGCCACATAAGACGGATACTTGTGGAGATAAGAGCAACTACGCATTGCTCGGTCTTGGATGTAGTATGTCGCCATGTGATAATGTCTTTATGCGATGTCAGGTTATCAGCAGACCAGAGTGGGCCGGACCTCGTCTAATAGCATAATGGCATTTCCACTGCGTAGATTGACGCCACTACGCCCTGCCCCACATTCTGGCATCGCCGAGCTGATATGATCAAAGAATGCTGCAGATGATTGAACCGCGATTCTGATTTCTGTTCTATGTTCTATGTTCTCTATGCACAGGTCACATTGCCTTCAGTGCACTGGATGACACCTCGCACTCGGTGCACGTGTACAGCATCAATGGCTGCAGTCTGGGCTCCAAGTATGTTTCCGGCAGGGTGACGGGATTGGCCAGTGCCTCCGACTACCTGGTGGTGGCCGATGATGCCGGCGACATCACCATGAGCCGACTACACGGGTAAGAATGGCGCATTGCTTGATAGTGTGGCTATTTGCCCACTTTGACCGTACTAATGCAAGTGTTTTAACTTACTTTCCAGCTTGAAGCCCGTCTTCGACATTCCGCTGCACGTGCCCATCCAGACGGTGGTGGTCACTCCGGGCAACACCCACATTCTGGCGCCGCTGCGAGATGGACGCCTGGCGGTGATCGCCGTGCAACTGCCCTCCGGCGGCAACAAGAAGCATTCCGTGCTAAATGTTTAGGTTCAGCAGTAGCTGGAACATTAACATTGCTGACTTACTGAATTCCCGAATTTTTACCCGCTGCGTAGCATAAGTTGTAGTCGTTCTAGTTTCCCTCGTTCTGCTTTTAGCACACCCCAGTTTTATTTATTGTGTCTTGTGGCATTTGTCATGATTTATTTTCTGTCTGTCTCCCCTGCTACGTGACGTGCCAAAAGCAAAGCCTTTGACCAACTCATAATTCCCCGAAAGTTGACAATTGTATCTAGAGGTATTCAAGTCGATCGATTGCATTCGCGGAATTTATATGCCAACTAAGAATTACATACCCCATCAAATGTGCGCGTACACCTGTCTGGCCTGGCGATCCTCCATCCTGGGCGGCATAAAATGATGGATGGCACACTCCTCTTCTTCGCCTGATGAAAATCTCATTAAATAAATAAATCATTCGTGGCGGTGCGCAGAGATAGCTCGGCAAATGGGACGCAGGAGGTGATTGGAGACGGAAAACTGGTTGTCGACGCACTTGGCAACCACCACTACTTCTCTCTGACTCACGAGCGACTTTCAAATTGGCCGAAAAAAAAGAAAAAGAATGGATACCGAAAAAAACAGCGCCCGGCAACAGCGGCAAGGCGCTTAAAAAACAGCAATCGCTCGCTGAGATCGACGGCATCCAGCTGCTCGGTTGATCAAGAGAAACACTTTCGTTGCGCCCCTTTTCGCCTGCAGATACAACCAAAAATAGAGCCCAGACATCTTTGTCCCATTAAGTACGCACACTCGGATCGCATGGTATTCCTACCCAATCATTGACAGAGTATTTCCAATTGAAGTATTATCGCCGCACGACCACAGTCCGTCCACACAGATCCATGATCTGTGATCCGAGATCCGAGATCCACACGTCAGACAATACCCAGTGGCAGAGCAAGCGATTCTATCTATTTGCATACCACCCAGCACCATTCCGATCCCCAAACCTCTGCCTTTGATCTAAAGCGATTGTGAAAAAAAACCCCCGCAGACTCTGAAATCTGAATTTCCAAAGACATGCGACAATATCAAAGGTGACTTGAGAACATACATATATATTTTACGAAACGTAATCGCATATATTTAGCATAGAACTTTCGCACAATCGGGACGTGAGATTAGCCCCCGCTTTGGAGCCCCGGGCAGCTGCAACCACTGAATCAATACCTTTCAATATCTACTCCAGCAATATATATAGTATATATCATCTGTGTACGTAAAGGTCCTCCGGATCGAGTTCGTTATTTGTTGTTAGGATCGTAGCGCATTATATGGTAAAACTGTTTTCCCCCGTTCAATGTATGTACGTAACTGTACGAGTTTATGTAGATAATAATGTGACTATTCGTAGTTCTGTAGATCTGTCAATAAAGTGATGAAAAGCACAGTGAATGTACTCGTAACTGCTCGTTTTATTCACCTGCCGCCCATTGAGTAATTCCGTTTCAATTTTCTTGTATTTATTCAAAAACAATCGCTTGAAGGTTGGATTAAAACTAAGACTAAACAATTAGAAAAACGTATTTCAGTTCTATTACCTTATAAATTAAAACATAGTCGGGTAGCTTATGAAACTGATTAATTCCGTGAATACTATTCAGTGATTCTGTATGGGTGGCGATGCTGGATGAATTTGGTCGATCAATAAATTAGTGGTAGAAATGATGGGTGCATACGAATAAATACGAATTGGGTGGGTGAGATTGACTGATTGATTTAATTGTTGATTGATACAAGTGCTTGGGCTGCGGTGCCCTTAAGTAAACGGCCAATTAGTTTAAATACGTTAACTAGAGCTGCCTGAATCGCTAGGAACAATCATTGCTACTTACAAAGAACCAAAGAGGCGTGATTACAAGCTGATAACTAATGCTATAATTGAAGAAAACCATAAAGTAGGTGCTATAATTCGAATGCTTTACATGTGACTGCTATTCGAGGGTAATAAGTGGGAAAATTAGTGTCTAAGCCGGCATTAGATACGATTAATTACCTGGACTACGAGCTAGATGTGCTTAACCTAAATTGTACATAATTGTAAATCGTATGACCTTTTGATCCATCATATTTCCATCTTTTTTTTTTTGTGTATTTTTTCTAAGCATATTTCTTTTCTTTTCACGCATCTTCGAAGGCATTTGATCTATCTAACTAACTAGATGAATTTCCGTCGTCAATCCAATAGCCTTTTTTTTTACCCTTTTGGTGGTTGGATCTTTAGTCTTCCTCATTCTGCAAGAACAAGCAAAGAAGAAGGGATTACTTAGGATGAGTTGGTATAGCCAGGTGAGCAGGGGAATACTTACAAGTACGGGATACACGAAGGTGTCGGCGGTGTCCTTTCCGACGACGTTGCGGGCTATGCACTTGTAGTTGCCCATGTCCTCCCACTTGATCTCGGATATCAGGAGATCGCCGTTGGGCAGCACCCTGTGGCGATGTCCCTGCACGATCTCCTTGTTCTCGTTGTTCAGCCAGGTGATCTCGGCACGGGGACGGGCGTGCACGCGGCAGGGCAGCTGGATGTTGGAGCCCATCAGGTCCAGGTGCGTCTTCTCGGTGTAGATGATGCGCGGCTTCTGGGCACCCGGGTAGGTCTTCTCCGGCGTCAGGCGAGAGGAGCGTGGTGGATGCACCACTGTGCTGGCGTAGATGGTCTTGGAGCCAGTGCGTCCCACACACGTGTAGGTGCGTGCCTCGCTCAGCACGTGGTCGATGATGTGCGACGATCGGACGCGTACAATGGCACTGGGCGCCTCCTCGGCCACCTGGTTGGAGTCCAGATCATCGAGCTCCGAGCGTGGCAGATGACCCACCACCCACTGGATTCTGGGCACCTGGGAGCCCATCATCTCGCAAACGATCTCGATGGTGGCTCCATCGGTCTGCTGCAGCTTGGTCGGCGGCGTCTTGGTGAACTTGAGCCAGTCGGCTTCGAAGGCTCGGTTGCGTGGCTTCTCCTCCTCCGCCTCGATGGAGTTGTCCACGTCGTTGCTATCGTCTACCAGGTCCACGGCTCTTCCGCGGACAGTGGCGATACTGCCGAACAGCAGCAGCGCTAAGGCGCACACATGTAAATTCATTTTCTGCAAGATCGACAGAGAAGTCGGAAGTGAGTTCAAAGTTCAACAGCGGCAGTCGTACGACTCTAATATAGGTTAATAAACCCCAGAGCAACGTGATGCGATTAGCTCGCGTTTCCAGCCAGTCATCCATCCCCCACTTGGTCCCCCCACTTATCACCGCCTATTAATCAGGGGAGGTCTCCGGAGTCTATTTCCCCGATAAGAACGCAAGGCCTTCAGCCGGCGGACTCTAGAACATTACTAGCACTTGCGAAATGTGCTACTGACTCTCGGAGTATGGACATCGGAATTCAGAATTCGGAATTCGGCATCCTTTTCCGACCCCTAAGAGATCTTCGCCATCCAAAACGTATTTCACAATGACACGTCAACGGAAAGAAGGGGAAAAAAAAGAATTGACAAACCGAAAATGATATAAGATTCTTGCGTGGGCCGAATCGAATCACAGGCAGAAATCGAAAACGGAATGACTCGGTGGTATGTGACGTCAATTTAAATTCGAATACTACAGCCTGATTCGAATTCACACTCACTTCACCCACACTTCAGACGCAGATCAAGGGCCAATGTGTCCATAGTCTAGACTGGACAAGCTGCGTGACCGATTAATTATTCAACTATGTAGTTTCGAGGGTATTTTGTACATACATATGTACATATGCTTGTATCGATGTTGGTGTTGGTAGCCCCACAGAAAGGCATTCGCCAATCGCTGGCGAATGTTGCATCAGACGCTTTTTGCCCTTCGACGGTGATTTTTGTATTGCTGGGATTTTTCTACGAATTCGAATTTTTGAAAAAAAAAAAAAAAAGAAAAACGGAACGCGGAACTGCGACACGGCAAGCAGCAAATCACCTATAGCCTATTTCACCTATTCACCTATCTATTGTTAACGCACATTACTCACCCTTTGATTTGGTTTCTTTTTTCTCTTCCGGTAAAAAATGTTTGCAAATTTCTCCCCAACGTTGGACGATGATACGCGTATATCAGGTGGTATAGCAGGAGCAGGTCGGCTTATCGTTATGTTATGAACGAATTTATCAGCTCTATGTTGTGGTGGCTCCTGGTCTGGGCTTTCTGGTTGAAGTTGAGCAGCAGTTGGCTTAGCACTGACATAGGTCCGGCCCTGGATGCCGTCTTGGAGGTCGTGCAGCTCAGTGTTGGCGGAATCTTGGCTGCTTGCCGGTCTGTCTTGGGCAAGGATGGATCGTATTGAGACTTGTGGATGCTCTGCTCGGGTGTTGCAGTTCAGGATCAGGATCAGGATCGAGTGGTTGGGCGGTGGAAGCGCGTTTGACTCAGGCGGCGTAGCGTATATCTAGCTGACGACTCTGGCACATTCGATCCTCGTGGCGGTATCAGTGCTCCTTGGATGTGGACTTGGTCTGATTCTTGCTGGTGACTGTGTGGTTGGCGCGGCACTCGTTTGAATACGCACGGTTCATCGACATTACACTCGAATCAAGGTGTGTGGGTTTTTTTGGTTTAAAGGGGGTTGGCGGATTGCTGCTGCGATTGCGGTTCACGGCGAAATAAAAAGCGAGGATCACGGATCGGCTTAGTTCACTTCGGCTTCGAATCAGTTGGGATCGGCGGCTCTCAAAAGTCGTGTTCAACAGCTGGAAACTGTAACAGAACTGAATTGGTGGCCGCAGCGCTGTTCCATTTATATGCGACGTCGGCTCACTCACACTCGCACTCACACAATCGCACTCGCACTCACACTCACACTCATACTCACACTCAGACTCACACTCACTTGTGGCGCTCCCGGCTCTCTCAGATCGTCATTCTTTCTGCGACCGCCGCACCGGGAAGGTGCGGAACAAAACAGACATAACCGGACGGGGGATTCGATTATCCGCCTCTAGATCTGGCTTTCCACCGCCTAATTGCGTCCACTGTCCAGAGTCGGTGGTCTGGAAAATGCGGTGTCACAGGGATAGCTCGATGAGTCCCAGCTCTTATACCATTTTAGTTCGATCCTCACCACTAACCATATCGTCAATATCCATGTGTAGACGTGCATGTCGTAAGAACATGAGATCCTATGACTTTCTTTCTCAGGTAAAATTTATGGTGTGTGGTATGATACCTAAATTTAAAAGGTGCTAAATAGGCTCAGAGCAATTTGGTGTTTCACACAGCTCCGTTAATATTCATGAATCATTTCGAAGTGCAAAGTATCAGCCACATATTATTCGCTTAGGTTACTGTATGAGCACTGTACTTGTCGAAGCCATTACTTTAAACTGCATGGTTTGAATTCATTTTTTCTGAATTTATTTTGTAATCCATAACCAATCTCCCAATTAATAACCACCCATGAGAATCAGAACTTAAAGCCCGTTGACGGTGCGCACAGCATTCAAATGTCTGGCCAAGAACAGACCACTTCGTTTTTTTTTTGTGGCCCAGTCTTCAGAGTGGTTGGTTTGTTGGCTTGGCGATCGGATTGGCGCAGGAGGAGGTGCAGTGGCACTGACATGGTGCAAGGTTCCATTAGCCGAGACCGTGTCTGAGTTCGAGTCCGATTCCGACTCCAAGTCACTGGCTTGTCCGGCCATCTGTCCAATCTGTCCGTGCGATCGCCTCATTGCAATCAAGTGTGAGTGCCAGTTTGTCTGCGGCGTTCGTTGGCTGAATGAGGAGCGATGGAGGAGGGGCGGTAGGTGGATGGGGAGGTACGATACCACAAGATACACTGCGGGAAACGATTTAAGACTCACGCTGCAATAGGCAGCAATAAAAGAAATGTATGAATTCAATGGATCCCATCTCATTTCCCTTCAATTCGCCCATTGCGATACATGTTTCCTGCGAGACACACAATGGCTCTGCCTCTTTTTTCAGTGCATTGCTGATTGGCTGCTCGTAAATGTAAGTGAACATCAGCGGAGAGGGGCGCGGTGGTCAGGAAAACGCGGTCCAAACTAGTCTGAGCTGGCGTTGCCGGCCGGGAGCTTGGAGCTCCGAGCTGGAAACTGGGGGCCGCGGGCTGGGGACCGGAGGTGCAGTTAAAATGGCAGACAGACTGGCAGCCACATCGCGTGTTCGCTTTCCGCTGTTGCCGGGCGGCAGCCGCTTGTGGTCAGGAGGAGGGGGGCGGCCACGGAGGAGGGGGAGAGGTGCGGTGCTGATACTGAGGCACCGCGACTAGTTTCTTCCTTCGCTTTATCGACAAGCCACATCGACAACTAGATTCAATTCTACGAGTAATTTATTTATTGCACGTTACACAAATCGTCCGACCGCAGACGGGTCTCCCACCGCCCCCCCGCCCAACTGAAACCCCCCCTCCACACCCATGTGTCAACCACTTTGCCGCCGCCCCACCTGCCCCCTGCCCATCCCCCCAAGCACTTGGCAGCGGCAACGAGCCAGCCACAAAGCGAAATTCAATTGAGAGAAAAATCTTGCAGGTGCTTGAAATTGTGTCTCGTGCCGCCGCCTCCCCTTGGCCCGCCGCCTCCCCTCGAGCCGCCAAGATCAGTGCCTCCTCCTCTGCCCCTTCCCTGGACACCTTCAAGTGCTGCTCCTCCGCCTGCTCCTCATCATGATCATCAGCCTTGGACGGCACACCTCAAAGCGCTGGCAACGATATCGTAACGCTGACGTAAGGGGCACTGAATTGAAATGGCCTTTTGATGCGACTTGGGGAGCACTTTCTACAATAGGAGGCACTGTCGGCGGCGATCCGATCCGATCCGATCCATTCCGTTCCGATCCGATCCCCTCACGTAACATTCGCCAGTGACGCGGTCAGGGGTTGCACTTCCTAGATGAGAGGTGCACACGGATGCAATTGAGCGGGATCAAGCGGGGCAATCAGAAATAAAAATCGGATATTTCGAGTGTAAATTGAATTTGATAGCCTCCAATAAAGGCCGATGAAAGTGTGGCATTATATCACCGATATAACTAAGGAGAAGTCAATTAGCAGTCAAGATTCACAAGAGGAAAAGAACTTGGGAATTGTAAGCTATTAAAGTACGAGGAAGGGAAAATGATTGACTCATTGCTACTCTTTTAAAAATGGTTTTCAAAGGCTATCTAATGACCAAATAAAGTTATCGTAGCATACTTTTATGATTCTTTACCTTTGATATAAACATATAATATTATATATATTATATTATATAGATTTCAGTGGCCCTCCCAAATGAGATCACCGTGCATTGGATTGGATTGGAATCGGAACCGTCTCAACTGCGGCTTGGCATACATATTCATGTGGCCATCGACTTGGGCGATCGTCACCGGCCGGCACCAATATCACCGATCTCCGATTATCAACGCCCCTCCGATCTCGATCTCAGGTGGACGGACGGTCGGCGTTGTCCAGCGGCATTGTCATCGAAGTCTTTCGTGCGAAGCGTAGATTTATAGGTTCCATTTCCTAGAAACGATCGATGTCTGGTTTTCACTCCGCACACAGCCACCTATGCTGTATACCATACCAAACCATACCAAACCGTGTGTTGTATGTGGAGGGAGAAGCAGAGGTCGAGGTCTGGCCCCCCGTCACTCTGTTTTATTTCAGTTATTTCTTTCCATAGAGCTGACTGAAAATCGTACGATTGTTTGCCGAGTTGATGGCACAAATTATTGCATCATGACAATGGACGATCGGAGACTCGTGCATGTGCATGGGTAAGCCAAATTGGCCCGCTTCCGCTAATGGATAATGGGTAATGGGTAGTGGGTAAATCTCTTCGTGAACCACCGCACCAAGCGGCACCACACTGCATCTACATCTACGTCTACCACATCGCACCACTCGACCGGCCCGCATCGTTTGCACTTTTCTGCTAATTAACGTCGTGCCAGCGATAGCAACACCTCCAGAGCCGCAGCGATACAAAGCAGCAACACACCACCGGAACCAGTCGGTGGAAGGGGTGCACTGAGAGAAACGCAACGACACCAAGCATGTGTGGTCTCTAAGGGGCTGCATACCAAAGCTGATGCAAATCGGACTACTTTTTAGGATGATATGCGAGTATAGGATGATATGGATGGGAAAAAATCATAAGTATGCAGTTTTTTAATGTATCTAGAGATTTTCCACAGCCTGATTAGCGTGATAGTGCTGTGTCAGCAACAAAACGTCCCGATTTCTTGCAGTGCCGATCGGGAAGGGGTCGGGGAAACGGCCCATTCAAAGTGAGACGCTGGGACGGCGGGACGGACGGATAGAGCAGGAGACGGAGATATGAACCGAGACAGACCGAGAGTTCGGGGAAAAGATAGTGCAACATGCAACTGGCAACTGGCAAGACCAGTCGCCCAGATACATTCACAGATACAGATACACAGCCACAGCTACAGATAGAGCTACATGTACAGATACAGATGCATTCGGTGAATTGCAGGTTGTCGGTGTGACTGTAGCAGCCAGTGGAACTCTGGTGACGACGTGAGAAAATTCATGTTCATGCCACAAATTCTGTGCCGTTTTCACAGTGTTTCTTACCCCTCGACCCCCTCTCCCGTTGCCTGCTGTCATTGATAGGGTCGGGTTTGAAACCGCCTAGCAACAGGCCAACTTATC
The DNA here is from genome assembly GCF_016746235.2 of Drosophila teissieri. Lineage (NCBI taxonomy): Eukaryota > Metazoa > Arthropoda > Insecta > Diptera > Drosophilidae > Drosophila > Drosophila teissieri. The sequence continues at coordinate 6,588,881 of NC_053031.1, read as the reverse complement.
GGCCTCTAGGCCTCTCAACCAACTTCCCAACTTTTCGACTCGATCTCCTCCGGCTGTTTGCTGAAGATCGGCACAAAGACAGAACGCCGCAATGAGCTCGTGTCGCCTTGGCAGCGCTATATGAAAGGTCAGTTCAGGGAATTGGAAATGGAAATGGTATCGCAATCGGATAGCACGTCCGACCGAATAACTTCTGGCCCATGAATGGTATTTCGCCAGGTACTTGTTGTTTCCCCGAAAGCAGATCGTGGAATTCAATAAGTTAGTGCTTACAGCTTATAATACATTCATTCCTTTAGTAGCTAGAGATCTTCAAGCTCTGTAAGTACATTATCATAATCCAATGTCATTGTAACTGGCTCACCTTATAAAGGCTTGAGTTGTTGCAGCTGTATCCTGTCTATCCATAGAAAACCTCTCTAGTACACAAAGAAATTGTTTGACCTATAGTTAATGCATGCATCCCAGAATGTTATGAGTGAGTTCCAATGAATCATGACAGTTTTGGCGGTGATTCCTCTTTGGAGGTGGGTAAATCACGGCAGAGTTGATTGGTCTGAATTGCTTGACCCGTAAACTTGAACTGAATGGATCCTGATAAGCGCCCACTCCACTCGCCGATCTCTCCGGTTCTCTTGGGCAATGCCCGATTCTCTATAGCCGTTCTACATCATAACGAGATCGAGATCGAAATCGAGATCTCGACGCACACACAGACGCACACACACACTTCCCCCATGTGTGTGCAATGTAATGTAATGTTCGGTGTACACTGTACACTGTACACTGTACAATGTGCCGAGCATAGCGAACAAATGGAATGGAAAATTTTTGAAACCGCATATCAAGTTTCTTCTCTTTATGTGAAATGTGGAAAATTTTACGACAAATCCGAATGAAATGTAATTATCGCTAATTGCTCAATGGCTGGGGGTAGTTAATGGCTGCTGTGGGGCTCTCGAAACTGAAAACTAAAAGCTGAAATCTGAAAACTGAAAATTCAAATCTGGCTGCTTATCAGCGAAGGTGACGGAATTGGAAGCGGACTTCCTCGTCGCATATTCATGGCTTACAAATCAGCAATCGGCAATCGGCAATTGTAATATGTATCAATTAAGGCGCTTTTAATGCCAGCACGACTTGGAGTAATGCGACTCTCTGGCATTCCTCGAATGCCTCACATTTGGGTGCCTCATTTTGGGTCTCTGGTTACCAGACGCGAGGTTATACATAGTATATACCTCTTCTGTTTGTTGTGCAAGAAAAGTAAAAATAAAACAAAATCCAAGAGAGGGCATACTGTGATACTCCGGCTCTCGCCCAATTTGCGTTCCGATTGCATCAGCCATTTAAGCCGATCCGTAACCCCGCCCCGATATCGCTACCCCCACCCCCCGTCCGTACCGCCGTCCATGACCACCGATGTCTGAATACACTCTTCACTGCAGCGCAAAGGTAAGCCGGGTTTTAGAGCATAACCCCGAGACCCGCTCACGATCACGATCACGATTGTGAGGGAGGGAGGGAGGTAGGAAGGGAGGTAGACGGAGGCAGACCCCCGATGAGTCATTTCCATTCGCTCTTTGGGCAAATGAATACACTCGAACGGCAAACGGGCTGGGTCACACCAAAGAGCATCGAACTGGCGGCGAATTAGCATTGCCTACATGTCGAAATTCTGCGTAGTGCTGTGCTATATATGCCACCAGGTATTCGGAGTTATATTTCTCAGAAACATAAAACTATGCTGTGGGATTTTCTATTGAATACCATTTCACTCAATAGGTTTTCATTAAGTGTTATAATATTAGTGATATATGAACTAGATATTGTTAAGAGTGAAATATTTGATAAATTTTACTGAATGTGTTTTCTTACACTGAAAGATACAATGAACTACAATGAGTACGTTTCCGATATTAGAGGTATGAGTAGTAGAACGTGCCTTATGTGCCCAATCATCGGAACCCACCGCCTTCCCCCCACAGAGAGCTCTTATCTTCGCTATATTTCGTTCTAATTGTAATCATTCCATTATAATGAATTGGCTAAGGAAAACAATAACAGAAGGCACGAAAAAGAGGTTAGGTTTTGGAAACCGAAGTCGTTATACCCTTACAGCTTATTGTGAGGTGATTCGAAAATAGAATTCAGATAAAGTATCTGCTGTTCTATCACTCGAAAGTGAGTTCCTTGAAGTAGAATCTAAATGGAAACCATATCTAAATTGCTCTTACAAATATTGATAAGCAGGTGGGTGGTATTGCTCAGCGAGTATAAAAAGATCTATTTGTAGTACCTGCATTTTTGGGGTGTAAGTAGTCATATTAGCAGGAAAAAACACCTGCGTATTAAAATTTAGCTGAATTCTATATGCTTTTCAGGTAGTAAAAGTGGAATAGCCAAATAAAATCATGAGATCGAGAGATCCAAGCAAAATACCTCCTAAACTAGCAGCATCCCCCTTCTTTTTTTGGATGGGGTAGTCTGATGACGTCTGATGACGTGTGGGGCGATGTTATTCTCAACTGGAGGAGCGTTGTTATCGTCGTCACCATCAACGCGCCAAGTTCAATAGAGCTTGAAAAACAATTATGAAAACAAAAACATGTATGTCGAAAAGGGGGCTCGTTGCCCACACACACACACGCACAGATATATGTATATATACACAGCGATATGCAAGGGCATGGAAAAGAGGGGCGTGGCAGAGGTTGGGGGTATATCAACGAGGACGGGGCCGCCAATTAAAGATTCCTCCTAATTGTATTTTGAATGTGCGCCAGTGTGTGTGTGCGCAATTGATAGATATATCAGTATTCCAGCGATTCATTAGTGTGCAGCATAATTGAGTGCCCCGCTGTGTGGGTGTGTGTGTGTGTGTGAGTGGATGGATAAGCACACAGCATCAGTTGGGGGCTCGTCTCTCTCTCTTCTCTCACACACACACTCACCCATACCCACACAGATGGGGAGCAGAAACGGAGGCAGCAAAAGAGCCAAATGCGCTCTCTCTCTTATCGATCGCTTGCTAATTGGAATATTGCGAATGAAATTGCGATTGTGACGCATTTGAACTCGCGACTCTCCTCCCTGACCCCCCACTTCTCCCTCTCCCACTTCGACACGCTACCCCCCTTCGCCCACAAACTAATTTCATTGCGAAAATGTCGAAGGCAACGATTTTTTTTTGCTTAGTCTTTTTTTTTTATTCGCATTTAATAAAATTGCAATTTATTACAAAAGCGATCTGATTATTAATTGCCTGTGAATTGATTTCGATTCAGAATCGAACGATAGTGGTTCCTAGGGGCTGTTGCGAGGGGAGTGGGCGGTGGTGGGGCAACTGCCTGCGTGACCAGCGCAACGTCAGGCTCAAAAAGCAAAAAATTAAAAAAAGCATGTAACCGATTCTGGTTGGAAGCCGGCTTTAAAAGTGCTTCCAAAGGTGCATGTGCATGTGGATGTGGATGTGGAGATGGAGATGTTCAGCGGATCACGTAGCCAGCGCTCCACTTGGAAAACTTAAAACCTCAAACTAAAAACCAATCGGGAAGGTCTAGAGCTGACGCGCCACTGAATGCATAGCCACTTTTTTCTAAGCCAAGAAACTGACTCAGCAACCGGCGAAATGCAGATCGGATTAACCCATGGCCATCTTGGGCTATGCATTTGTATTTCCTTGTGCCATTTCTAACCATATATTTCAAGGTATCAGCATATCTCCAATATCTGGAACAAAAGCTGCGTTTGCTACTTAGCTTGAACATTGCTAGATCAATGATACTTTACAAAAAGGTCAAAAATATCTGTCTTGTTATCTAAACTTTGTGCTTTTTAAAAAGTTCTGCTAATAACAAAAGGAACATTCTAGTTTCCAGAACTACATACATTTGTTATAAGCTCCAGTCATTCTGGATGAATATTCGAGAATGAGCTTGTTAATTAAATGTAATGATTTGCTTGCTTTAATGTGAATTTTAGATCTTGGGTATATTATTTGTATTCAGAATTATAAACTTTAGGCAACCAAAGGGGAACCGAGGGTTAAAATTGGCGCCTTTCAATAAGCAAATAATGAATATAGAGCAAACTGCACAAGTTCGCACAGTTCTCAATGACAAATTCCGGCCGAGGAGATGGAAAACAAAAATCGGGCAACGAATATTCATAATATTTTGCTTAAGTTTTGTTTGACAATTGCCATTCTTCTCACGCTCGATCGCCTCTGAGGACTTTGTTTACTCTGGGTTTCCAGCTCTTCGGCGGATAAAAGCACATTTCTGCCCAACTAATGCACTTATCATTATTGCTCGGCTTTTGAGAAGCAAAACAACAACAGATCCGAATCCGATATCAGGGGAGCCTGCAGACCAACTGGCGACTTCCCCATAAAAACTAAGATCTCGTAGTGCCTGATACTCAAGTAGTCTGTTGCCTAGGGCGATAACAACTCATTTTTGTTGCACAATTAAAAATCACGAGTGTGCTAAATTAAAGTTGAAATGTTTCAATTAAATCGTTTGAGAATTGACCCGTCGAACCCACGTCACATGAATCAAACATGAGAATACTGCTAATTTTTAGCACTTTCATACCGAAAAGTTGTGAATTGATGGCACGAGATCAGAAACTGGTATAAATGTATAATAGATGTACAACCGCTTAAAGCTCAAAGTCGAGATACATTTCGATTGCTAGGGGATGAGTCAAACGGAGAAGCTGCTCTACGAGTTATATGGATGGTTTTGAACCCCGAACCCCAATTAAGTGGGCTATCTTTCCTGTTAAATCGTGGTTTCTAGGCGGCTCTACACAATATTATTGAGGAAGGTTTTCACTTCATATGCCGCTGTAGAGATTAGTCAGTTTTTGGTGGAATTTTTATATTTTAAAATTTTTTAATTCAAATCGTAGAACTTTGAACACTCATGTACATTCATTTCAATAAAATAAGAACATGTTCCAAGACTTTGACATCTACTTAATAGAAACCAAAATATATACATATGTTCCCCACTAATCAGAGAAATTGAAGCGTTTAATACTTGTCCAGTATCCCGCCATATGCTAATGTTAGTAAACTTATTTATCTATTGACCAGCATCCTACCTGCATATTTTTGGTTTATAAGATGACTCGTTCACTCGAACCTTCGATGGCACTTTCACTAGAGTTCTAGAACTTTGGCTGGAGTTTCCGGTGGAAATGGAATGCGTTAAGGTGGGCTTTCGATTTCACTTGGATTAAAACAGTTATACTCTCGACTCAATATATATGAGAATATATATGGTCGATTCTCGGTGGAGCTCCGTTCTGCTCGAGATGTGGCGAGTGATGATGGACTGTGTGGCGGAAGATTGAGCGTCCATGCTTTTATATCTGGCATCTGGCATGGGCATGGGCATGCCCGAACCGAACCAAAAATCAACAAGTGGGCGAACGCGGGACGAACGGACAAACGAACAAACGGACAAACGGACGCATGGACGAACGGACGAGCGAGCAAATTGGACTCTACAGGGGCTTTAATAACAGTTATGGCGTCGGCACTCTCTACAGATACGAAATACAGATACAGTATCTCAATCCGCATTCGTTTTCTGTATCTGTATCTGTAGCCGCTGCCTTCGTGTTCACGCTCGGGTTTCTTATATTTTTTCGTTAGCCCCAAAAAGGGGGTGGCCAACAGGGGATGGGATGGCTGTGGCTCTGGCTGTGGGTCTGACTCTGACTCTGAGTTACTTGTTGCTCCCCTTTGATTGATTGACTAGCAAAGAAAATTTCATGCAAATTTATTATTTTAAATCACATTTTTCTCATTAACATTCGCAGAAGATTGGATCGGCTGTGTTCGGATCGGACTGGAAATCAAATGAAATGAAATGAAATGCGTGCCCCAAATGCATATGAAAATCAGTACGGTTTTTTACAGTACTCCCAAGCCCCTCGATCCCACAAATTACCATATGGCGGTGACTCTGGCAAGGATCAATAGATGTCAGTCAATTGCTTGAGGAGGTGCATTCTGAAGCCCACCAACATGGATGGAATCCGACTTTGGGCTGATAATTCTGGATTTGTGCAGGTCGCGCTTTTAATTCGGCTTGGCGGGAATTAGTTCCATCTGCTTTCCGGTCAGACAGTCAATCACCATGGCTCTATGGATACATAAGTAGCTGGAGATATATCTATAGCTATGGCTATGACGATGACGATGACGATGATAATGGCAGACCTGCTGCCTCCAGTCGGAGGTTCTGCATCAATTGCCGCGGTGTCCACTATTTGCATTCCAGAGCCCCGTACCAATTGCACAAAGATCCCGCCACAGACGATGCTGCAATTGATTTTGGTGTGGCGTCAATTGAAATGCACTTCGGAGTCTAGGAGTCTGGGCACGGAGAAAAAATCCAGCCAAAATTGGTAATCCGCTTCATCACAATGGCGCTTATATCTACACAAATAATGCTCTTGAGGTGCACGAGAATAATTGGAGCTAATTAGAGCTTTATGGGCCTTTGTTGCTCCTTCTTAAACGCCCCTTTTTTATGTGGAATATACCACAAAAATCCGGAAAAATATCTAAGTGCGCACAGTAAAAAAAAATTACTTTAAATAGTGGCTCATCAATGTTTTATTTGGCAAAAAACTCTTATCTATGCGATTCGTCACCATGTGGTGGTATTTCCAAGGTATACAAATATTTTAATTAAATTAACACCACACATATAGTCAAATTTATAATGGTCCCTTATCTGCGACACTTTTTAATAATATATCAGTATAATACTTAATATATAATATATCAGTATAATATTTAAATATATAGAACAATTCTTAGGGAAGAACGCATTTCTTCTTTCTACTAGTTCATTTTAACAATCAGTTTTAATTGTAAGGATTTATTTAAAATATTTTTTAGGCATTAGTTAGGTTTCCTGAAATGATTCAATTAAATAATGTCACGTATTTGATGTCTATCTTCAATCTGATAACTGCCGAAAACCAATATTCTGAGCCATTTTTCACTGTGTGGGCCTACGTGCTCCAAGTGGCCTGCCACCGTTATATTCAAATGAAGTGGAGCTCACGCAATCACGGCAACAGACAGACGGAGGAAGCCAGCATGGTGACCACCAGCTCGGTCATTATCTGGTAGGGAACCACATGATGATGGCCTGGTGGCGGGACCTTGCCACCGCAGCTGGAAATGGCAGTGGAAATGGTCACCTAGCAACAGAGGCTGCCACGCCCAATTTAAAACGGCCCATCGCCCGTTGAGTGGCAGCGAACACCACCCAGTCACCCAACCACCCAGCCACTAGACAAGCCAATCACCCAACCACCCATTGTTTTCTATATAAATATCCGTATATATCTATTGGCCGTCGAATAGCCGCCCACGCAGTCGCGGAGCCAATTTGGCCATCAGTCAATAGGGCTTCATTTGAATTGCCAGCTTGTCTCCAATTGACGATGGGCCACCTCATGGCGGGTCGAGCCCACGCTAGGACCTCGCCAGGACCTCGCCAGGACCTGCCCCTCAGCCCCACCAACGCTCTAGACTACGAGTATGTGGCCACATCCATCCATCCATCTAACCATGTATGTGCCCACATCCCACATCCGTATGCCCATCTGCAATCAGTCGGCAGCATGGCGTAATTAAACCCGCCGCTGTCACAGTTGTCGTCTCATGGCATTTGACATGTCCGCCTCGCGTTTATTGGCAACATTGTTCACTTAATCATCCCACATTTACCATATTTATTAGCATCATCGATGCACGCCAGTCTATCCGCGTGCATGGAGTGGGGAGCCGTGGAAAATCCCTGGATGTGACACACACTCCAAGGGAAATTGTGTTCAACAAGTGGCAGCTTTGTGGAAAAGCCCCTAATTTACTGTGGTCATTATTTTCATCAGAAGTCGAAATGAGAATATATTATGAAAGTAACCAGTTTAATTTTAATTGAATCTAATCTAGAACTTATTACCCAGTCAAGTTTTTTATTGTAGTAGTGGAAAATCCTAGAAAATTAGAGAACACACGAATTTTTAAATTGGTTTTGATTGTGTCTATTGAAATTTATTGGAAATATCTAGCGTTTTAAGGATTCAAGAAACATCTGTAGAATCCAAAAAATTGAATTTTTTGGAAAATGTTTTAGTTGTTTTTATGATGCAATACTACTTACAATTGCACGATCCGATCATTATAGCAATAGTAAAATCCCAAACGAAGAATGTGAATAGGACTGTAAAAGTCCCTTAGGAAAATGACACAATATAAAAGTTAATGGAGTTAATTTATTGTTATCGACAGCAGGAATATTGTAAAAATCATTTAATTTATATTTGTTGCATTTTTAAAACTTGCTTGAGAGCTTGACGTATATGAGTAGATGACCGCTGCAGTTTATTAATAAAATTTATTGGTGACCTTCATATTCTGATTAGAGTCTGTGCAATCTATTAATTGACAATTTAATGTCCACATATTATAGGAATTGCTTGATAAGACTCGCAAGTAATCAAAGCAAATGTGAAAATGTTTAATTCTAAATTAAACCAGTTATTTAACCACATATGCCTGGATATGCCTGGCTATAGAAATTTGTGAGTTTATCGTACAATTTTTTCTTTTGTTCTTAAGAAGTACTTCATATATCTTAACAGTGTAATAGCCAGTCGCCAACAAGAAGCTATTAAATGCTTCACACTCGATAGTGTTGCTCCTGGAGGTATACCATAAATAAAACCCGATGAACTAGAAGGCAAATAAAAAGTAAGTTAGCCCCGATAAGCAGGCAAATATGTGAATCTTTGAAGGCTTATTTCCTTTTTATAGGGATTATGTTGGTGGGACTGTAGTCTTTGGAAGTGGAACCAATAATTTGCTGCTAAATACGTAGATTGCGTCGAGAAAATATACAAATACTATTTTTTAAAAAAGTGGATCGCCCGAACAGGGACTTGAACCCTGGACCCTTGGATTAAAAGTCCAATGCTCTACCGACTGAGCTATCCGGGCTGTGATGTAAACGCTGAAGGACCTGTATTTAAAGGCATGAACTCATTAGTTGCTTATCGCCGGGTTTCACTGTAGACACAAAGCAAGTTGTTCAAACACACGTGAAGCGTAAAGATTGCTTTATTTATTGAGCCCCGATAAGCAGGCAACTCTTAACTGTTCTCAGAATTAAGTAAAAGTATTTTTAGGCATGATGTCATGGGTTGCCTGTAGGCGGCATCCACTGTAGATAGTAGCTAAGTGCTTCGAACATTTGCCTAATCTAAAGCTTTAGATTATTTAGCACCAAATGAGCTTTAAACAGCTGAGTACAAAAGCATGCTAGAAAGCTTTAGCCATCTTTCAAGGTTGAACAATTTATACACCCATCCGAAAACTACAGTCCAACCTGTTGCGTTTTCCCGATTTTATTACCACATAAAAACTGGTTTTTAGCCACGTACACTCAGATTTTTATGGCTGGCAGGCGAAATAACAATTGCCACATTTTCTGAAGCCTGACATTTTTTTAAATTAGTACAGTTGAAAGAATGGGTCATGTAAAGCTATCACTACTATAAAAAAAAGCTTGAAATGTTTTATTTATTTGTGTTTAAAATCAGTTGTTATGATCGGTTTCACTGACGAGTTTCCCCATACTCGATTTGTTTTCCTTGATAGTCAGTCGAAATGTTTGGAAGTCCCACACAGTGCCGCCTGAACATCTTCGGCATATTTTTCAATTTCTGTATTATTTTCTAAATTCGAAATAGCCAAAATTTTCGCCAGTGTGGCCGGTTTGATAACGACCAATCGAAAGCTCTTTTCCGCCAGTCTTCAATCGGCTGTGGGCATTTGCAGTCCGCTTTTTGTAACGCAGGTTGAGAGATCGAAGATCAACCAGCTGTTGCGATGAACCGTCGCCTTCCCGGAACCATCAGCCAGTGCCAGAGGCTTCTCCTAGCCACCCACAACCACGCTCCAACGGCCTTCTCCTCCAGATTCCTGTCCACATCTAGAGTGAACCGCGAGCGGCAAGAGTAAGTTTGTTATAGTCGCTGTGAAAGTTTATGGCATATTCCGCGAATCAAATGGCTTGAAAAGAGCAAATCTATCTATATCTACCAAAACACATTGCATTAGTTTGTTTATATCGCTTAGAATGTTAGCTTTAAGCTAATACCTAATATTTGGCGATAACGAAGAGCCAACTGCTGGGCCATGGTTCGATGGCCCTGATGGAGGGTGTGGTCATACGACTACACTAATCTCCCTTGAGGATTCTGTCATTATGTATTCCAGCAATTAAGTAAACCCTGTTTTATTTCCAGATGCCAAGTGTTGGTCGTGGGCGGTGGCACCGGTGGGTGTGCCATGGCGGCCAAGTTGTCCTCGCGCTTGGGCAGCAACAAGGTGATCGTCCTGGAACCGGAAGATGTGAGTCAGTCCAAAGGCAGTTACAAATCCATTATGACATAGCCCGGTGATTCCCCATAGAAACATTACTATCAACCTATGTTCACCCTGATTGGAGGGGGTATGAAGAGATTGGATCAGAGTCACCGGCAAATGGCTGATGTGCTGCCCAAAAAGGCCAAGTGGGTGAAGGAGAAGGCGCTGGAGTTCGATCCGGATAATAATACGGTTAGCACTTCTGGTGGCAAGACCATCAAGTACGACTTTCTGATTATCGCCACCGGATTGCAACTCAATTATGAAAAGGTGCGTTAAGGTATTACAATGTTTTATAGTTGATAATAAAGAGTTACTATCGCATAGATACCTGGACTGGTGGAGGCCCTGGAGACCCCCGGCAGCAATGTTTGCTCCATCTACTCGCCCAAGTACGTGGATCAGGTGTACGAATGTCTGCGCAGGACCACCAAAGGAAATGCTGTATTCACCTTTCCCAATTGTCCCATCAAGTGTGCAGGTGCACCACAGAAAATCGCCTACATATCAGACCACTACTTTAGGAAGGTGTGCTCCATAACACTTACAGGATATCTATCGGAAAACTTCATTTATTTGCATTCCTTTTCAGATGGGTCGTCGCGACAACGTCAATATCATCTACAACACATCGCTTCCCGTGATTTTTGGAGTTAAGCATTATGCAGAGGCGCTGATGAAACTGATCAAAAGGAGAAATATCACCCTAAATGTTCAAAGAAATCTCGTTGAAGTGAGACATGGCGATAATATAGCCGTGTTCGAGGATCTAGCAAATCCAGGAGTGCACTATGAGGAAACGGTAAGAACGGGAATATAGATATACATAGATCTATATTCTAGAACTATTTTTTTGGTAAGGAACATATAAATTAGGTTAACTTACTTTTAAAGTCTAAAGAATGCTAGCAACTTAAAGAAACCTAAGACACGAAGGTTAAGGTAATAGAGATAAACAAATGTTCTGGGAAAAGTAAAGTTAGGTTGCCCAAGGTCCGGTTTCCCAGCAGAAAATATAGGGAAGTAATGTCAGTCAATACTCAATTTCATATGGAATCGAATTGCAAAATGTGAGAATTGAAGGCCGTGTGGTGTTAATAGGTTTAAATAACCTTATATACATAGGTATAATATCCAAACCCCCCTTCCTTAGTACTCCATGCTCCATGTGACTCCCCCGATGAGTGCTCCGGATGTGGTGGCCAACTGCAAGAAGCTGGTGACACCCACTGGCTTTGTGGACGTGGACCAGATGACGCTGCAGCACAACAAGTACAGCAACGTGTTCTCCATCGGCGATTCGGCGTCCAGTCCCAACTCGAAGACTGCCGCGGCGGCAGGTAAGCTAAAGTCGAATTCCGTTGGGGATCCTAATCGAAATATTCAATGATTCTGGAATACGTAATGTATATACATATATATATGTATCTTTCGATTACAGCTGCCCAGTCACCGGTTGTGTTTAGGAACGTGATGGCGGCGATCGAGGGCAAGGCGCCAACGGATATCTACGATGGGTACTCGTCCTGCCCCATCGTCACCGGCTACAGCTCCTGCATCCTGGCGGAGTTTGACTACAACCTCACCCCCGTGGAGACCTTCCCATTGGACCAATCCAAGGAGCGCTACTCCATGTTCTTCATGAAGAAGGAGCTGATGCCTCTGCTCTACTGGAAGCTCATGATGAACGGGTATTGGAACGGACCATCACTCATGAGGAAAATGTTTTCAGTTCTAAAGTTTAATAAAAAGTAATGGGGACATCAAATAATCTTTATTTATTTTTAAACGAGTATTTGGCATCATCATTTGCATATCCATTCGCCAACATTATTTACTTAAAATCATAATTACAATTTATAAATTCGTTTCAAAACTAGTATATACAAATTTGTGAACCTATTTAAATGGAAAGCACTGTACACACCCTCGGTATTATTATGTATCTAGTATATGTCGGAGCAAGAAATGGTATTTGCAGCGTTATTTGCTTTCAAGAGTTCGGTCACTCTAAAACCAAGCGTGGCGTCGCTTGGCGCTGTAAATTTAAAGGTAACGAACTAAAAGAGAGATCGATTTGAGCACCAAAACAAAAAGAAAACCAGCTCCCGTTTATAAAATTCGTGACAAAAGCAAGCTGACAACATGAAGGCAGTGTAAGTGATATGACAGTCCGCAAAAGCTCAACCCCATCAATGAGAATACCCATTTGCAGACCGAGGACGCCAATGCGCGTCGTCCCGAAAACTCCGCGGATGCAACCAACAGTGGAGAAACAGCGACGAGACACCTCCGACAAGGCCAGGGATCCAGTGAACGTGTTCTGTCGGGTGCGGCCCCTTCAATCCGACGCAGATCTCACCTCTTTGAGAGTCAAGAACTCCACTACGATCGCCCTGAATCCGCAGGATCAGCTGCTGCAGCACCACAAGCCACATAACGCAAACCAGCGTGAGATTCAGTATATTTTCAAGCACGTTTTCCAGCCGGATGCCACGCAGCAGGATGTGTATGCATCTGTGGCCCAGCCACTGGTGGAGAACCTTCTGAAAGGGCGAAACAGTCTACTTTTCACCTACGGTGTGACTGGAAGTGGAAAAACGTACACCATGACAGGAAACCTGCGGCACCGCGGCATTATGCCGCGTTGCCTGGACGTGCTCTTTCGCACCATATCAGATTACCAGGCCAAGAAGTTTGTCTTCAAGCCGGACAAACTTAATGGCTTCGAGATTCTGTCCGAAGAGGATGCGCTTTTGGAGCGGCAGCACGAGATGAACCAGCGATTTGCTGGCGCAGGACGATTTGCCTTCAGGCACAAGGACTCGGATCCAGAAATAGCATCTCAAGCCTCAGTAGAGCCAATCCCTCTCCTCGGTTTGGATGAGGATAACATGTACTCGGTGTTTGTCACCTACATTGAGATTTACAATAATAGTGTTTACGACCTTTTGGAGGACTCCGGTATACAGAAGTAAGTATTCATATCTAGGGTTTACATTTACAAATATCTAACTGAATACGTGATCCACACAGGACTTTGCAGAGCAAAATCATTCGTGAAGATGCCAACCGTCACATGTTCGTCCACGGCGTTACAGAAGTGGAGGTGAAGACAGTGGAGGAGGCCCTCGAGGTCTTTCAAATGGGCCAGAAGCGCAAACGCATGGGGCACACTGTTCTGAATGCCGAATCTAGTAGGAGTCACTCGGTGTTCAATATACGCTTGGTGCAAGCCCCCACTGATAGCCAGGGTGAGAATGTTGTTCAAGACCGGCAAAACATTACAGTGAGTCAACTATCCCTGGTTGATCTGGCGGGCAGTGAGCGCTCCTCAAGGACCAAGAACACGGGTGTGCGACTCCGTGAGGCGGGCAACATTAATAACTCGCTAATGACTCTGCGCACTTGCCTGGAATATCTGCGCGAGAACCAACTCTCGGCGAGCAATGGATTGGCACCCAAGAAGGTCCCGTATCGAGACTCCAAGATCACACACATGTTTAAGAACTACTTCGATGGCGAAGGACAGGTGTCTATGATTGTGTGTATTAATCCAAGAATTGAGGACTATGATGAGAATATGGTAAATTATATTTCTGACCGCAATATAGTCTTGTCGCTAAAATGTGTTTATCCCATTTAGCAAGTGATGAAATTCGCTGAGATGACGCAGGAGGTGCAAATAGCTCGGGCGACTCCTATGAAGCAAGATTTGGGTCTGACTCCCGGCCGTCGCAAGGCCAACAAGCTATTCAAGATTGCTATTAACAATCTTAACGAGCTGGGCATTCCTGAGGCCAAGGATTTGGAGGTGGACGTAGGTTTGGTGTACAGTTTGGGGCCCGATTTTCCTGCCTACGAAATGGACAGTCCCGAGGCAGAGATCAAAATCCGCGAGCTGATGCACTATCTGGAGCAGCGTATAGAAAAGCGAAAGAAGCTGCGTGCCAATTTAGACATAAAATGTAAGTCGTAACCTTTTTAATCTTATTAAAACAAATTGACATATTTTTTTTCCTAACGTTTAGGTGACAGCTTTCGGCAGATGCTGATGAACCTTGACCGCGACAATCTGCAGTTGCGCACAGAGCTTGCTTCCTTGAAGGCTGTCTACAAGCAGGAGCGCGATCGCAGCGCTGCCCTCGAGAAGAAGGTTCGCATTCACGAGAGCTCTATTGACGTGCTTAACAACACGCTAAGCAAGCAAGAACGGCAGATTGAAGAGCTGACTTTCAAGCTGAACGAGAAGGAGAACATGCTCACCCAGAAGGAGCACGAGAAGGAAAAGCAAAAGAAAAAGTTCAGCTCCAAGCTGGCCGTTGAGTCGGACAAAAACAAGCGGGAGTTTGAGTTAAAGCTGCGTGAACAGCGTGCTAAATTACAGGAACGTATGCGCATCAAGGACGAGAAATTGCGGTTGGTGTCCAACATTCTACAGTCCGAAGATCTGCCTAGTTTGCCGCGGTCTCAGAGCTCCGAAAATATACTTAACGAAAAAGATCGCGGTGCATATACGGTACGCACGGAGGTGTCCTCGGTGCCAGCAACAAGAACTGATATATACGCGAACCCTCGTCATGTAAGTGAATGATTCATCTCTGAATACTTGAATATGTATTAATAATGTTATATCCCAACAGGGTGCTGCAGCGGCCAACAACCGGCATAGACGCTCTCGATCCGCCGGCGACAAGTGGCTGGAACATCGGGCAGCCAATCCTGTTCCCCTCGGAACCATCATGCAGCCGTATCTGAAGAATCGGAAATCGGTGACGAAACTAACCGACATGAAGGAGCTAACTGCCCACGGAACGACCAAGTACTGTCTCGTCTCGCAGGATGCTGATACGGATGGTGATGTTGAGACCAAGCTGTATAAGGGCAATGTTATACCCACTTGTGGCGGAGGTGCCCAAGTGGTGTTCAACGATGTGGAGTGCCTCAAGCAGAAATCGCCGGTTCACTCGCCCACGCGAAAGCGACCCAGCAATGGCAACATTTCAGCTCTGGGCGGCGGTGCAGTGCCCAGCACGGTCACCTCGGCCCAGGACGTGGCCTCCCGATGCAATCTCGGCATTGAGGGGCACAGCAGCAAGAAGTCGAAGATCTAAAAATGACAGCGTGAAATTCTCAGAGTCAATTACCCATGTAGTTCATAGTTATTTACTTTCAATAACTTAAATTTAAGTTTATTACTCACCCATTATGGTTTTTGGAGTTGAATCGCATTGAAGTGATTTGTTTGATTAAAGAAAAGTTAATCTGTAAAAATATTCCCGTAAATGAATTCGCAACCCCCCGCAAATCGAAATGTTTCTTGCTCAAAATAGCCGGTACCCAGAGGGTATCTGCCAAGAGCTGTCGTTGGAAACTATCCGAGCATTGTCCAAGCATAGCCGTACTTTAGTGTTATTATAAAGTATTAAATATTTTATTGTTTATCGGAGTAGTCTCCCCTCCAGTCAAATTTGAAAAAATAAAGTGAAATTACGCGCATATACTGAATTCAATCAATTTCGTTTTACAATAGCTGCAAGGCTCCCAGTTCCATTCAGCAATAAAATGTAGATGGACATATGTAGATGGTTTTAACTATTTTTATTATTATTCCTGCGTTTATTCAGATTTATGCTTAAACCGATAAATTTTATTGAAATACATACGGTACCATTACACATACATATTTGTAGATTAATTTCAATTACTAATAAATCAGTCTATAATTAAAATATATGTTCGCTTAATGATTTCACGTGTGTGAGTGTTGTGTTGCAGTGTTCATGTTGCAGTTGCTGTTCTGTGGGGGTGAGCTGCTGCTCGATGAGTTCGGCAGATGACTCTTAAACGCTATGTGCGGCAAATGTGGCAGGTTCCTGGCAAATGAGGAATTTCGAATTTGGAATTGAAAGCCAATATCGCTAACGCTACTGCACGACAAATGAAGCAAATCAAATGTATAAAGGGAAACAATTAGAACATGATAATAGAATTTAGGTACATCCAAATACAAGTACATTTAAACAAAACAAGTTGGACGAAACGAAACCACAAATGTAAACATAATAGACGGCAAACTCAACTCAAGTGCTGGGCCAATATTAACATATCCATCTTATCCAAATTCCATTTAAACAAATTACAATTTAATCAATATAAAGCTCTGTTCTCATAAACGCTCTCTCAGGTTCACACGACGCGAAACAATTACTTGCATCTGCAGCTGTAAATCTGCGCTTCATAATACGTAATCATAATCATAATATTATCATTAATGCAATCGACTCTCGCCATATACATAATCGTAATAAAAACTAAGAAGCGAAATTATTCTACGGTGGAAAACGAATTTTGGCTATTAAGCAACGTAATTTAAAAAGGTATTATTAACAATATACACTCACAGCCACAGCCACACCCCGACCACCCGACCCTACTACTCTTCTTTCCCTTAAATGTTTAATGTTTTTTGTGTGTTTATGGTGTGAATGGTGTGTGTGGTGTATGTGAGCAGTTGCATTTTGTTGGCAAGGCAATCAACATTACGTTGCGGACACTCACATCCGCGGCATCTGTCTGTGTGTGCTTTTCGGTGTTTAGATGAGTTTGCAATGAAATCTCGCTTGAAGCTGTATACTAGCTGCCTCGTTCCTGACCGTTCGCCGCATGGATCCATGCGCGCCAGCGAAGGCCGGACCGGAAGTGCCCCACCGCCTCCTATGAGCACTTGACACATGCACCCTCAACATCAAAGTCGAGGACCATTAGCTTTGTTTCCTCCGTTCCGTTGCGGGAGCCGACGGCACAAATGAGTTTGGTGTCGTTTGCCCTGGAAAGATTTTAGATATAAGAGTTTCATTTGAAAGAAGTGGATTTATATCGTCCTGGACTTACCTAATCCGCCACACAACGCCGCCAGATCCACCAGAGTCCAGGGCTACAAGATTACGTATAAAGTCGCCTGTCTTAACGTCCCACAATTTGACGGTGCCATCGTCGGAACTGGTCACCACAAATCGGGAGTTGAACTGCAGGCAGGTGACCGCAGACTGATGCTTATTTGGACCTAAATTGGATTTAAGGAGTACCAGATAAGTAATGGTTCAACAGCCCATATTCCATCGACTACGGAGGACTCAAACTTACCCGACAGCGTTTGCAGACATTGTCCGGTTGTGATGTCCCACACCTTGACAGTGGAATCGGCGTTGCCAGAGACAAGAATGTTTTGACGCAGTTCCATGCCAGAGGTCAAACTCTGATGACCCATCAGAGTGTGCTTGCAATTGCCCGTCTCCACGTCCCACACGCGGATAGAGGTGTCCAATGAGCCCGAGACCACATGGAGGCCATCAAACTGTGCGCAATTCAAAATAAAGTTAAGGCAAAGTCCTACAAAGAAGCGTAAACCACCTTACCTGTAGCGAGTAGACGCGATTTGTGTGGCCCTGCAATGTGTGCAGGCACTCTTGCCGCTCCGGATGCCAGATCTTTACCATATAATCATACGCTCCGGACACAATCAGCTTCCCATCGTACTGCACACATCGCACAGCAGCCAAATGACCCACCAAAACGTGCAAGCAGGAGCCCTGTTCAATATCCCAGACCCTCAAGGTTGCGTCTCGCGACCCACTGACCACTCTGTTGAGAAATTCGTCAATGATTAGCATTGGTTAGTGGATAGTTTTGTGGCTTTTACTTACTTGCTGCCATGCAAATGCATACACCGCACGGTGGACGTATGTCCCTGAAGGGTGTGCACACAAGCACCGCTGTCCATGTCCCAGACTTTGAGCGTGCGATCCGTGCTGCCCGAGATGATGATATTGCCCGACATTTGGGAAGACCAAACGCCACCGGTGTGACCAACCAAAGTGCGCAGACACTATAGTTGTTAAAAGAAAAGAACCCCATCGTTAGCAAGGAAATAGTAAATAATCTTGTAGTTTTATTTACTCACCTTTCCATTCACCGCTGACCATACTTTTAGTGTATTGTCATCGGATCCGGACACAATGCGATTGCCGGAGAACTGCAGGCACGTAATCACATGATCGTCGTGGCCCTTAAGTACCTTGGGCTTGCGCACTGGTCGCGACCGCCAATTCATTTCGATAATGTGCTGTCGCATGTAGGCGGCCTTCCAGGGCGACGCAATTGGCGGCATGTTGCCATCGCGACCACGTTTCGGGCGATCACTACGCGGCTCGGCGAGGATCTGGGCTTTGCGGCACTTCTCCTTCCACAACAGGTTGTCGTCGCACAGAAAGCGCCAGCTGCGGCAGGTCTGCGCGGCCCTAAGCAAGTCTTTGGGCTCCAAGTACGAAAGCACAAAGAGGGCTAGCTCTCTTGGCAACAGAGAGATGAAGTCCCGCTGGAACTGCGGCTCAATCACCTTCATCATGTGCCGCACCTGCGACGGATCGCAGTGATCGATAAGACGGTCCAGGGCCAGCAATCGCTCGACATGGGACCATCGTTGGAACTGTGCCAACCAGTGCTGCAGCTCTGGAGGCGGATTGTCACGAGAGGGCACTGAACGGGGGGTGCGACGACCCAACCCCGGCGAGGAGCTTGTCAGGTGCGATGATGGCGTCACCGACAGGACTGCCGTGGGCCCCAAGTGTTGCGAGGAGCGCGGCGTAGATGCGAAATCATAGGCAATCCGCTTGCGGCAATTATCGCTTACGCCTGAACCCGGTCCGCCCACTTCGCCGCTGGAAGATAAAGTCAGCGAGTAGTCGCCGCCATCCAGCAGGCGTCCCTCGTTGAACTTTCGTTTGCGTTGCTGAGAGATCAGCGAGCTGGGATTGGTCAGCGAGTATTCGGTGAAGCCAGCTGTGCCAGAGGAAAGCGACAAGGATATGGGCTCATCAGGATCCATGGCGTCCAGGTCAAAGGTCTCACTGAGACTGGCATTGCTTCCGCCGTAGTTGCTTCCGTTACCGTTCTGGCATGTGCAAATCTCCTCCAGATCGGAACAGTTGTTCTCGTCATCGCAGTTGGCCCAAGGCTCCTCGGCACTAAAGTCACCGGGCTCCACCAGGCCGCCGTCCCCACCGGCAGCTCCCTCTTCCACCACAACTTCCAGGTGAACCACATCGCTGGAACCGTTTCGACGTTGCCGAACTGATGCCGCCGAGTGCGCTCCAGCTGATCCCGCTCCACTAGCAGCTGGAGGATTGCTGCGAGTCAGAAAACGCTCCTGGGTTTGGGCGCTGGCATTGACCTGGCGAGCTGCCTTTGTCGTCGAAGCAGTGGCATACTGGCAACGGTTGGACGCTCCGGCACCGGAAGAGGTAGAAGCCGATGTCGAGGCCTGAGAGTCACCCAAGCAGGACGATCCGGTGGAGCACGCAGGAGTTGGATTGATGGCAGTGGTGCGACTGCAACCACTTTCCTGAGAGGTCTGCGATCCCACCGAGCTGTACGAAACGGATGCACTCACATTGTCCTCCTGATCCTGTTGACAGCTTCCTCCGGATGTCGACGAACCAGACGTGGTTGGAGCCAGACTGGGATAATCATTCGAGTTGGTGTTGGTGTAAACGTCCGTACGGGCAGCTCCAGTGCAACTGGTCGACGACTCCGTGGATTTTGAAGTGGAAGTGGAACCACTCCGGTGCTGGCTGCAGCTGGAGGCGCCTAACGAGGATCCCAGATTCAATTTGGCAGTGGACTTGCTTAGCCGGCTATTGGTGAACTTGCGACTGCTCGTTGGTGTGGTGGACAGATCCTTGTAGGTGTACTTGCTGTCCGAAGAGACGGTCCGCCCATTGCTGCTGCTGGGCCAGTCGTCGCTATTGGCCGTACCTAATCCATTGGCCGCCTTGCTGCCCCCCATGGACTTGATCAGACTTAGATTCAGTTTGTTCTGGCTCATCATGGAGCTGGTGCGCAGGATAATACCGCCCGTGAGACGCTGCTCCGTCTCAAAGTCACGTCGCTCGATCAGATCCATGGACTCAATGTCTGCCTTTGACAATGCAGTGCTGGAGGTTGAGCTAGAGTTGGAAGTGGAGGCCTCCTCTGGGGCGGCGGCGTTGGCAGAGGCTGCTGGCGAAGGATTCGAAACGGCGTTGGCCGTGAGGCTCATCTGCTTCAGGCGCACTGACATAAGGCGGTCATGCAGTGAGAAGCAAGTAGCCGCATCGTCGCCTTCAGAAGGATTGTCGTCCACGGAACCGACCAGCTCAGACTTAATACCTCTTCCCAAAGCGAGGTTCTCTGCTTGGTCTTCCTCACCCAGCAAGAATTCATCGCTTAATCTTTTTGGCTTGCCTGTGAGCTCTGACTGAGATCCCGTTGTGACCACCTGCCCGGGATGCGGCTGGGCCTCCTCCACGACGGGCGTCTCCAGGAAGATCTTGGATCCATCGGCCGCCATGATGGTGCCGTCGGCTAAAGCCAATTGTGATGTGTTGGGGCAGTCGATGGCGCCCGTTACAATGTCCACTACGTCCTCGTCCTCCTCTTCAATCGGTTCCTCGTCATCGTCCTCCTCCGGCTCGGGATCCTCATCATCGTCATCGTCGTTTATAAGGCATACAACCGGAGGATCCTCATTATCCTCATTAAAAAAGCCTTGACGACTGTGTTCAGATGAGGCTGGGTGACCCAAACCAGGATGACCACCGTTCAAAGTGTCCGTGGAGGAGCTGTCGTCGACGGCCACTACTCCCACTGCGGACGCTGCCCCCGCACTGGTGGGCAGTGAGTTGGAAGAGCTAATCTCAAAGGTACTGGACTCGTCGTCCAGAACTACGGCGAAACCATGTTGTGAGTTTGACGACACACACACGTCCTCCACATCCTCTCGCAGCGTTGACATAGATACAAAGGCTTCTCTGCCGGCTCCTGCTTCTGCTTCTACTGCTCCTAATCCCACTTCCGATACTTCTGATGCTCCTGCTTTTCGGCTGGTGGAGGCCTGACTCTTGACCCACGTGGAGGTGGAGCTGGTGACTGCTGACTGAGTACGCTCCCCTGCACTGGCCACGGATTCACTGCTAGCAGCTGGGCATCCTCTTTCCATAATACTTTACAGGCATCCAAAAATGGGCAATGCGTTCTCCTGCAAATGGTAAAGATTTGTTATTGAATAATTCTAGCTTCCAGAGTCACGAGAAAAAAAAACGGGAGCTCTTCTGGAAAAGGGAATAGTAAAGTGTTGGAAACAGACGCCACGAAAATTTCAAACCCAAGGTATGACGAATTTTTCACCGCTTACTATGAACGATCCTTTTGTGCCCTGAGAATCCAAGATGATCCGAAATTCCCACGCAACAAGCGCAAACTGATGGTTGCAAAAAAAAAAAAGAAATCCAAGGGAATGAAAAGCAGTGGGAAAAATTTATCGTAACGTCGCTGCCTCTGCCGGCGTCGTTGGAACGCGAAAAAGGAAATCACAAAAGTGCATCGGATCGGCGGAAGAGGCTAAAACGGCGCGAAGTAGAATGGGTAAAAGAAGACGAAACGGGTATTACAACAAAAACATCACAAGTAGACACACACACGCACACACTGGAAAGAGAGACAACAGCAGGCAGCAAAAAGGTAAAGCGGGGAGGAGTGGAGAGAGTGAAGAGCGGATGACGAGAGCGAGAAGTAACGGACGTGAGAAGAAGAAGCACCAAAGATACACAGCAGCCGCAGCACCAAACAAGAACAATAACAACAACAGCACGTACACCTTGCAATTCAAGCCGCTATCTTTTCCCTCTGCTTTTTACGGACATTCAGAGATGATCAACGCGGGAAAGT
This sequence comes from Drosophila teissieri, assembly GCF_016746235.2. Classification (NCBI taxonomy): domain Eukaryota; kingdom Metazoa; phylum Arthropoda; class Insecta; order Diptera; family Drosophilidae; genus Drosophila; species Drosophila teissieri. The sequence continues at coordinate 6,566,647 of NC_053031.1, read as the reverse complement.
CACCGGAGATCGGGAAACCGAGTCACTCGTGTAATAGGGAAAGCCCTCCAAGAAAAGGATCAAATATTTTTGTTAAATCTAAAAAATTGTATAACCATAAGCAAATTAAGACTTGAATTTATAAAGTACTTTTAGTTCTGGCGCCACATCTGTAGTTAAAATGTTAGTAATACGTTTGAATAAACAGCGGTGGTGGTTATTAGTTAATTGTTACGAAAAATGTATGCTTACTAGTAACTAAGCTTAGCGATATGCTAAATCGCAGATTTGTCTACTTTCAAACAAAATATGTGTCATACACTTTTAAAAGTTACATTAAAACGTGATTTATTTTTATTCGCAAATATTATGTAGAAACCGGAATTCCAAAAACATATTAGTCATTCTTTAAAAAACAATTTTTCTGCGAACCGACTTTCTTTTTCTGGAGAAATAGATTTTACGAATGGTTAGAAAATCATTAAATATTAGAGCAAAGATGTGTGTTGATTGTGAGGAACGTAGTCCCTTACTGATCCTTGCCGTGACTGGAAAATCACAGCTGCGCATCTCTGATGTTTGACAGCAGCTTGACTGGCCATCACATCCTACCAGCACACAGACACACACATGCACCCGAGAGAGTAGAAAAAGGGATCGCCGCAGGCAGAGATTGAAAGATCCAGAGGAGGAGGAGGACAAGAAAATCAGGAGGAGGAGAAGCAGAGATCAGCCATTGCAGCGCAGCATCCGCAGAACAAAAGGGGCGAGATCACAAAGGAATTTTCAGCGCTCCTGCTGTTGCATCACTGCCGAAACAGATCAGATGTGCAGGCATTTCTCCCAAACATTTTCCCTTCTTCCTATTCATTCTCTTCCCACCCTCCTTCTATTGCTTCTCTGTCTCCTTCCCCCACCACAGACCCATGGCCTTTGGCTGTTGACCTCCCGAAAAATGTAAAATACGTTTTTTAGGGTCTCCGCTTTCACACCGCATTTTGATACGCGTTTTTACCTGTGCCACACAGGACACTTTGGAAGAATATCGGGGATGCGCTCGAGAACATTTTCTCTCTGTGGATTTTAGCCACGGGTGTGGAGTCGTCATAATCGCTGCATACACACAGACGCACACCAACGCTGATAATGGGCAGAGACCTGTGGTCCCAAATCCCCCAAAAATAGATTACTTTCGTTGCAAATTCAGAGCAGCGATTGCACTGCAATGAGCGTTCCTTGCGGACTCTTTGGCCATCCTAACCCCACTTTTGTGCACCTGCAAATGCAGCGGATGGAACACGGAGGGGATAGCCCCATAATTCGTGGAGCAAACAACAAAAGAAAAATGTGGACATTGTTGTACACACAGTCAGAGTCACACACACACACACGAATCTACTCGCTCGCTCGTTTGCAGCTAAAGTTTAAGTTCGCGTGGTGCCTTGCATATTGTTTATAAACTTTTAGGGCAGCCCACAACAAGGAGGATACTAAAAACACACCCTGCTTTAGCGGCCACAATTTGTTTTCAATTTTTCGACTGCACATTTAACGCGTGTAAAACTTTTTGCGTTTGGGGCCCACTCTCACACACACAGGCGCAGCACAGCACACACACGTTTAATCGAATTTTTCACATACGTTTTAAGGACGCTGCTCCTCGGAGATTGCGAACGTTTTGCGTTTTTCAGCTGACTCTGTGTCCAGTCTATCTAAATTTCTGGTCTTCAGATGCTAGAATATGCGTACAATTTGCGGATTTGGACAGATTTTGGACCCGAAAAAAAACTAATGCGGATCCAGTGTGACCACCGCTCGACCGTTCAAATATACCATGGGAATTTACATCTTAAGTTAGGGATGTGATAGCCTCCGCGTGACTTTAGTTCGGTTTTCAAAAATATGTGATTCTGTAAGTTTTGTAAGAAGTTGGATTTCTTTTTGTATTATTTTTTTCAATTATTTGTAATAACTTTTGATTAATTATGTAAGAAATAACTTGATTTCTTTGTAATTCTTCTTTTCTACTTTGGATAGCTTACTTAACAAATAATCGTATATATGTAATATTTTTTTTTACTAATAAACACAGATTTACATTAATATACAACATTTAGAAATTGCTTGGAAACTATAACTATTATGTTTGTTATGTTTATTATGTTATGAAATTAACTTAAGAACTCTTACAGCAAATATCGTTAAATTGTTTACTAGTGCGAGAGTGTGGTAACACTAGCATTTCCGTCCACACAATGTTAAGGTCACACTCAAAAGCTGCAAATTTCGAATTTCGACGGTCGCAATGAGTGGAGCTCTCGGAGATGTGGTGTCCGAGTACCTCGAACGCGGCCCAGTGCTCGTGGTGGCGGACCTTCTTAGCCTGATAACGGTCTCGTCCTGCCTGGTGATCAAGGTGCCGCAGATAAACACAATACGGGCGAACAAGTCCTCGAAAGGTGAGCATCGCCCACACAAAATCTCCAACCCATACTCCCACTCATATGATATGAATTAGGCATCAGCGTTTTGGGACTATGCCTGGAGCTGTTCAGCTATACGGTGATGCTGTCGTATAACTACACCAGCGGCTACGACTTCCTCTCGTACATGGAGTATCCTGTTTTGCTGCTGCAGGAGTACGCCCTGATTTACTACGCCTTCAAGTACCAGGATCTACTGGGCAAGAGGACTCAAGTGGTGGCCATACTGTATAGTGTAGTGGCCACTCTCATATACCTGAAGCTCTTTCCCATTATCATCCTTACGTTCCTGGTGGTGAGTAAGCCTGCATTGATATCACCTGGTGACTGATTAGGCGGGCATTCTTGCCCAGATAACGACTTCGGCGCAGTTCAAACCCGTTCCGCACTCCCGTTTCCAATTAACTTATTATGCTTCCGGGCAAACTCGTTTAGTTTGATTTGTTATTTGTTTTAGTTTGAAAGGGCGGTGCTCTTAACTGGTCAGCATCTTTGCTCAAGGTCACCGATGTTTGTTGTATAATATTTGAGTAGCTATTAATACCTTTTGTGCTCGGGCCATTAATATATATCTTGAAATTTATTTAAATGCTTGATTTCTCTACAGCCTTTCTGCACTCCCATCGGAGCCACGAGTAAGGTGCTCCAGCTGCTGGCTATTTTGAGGACCAAGGATGCCAGCTCCGTCAGTAGAACAACATGGGCGCTCTCCGCCTTTACTAACATGAGTGAGATCACCGCTTGCATTGTCCCACTTGATGTCATCAATTAACGCATGTATCTCTTACAGCTCGAATCTACACGGTGTTCTTCCAGTCCAACGATTGGATGTTGCTATCAAACTTCCTGATATCGACGTTCCTTAGCGCCTCCGTTTTCACCGCTGCTTGCGTCTACAAGAAGAAGGCCAAGGCGGAGTAATTGGCCAGCCTGATTAGAAGAGCTCAACATAGACAAACACTGCGCTGGATGGAAATGCTTATCAGTCATTGTTTTTATTCTATTTGCTTATCTGTTTAAATTGATATTACAAATTCTTGTTTGAATCGGTTGTTGTCACTTATTTAACTGTCCGCGTAGAAAGCCACCACAATCGCACCCACAACTGTTAGAATGGACACTGCATAGATTGCTCTTCGTTGCCAATCGATCTTGGTCTTGGCTGGTCCAGCACCCGCGGTTTTGCGTTCTTTGTGCTTGCGTTTACCGAACTTGGCCTCGAACTTCTCGAGTTCCAGGCGGTTTCTTTCTTCCTCGTCGCGACGCTTTTGTTCCAGCTGCAGTTGCTCTGCCGCCTGGGCGCGAGTCTGCTCCGCCTTGCAGTTGGAATCGCACTCCAAGGATGTCTGACCAGCACGGTGTTTGTCACAGGCAATCTCCTGCTTTAGTCGCTTGCAGGAGCAGAAAATGCGAACCTTTTTGCGGCACAGCTCAGGATTTGGACACTTGCCTGTGTGGCAGATGGCTGTACAGCGATGCCCGCAAGGATACTGAAAACGTATTTAAATTAAAAGATATAGCTTTATCGAAATTTTTTTTTTAGTACTCACATTCTTCAAGCATCGATTACCGCAGCTTCGTAGCTTCTCTCTTCGCTCGATGATCTCTTGGACGGTTCCAGATTCATCAAAATACTCATTGCACTTGTAAACCAACTGGTTGAGTCCACAGTGGCACTTGGTCTTAATCACAAAGTTGCAGGGCGCACAGGGCGGTGGATGACATCCCTTGGGACAGGCGTGAATGCAGCCGGTGGGTCGGGGAACGGAGCAACCCTCCTCGCAGTTGGCACAGCCAGTTTGCACAGACATATCCTGGGGATACGGTACGGAATGGCAAACCAATGGACACTTGTGGTTGCCGCATTTAAGCTGACGTGCACACGTTCGCTGGCAGGACGTGGGTTTGGAGTTCCAGCATGGCCAAGTAGCTACTTCGTGGCCACCAATACAGGTGACAATAACACCTTCCTCGCACCGGGGATGAGGTAATGCCTTATACTCATACTGTAAAACAAATTGTAGCGTTTTAATATTAAGAATGTGATTATAGACCCAATAATTGAGTACCTTTTTGGCCTGTGGCCTAGCCTCTTTGGGTTTATTAACTCTAACTGCCTCGTGGCATCTTGCCTTACAGATGTGCCCACATTTGCTGGTGTCATTGGGTAGACCGCACACTTGGCCACATGGAGGACACTCACCCTTGTGGCAACGATGTTTAATGGCATGGTGACACTTGGGAGTTATGCTGCAAGAAGGTGGTTTAACACTAGGCCATTATACGTTAAGGTAGGAAGACCAACCGACAGAGCTCCAAGCAGACAATGCGTGCACTCCTTTCCCTGCCACAAGGAACGCTTTTCTTGGTTTTCCCACAGCGGCAGTTGATCTGGGATTCCAGTTTGCATGGGTAGCAGGGTCCGTTGTGGCACACCGATTGACATTTGTGCTTGTTGCAGCTCAGCTGCTTGCCACAAATCTTTTCGCACGGTGGACACTGATCTCCACAGCACTTAAAAAAAATTATTAATTAATTTGTTAATACATTTTAAATGCTATTGTGCTTTTATACCTTTCTATTGCAGGCATGCTTGCCACAATCACGAATTTGCTTGCATTTAGTCTCGCATGTAAACTCTTTGGAGCAGGGCAGCTCTTTTTCGTGCAGACCACAGCGACATTTCTTTTTGGTTCTTATTGGGCACTGAAGGAAACATATTTCATGAGATAAATGATTTGCTTCCCTGGTGATTAGCTTACGGAAATGCAAGGTCCACGATGACAACGCTGGGTGCAGGTGTGCTGACCACAGGACAACAGTTTTTGGCACGTATCGCCACAGGTTTCCTCTGCCTCATTACAGGGTCTTACCTGAGTCTACAGGATTAGGTAATCATTAATAAAGATAAACTGATAAGATGATAAAATAAAACATACATTCTTTCCACATGGGCAACTTCTGACTTGCAAAGGACACTCCCCATCGCCGCAGGGTCCTGCATGGCAGACCTTCTCGCATATGTGCAAGCCACAAGCAAACGGAGCTCCACAAACCTGAAGAAATTGAAAGTTGTTATATGATTCATTTTTAATAGGTTTGCCTTACATTCTGACACTTCCATTTTCGATCAGAGCAGTTGACCATCTTCGACTCCCGCTGACACTCGCAAGGTTGTAAGCTTTTGCTGGTGCACGGAGGACACTTTCCTGGCTGATGGCACACCTGATTGCACTTGTGCTTGCCGCAGGCTAGAAGATCCTTGCACTGGAAAATATTTATTTTATTATGGAGTTTAATGAGGAAACACCTCTTAAATCGTTAGGACTCACAGTCTGCTGGCACCTCCACTGCTTGTCAATGCACCTCACGGACTTAGGACTGGATTTACCACACAGGCAGGAGACCCGTGCCTGCTGCGCACAAGGAGGACATGGCCCCGGATGACACAGCAGCTTGCAATCGTGCCCACACTTTGGTTGCAGCAGCTTCCCGCATAGCTCTCCACAGGAGTGGGGCACAAGGAAGGGCTGGTTCTCTGGATTCACCTCCTTGCCGCAGAAGCAGTTGTACTGCGTGGGCTTATCGGCCGGTTGGTAGTCCCTGCGACACTGAGGACAGCACCAGTGCAGGGATTTCTGTCGCTTTGGCGGCACAAATTCGCCCAGGTGATTGTAGTGGCCCTGGCCGTTCTGCTGCTCCGCCGCCTTCACTTTCATCTGCATCATGCTATCGTTGGCCCACCGCTGGATGCAGTTTAAGTGGAAGAAGCAGTAACAGCTCTCGCAGGACCAAATGGATTCCACCCGCCGGATGCCTCCGATGCAAATGAGACAGGTTGCGGCTCCCGAGTGGAGAGTGTTCTCCAGAAAGGTACTGGTACGGGCCGCATCCTTGGAGCTTCCGGCGCTATCCGACGGCTTGTAGTTCTTGTATAGGAGGTCTGAAACAGATAAAGCACAATAGTTGGTGGTTTTTCAATGACACGTCACGAGCATCGGTCTATTAACCCAAAATGTGCTTCTCGTCCAGTTCGCCTTCATCCTCGGAGCTGGAGGCGTAGGTATCAACCAGTTTTTGGGCGGCAGCCAAATTTTTAGCTTGCGCTTTATTAAACTTTTCCATTTTAAAGCCGGCGTTTTTGTCTATCAACTGGGAATAAATTCCTGGGGGTAGAACCAGGGCTGGGAAGATCTGTGATAACAGCAATTAAGAGAACTAGTTCTAAAAGCTACACATTTGTGTGGGCTTTTAGTTTCCGATTCCGCATTAAATTTAACACAAAAATATAAATAATATAGACATAATACCTAAATTATTAAAAATTCGTCTGTATATTTTGTTGTTTTTTGTAAGTTTTTAAGATTACGATACCGTTAGGTTTCTGATATGGTAGCCCTGGTAATCGATGTGAAACATATGTTTGTGAGTGCGACACCCTGGAACAGCTTTCACATCAATTACAATAAAATAAAATAGAAAAATTGAATATATCCAGACATACCGACTCCGATCCGATTCAATATGAGTTTCCTCAACTACGTGTTTGGCCCCAATCTCTACATGGAGTACCGCGGTGTGCCGGAGCCTCAGCGCAAAATGTACGAGGCAGGTGCCGTGGAAAAGTTCGGGGAGCAGATTCTATCGACGGTAAGTGCCCTGCGATCCAATGGGGGAAAAACCAAATTGGAGCATATGGTAATGTAGAATGTCGACATTCCTCCTGGCAGCTATCGGTTATGTGGTCCGTGGGCTACTACACTTCCCCGCTGCTCGTCACATTCCTCTACCGACGCGGTTACCTGGTGACCGACTCTATGCCGACGCTGGCCAAGATCACCACCAGCGTGGGCCTCATCGTCATCATATCGCTGGTGATGCGCGGCCTGGGGCGCAAGCAATCGCGCTCCTACTCCAACATGATCAAGGCCCTCGTCCGGGCAAAGGCCACCAAGGCACCGGGAGATGCCAACAGCGAGCTGCGACGCTTCGACATCGAGTTCGACGCATGGCCGGTGGACTTTGATGTGAAGGCTCTAACCGGGTGAGTGGGCTTCACCTTTGGAGTGTGCTAGAATAACAACACCTTTGCTTTTAGGGACACAAAAAAGCCGGTGGTCACGGCCAGGAGGCGGGAGCCCATCCAGCTGGCGACACTGCCCTGCGAGGCCATAGCCTACCTGGCCATCAAAACTTTTGGGCTATCCATGATCTATCCGGGTTCGGTCAAACTGGTCCAGAAATTCATGAGTAAGAAAGATACATGTACATGTAGCTGACTGAAATCTTGTTAAGCTGCAATCGGTCAAGCCTCATTCGCTTAAGCCCATAAAGCACAAAGTTGTGCGCAATTTCTCCAACAGGTTATACATAGCTACAGAATTATTAGTCATACTATGGTCATTCCTAATTATATACTGTTGGTGTGAGGGCTGTAAAAACTTATTCTGATAACAAGCTTAAAACTCAGCCAGATGGACTTCTTCATGTACTGATAATCTCATTTTGCAGGACCCATGCTGATCTCCGGACGCGCCAAGCTTATCGAGGACGACAACGGCATCCGCTACAAGGTTAAGACTATTGACTCAAACGAAATCGATACGTTGTTTATTGACAACCGCAACGACAACGTGGGAAATGGCAAGACTCTGGTCATTTGCTCCGAGGGCAACGCCGGCTTCTATGAAGTAGGCATCATGGGCACCCCAGTGGCCTTAAAGTATTCCGTTCTGGGCTGGAATCATCCCGGATTCGCCGGCAGTACAGGCACTCCTTATCCGCACCAGGACAAGAACGCCATCGATGCCGTGGTGCAGTTTGCCATCAATAATCTCGGGTTCGCTGTTGAGGATATCATTTTGTATGGCTGGAGCATTGGTGGCTTCAGTACACTGTACGCTGCCTCTGTGTATCCGGAAGTCAAGGGAGTGGTGCTGGACGCCACCTTCGACGATGTGCTCTACTTGGCCGTTCCTCGCATGCCAGCTGCACTAGCGGGCATTGTGAAGGTAGCGATTCGTAACTATTGTAATTTAAACAATGCCGAACTGGCCAACGAGTTCAATGGACCCATATCCTTTATTCGCCGCACTGAGGATGAGATTATTGCAGAGTGAGTGATGAGTTTGACACTTAAGCAGAGGTAATTCTTAAATTGAAACCCATTGATTTTCCTCAGGGACAACCACATTGACACCAACCGCGGCAATTTCTTGGTCTTGTCAGTGCTCAAGCACCGGTATCCAAACATTTTTGGGGCTTCCCAGTTGAATAAGGCCAAGGGGCTGCTGTCCAAGCCTCTGGAACCATACAGTATCCCCGCCGCCGACGAGAAGCTGTGCATGTCGCGCCTGATCACCTACGCCTCCGACGAGGGCAAATCCTTCCCCATGAACATTGGAGCAGATTACTCGGAGGAGGTGCGCAACCTTATGGCTGTGTTCTTGGTGGGTTTATTCGGCAGTATAAAGTGTCAATATATCTAACTCTGTGCACATTTCAGCTGCGCAAGCATTTACGTGACTACAACTCGACGCACTGCACCCAACTGCCCGGGGAATTCTTTACCATGCCGTGGGACATACCCACTGAGCAGGGATTTGTGTTCACCTAAGCTCATTCCGCAGGTGACCAACGGCCGTATGCTTAGATTTAGTGAAATGGTTTTTAGTAATTTTTGCATTCTGACTGCTTATTAAATTATTCTAACTGGGAACAGCCGGGTAGCTGGTGTCTGAACTGGTGTGAAATTATATACAAAATAAATGTCACAAGCTAAACTAGACGCGTCGTTTTGTGTTTAGTTTCTATTTCACGGTACATCTAAAATTGGAGGGGTGGGCAGTTCAACACTTAGTTCCTACGAGTTCTTCTTTGATCCACCAAATCCGGAGAAGCCCATGATAGCGGCCATGTCGTCGGGCATGCCGCCAGACTCGAAGTCCGTGTCGTCAGCCTTGCGCTTCCTCTCTTTTCGCTTCTCCTTGCGGTGTTCCTTGTAACGATCCTCCTCCTCCTTGGCCTCCCGCAGGCGACGCTCGAGTTCGTAGTCCTTCTGCTTCTCCTCCATCTTCTTCTTGTTCTGCTGGAATCGCTCCTTCACCTGGTCGACGGTGCTACGCTCCACCTTCATGGACATGCCCAGATTGCGCTGGTGCTTCTTGCCATTGATGTGGTCCAGGAAGTTGATGGAGTCCTTAACCACGCAGTCACAAACGTTGCAGTAATAGCCACCGGATTGCGAGGTAGGTGTGTTCTTGTTGATGACAACGCTCTTGCCCAGCTTGCTGTCCAGGTCCACCTTGTAGTCGCGTCGCTTGAGGTTCTCCCGCTGCACTGGTTCTGTGGGGGATCGGGATGCCTTGAATTTCGAGTCTCTACCATGGATTTTATGCACTAACCTTCTTCCTTTGGTGCCACCTGGTTGAGCAGCCGCTCCGCCGCCAGCTTCTCGTACTCGTTCTTGTCCCATTTCCTTCGGTGGTCATCAGGTCGCATCGTCATGGTGGCGCTGGGATTGCAATTGCTCTAAAGTCTATTGTGTAAAAGTGAGCCAATGAAAATTTGTAAATATTTTTGTTAGTGATGCGGTGGTTTGCGTCCGTGATAAGTTTTCGCCCGGGGATGACAACCTGGTTGTTTCTTTTATTAAAATGTTATCGGTAGTCTTCGCACTCCAATGTGAAACTATAGCCGTTGTTAATTTTATATTTAAAGTAATGTCATTTTTAGTTTTTAATTGAAGCTTATTTAATTCGTGACAAACCAGAAATTTGTATGCGCAAAGAAAAACAAAACAATACTGATTTTATTACTAATTGTATACATATCGATAGTCACCCGAAGATATCGAAAAGCATGTGCGATAACTATTGATTTTTCGTATACAGCAGTTAGAAAAAACGGTAGGTTTGGAATAAGTACCTTAAAATCAGGATAATTATTGAAATTCAAAGTTTCAAGCAGAAAAATGGGTGCCGCTTTCTTTCCCGTGCTGTTCTTCACCGCCTTGTGGGGCGGAGTGGGCATCGCCATGCCCATAATGACCCCAAAGGGACCTCATCAGAACCTGATCCGCTGCATCCTGATGCTGACCGCCGCCTGCTGCTGGCTCTTCTGGCTATGCTGCTACATGGCCCAAATGAATCCCTTGATTGGGCCCAAGCTGAAGCGCGATGTGGTGGCCATGATCGGGAGGTCCTGGAACAACCCAATTGTGGCTGGTTAGGAAATTACAGTGACTGCTAACTAAATTATGCTTGAGTAATAGCCACTTTAGTTGTTTGAATTACGTTGTAAATAAAAAGTGCAAGTATCACTGGTTCTGTTAACTTCGAAGTGTTTAAATATCAGATATCCAAAAAAATACATTTGTTGTTTAGATTGCGTTGTGTATAAAATGGAAATAAATAAAATTATTAACTAGAACATCTGCAGAAAATAATTATTGTTTCAACCTTAATATGTATTCTACTAAAATAACTTGTACTTCATAAACAATTGAAAATGAGAATTACAAAAAAATGGGTTTATTTAATTTTTTAATCATTTAAATAAAAATAAGATTTGAATGAATGCATTGCTTGTAAACAGTTAGGCAGAAAGGCAAATCGAATAAATTTGAAAAACAAGAAAGTATTTTGACATTCCAAACAAAACGACAACTTTTCCTTTCTGCTTGCACATATGTATATTTTAATTTTCATTATAACTTCTGCAGTAGCTGGTCCACAATAGAAATGCCTTCCATGCCCATTTGAATAACAGAAGAATAACGATACTCCGCTGATAAGCGGAGAGCGCAGAGAAAGAGCGTAGAAATTCTCTTCATTTCTCTTCTCATTGCTTTCTGGTGGCCAACGCTACCAAGATTTTTAACCATCGTCTTCAGTTTACCTTCAGTTACGGGCGCGATCAGTTGACTTTTCCGTTTCTGTGGTTGCGCAGTGATCGTGGAAGAAAATACCGTAAATCGCCAAATCAATTAGAAATAGTCCCATAAAAAATAATCCAAACTGTGCAACATCTGTGATTGAATTCAAGTACAAATCGATCGCAGGAAGTTATTCTAAAACACCGCCGAACTATTTTCAAATGGAACCTGTCTTCATCAACGGTGGACGATAATTGAGTGAAGCAAAACCTGGCAGGTGAGCTACCTAGGAGTTTACAACTTAATTTGCAAGAAAGGTGCAGGAGCTTTCCGGAATCTTTCGGACTCTCCCTAAGCCGCGACTTGGGCCATAAACTAGTTAGACATGCCATAAAGCACCGGGTGTGGAAAGGTCCAAAACTGGTTACATTACCACAAAAAGTCTGGCCGAGCGCAATAATCGCGCACAAACGAGCTGGCAGAGCAACAAAATTATGGATGTTAAAACGAAAAAATGGCAATAAAAAATTTAAAAAAAAAGAACCAGTCTGTAATAAAAGAAATTAGAAATTAAGACACCGCCAAGCACCCGAAAAAAGGGCGGCATGAAGCAAAGAGCACTCTTTCAAGCCAGCCAACAGCCATTCCGAATACAGCTGGCACTGCCACTGCCACTGGCACCAATAAAAGCGTTGAGAATGTCTAAAAAGGTGGACAGGTGATCACCTTCAAAGAGCTCGAAAAACAAAAGGCCCGGAGATCGCTTTGTTGCCTCCTCGCGTCGCTATTCTTCTTGGTGTCGCTTTATATGTCGCTAACCGCGCAATTACCACGTTCATGAACTGGGCCAATCGACAGTTCACTGCTCACTATTCACTCCGTGCTCGGTTCACTTCGCTCTTGGCCATTTCCCATTTCCCCCGGCCATTCCGTAGCCGGACCCGTTGCACTCCGCATTGGAGCCACGACATCGGCGATGGCGCACTGCGGGCGGCGACTCCATTATCATCCGATCCCACTAACCGCTATAAGTTGAGTGGGTCGCCCATTATGTCGGCGGATTGTTATGGGAGATCGAACAGAAGCGGTTGCATCGATAGGAATATTATATGGAGAAATTATGGGGAATCTTTGGTGGCTTAGACAAGCCATAACTTCTTAGTTGGTCAAAGGATGCTTTAAATTAATGCTTATTAATTACATATGTATATACATTTCATACATCTACAAACAACAACAGGTTCACCTTAAAACTTATTTAAATATGGAAGAGATATGTCATTCCATCATATGATCAGTAGAGCCTAGAAAAAGAAATATCTTTACAATTTATAGCCAAGAAAATAGATTAAAATTATATTTATTGAATTACTGCCTTTATTATATTCATGTATTTATTTATTGATAACATAAAAAGAGTGTTTATAAGCGATCTAGTTGTTTAGTTGCCCCCTTTTTCATTTTAAAACTGTATTTAAATATTGCTGAATCTATTATCCCGACCGCTGCTGTGCCCATTACAGATATGAGCGTTCTGCATGCGCCTATCCACCTATCCAACTATCCATGTCGTTGCGGAAATTGATTTTAAGTCGCAGTTAAGATCTCAGCCGTCCACGGTTCTCGGTCATAAAAAAAGCGACAAAAAGACAGGAAGAGGCTGTGGCTCTCGGTACTCATTCTTTTCCACTTTTTTGACCCAGTAAAAACCGACCATTTACGCAAATTCCCCAACGATCCAAACTGACTCATTGATAACTGCAGCCGGAGAAAGTGGCAAAAGGCCAAAGCCACTGACTCAGCACGAGACACTCTGATGGGGATTCGGACTGGGACAAGGCTGTCTCGACAGGTTGCCAAATCCACTTCCAAATCCCAGCCAGCAGACGAATCCGAGTACGAATACGAATCCTAGACGCATAAACACACCCATATCTTTCGCTCTTTCTGTCTAGCTGTCACCATGGCATTTCCAGTGTTTCACCCATTATTTTTACCACATTTTTGTGCGTTTTTTTTTTTTTTTTCTATTTTGACAATTTTCACCTCAAATTAGTTTCACTGAGGCAATGAAAATTTGTAGTTTTTTCGTCAGTCGGAAGTGGATCAAACGACAGACGAAATAGAAATGCGCAAAACCAGATTGAGATTGAAAAATTATGTACATTTTTACGAGCATTTCTCGGGTGTGAGTGCTGGTTTTTGTTGTTGTTTCTGTTTCGGTTTCGGTTTATTTTGATTTCGTTTTCGTTGTCTCGACACTCAAATTATTCATTTACGAGTTAATGAAACACTTTCGCTCGTTAAGAGCCGGTCAAGTCAGAGGCGAATCTCGAAGATCTGAGCTCTTGAGTTCCCAGGTTAATTCCCCGCCTCCACAAAAACGTTATCTTTCCTCAGATTCTTCTCTCTTCTGAGACGGCGAATGATTCCGCGTGGAGAATCACAAATTGGCCAAGAAACGGGGGGCTCATCATGAAGATACGAGTATATCGCGACTGGCCCAAATTGGCAGACCGACGACTGATCATCCGTGCCGCACGATTCTTCTGCTCGACGCCAAATGCCAAATGACAGAAGAATCTGAAGACTGGCCATCAGATTGATCTCTGCCTGCCTCTCCAGCTGTCTTGGCCTGGCCAGCAGTTCGTGCCGGGCCGGAACAGAAATAGAACATAACGCTAAGCTAAGCTGCGGCTAAATTGCATTCAAATGATGTAAAATCGCCTCTAATGGGCCCATCTTTTGTTTCGCCTGCCAAGAGGAAAGCGACCTCAAATGCAAGAGTTCGTTGCGGTAAAGCGAATAGAGCACTCCACTGCACTATAAAAAAAATATATATATGTACATATATATTTAGTGAAACTAAACTAACAAAAGTTGCATTTTATTTAAGCATTTTAATACTACTTCGCACTGCCACTAACGGAGTAACGGGTATCTGATAGTCGAGACTCTTGACGACAGTGTTTATTTTAGCAATGTGACATTTTAGAATGATTCCTTTACATTTCATCAACTACCAATACACAAATAGATTTAAATACATTTAAAATTAAACTCTTTTGCATTAAATTAAGATACATTATTTGCATTACAATTGTATTCATATGGTGTCTTGTTATTGATATCTTTGTATTATCAAGTTAGTGACCAATAGAATTTAGTTATAGCTCGATCAATGTCGTAGGCTATCCAATGCCCTTCAAGCATATAATTTCCCTCTGGAAAGGGCAGTATCTTGGTTAGCAGATTATTTACATTATGATATGGCATCTTATCCAGCACAATATCATGCTGAAATGAATACAATATGAATATTTACTTTAGAAACTTTTGGTATACCTACGTTATAGGGACAAGTGTGGTTTATGTTGGAATAATCTTTGAAAATATTGTAAAAAAAAAGGACAATGGGATTTGGATTCGGCGATTTTAGGAATCTGCACGCATCTAAAGTAATATTGTAGAGAAAAGGCAAATAGCCATTCACCCGTTTATATACAGCAAAATTCACCTGAATTAGAGAATAGAAACTAATTATCATCGCTTAAATATGAATATATACATTTCCTTCCACATACCTTGACTTTAGTTACGGGAAGCTTTAGGAGCTTAACTTTAAGGGAAACATATTTGTAAGATCGGTTTACTGATTTCAGAAAACAATATTCGAATAACGCAAAATCTTTATCCAGAGACTCGCACTGTACATTTGTAAATTCCACGAGGGAATAAACCTAAAAGTTGCTTTTAAAATATATGGTTACTGAGTACAATCAATTTCTTACCTCTGTGAAATAATATGTAAAATAGATCAGAAAGACGAAGAACAAACTCGGCTTGATTGCCATTTTATCCTTTTGGTGTAAATATTAAACTGGCTTATAAACTTGAACAACACTTTAACTATAAACAGATAATGAAATGGTAACTTGAATAATGCAGCTATTCTTTATACCAAAATAGTTAAATTTTTTAAAAATGGATGTTACATCCACGACCAAATCGGCATTAGGAAGCAAAACGAATGAGGGAAAACATAGATGGCTGGTGGTTATAAAATATTTCTATGTCCATTCAGTTAAAACCCATCAATTAAAAGAGATAATAGTATTTAAAATCGGTTTGGTATTATCGGCAAAAATATTGTCATTAAAATTGTCTATAAGTTTTAATGATAATGTTATAATTATTCAGCGAAAATATTGTGGATGGGACATTTATATTTTAAAAACACAAAAAAACACTTATTTTCAAAAGTGCCGATTACAATTGATGAGATTAATAAAGATGTTATTATATTAAAAAGCAGCACACAAAATCCTCTTTGGGATAGACACAATAGATTCTGGATCAGGATGACTATCCAAGTCGATCTAGGCAAGACAGTCTGTCCGTCCGTCTGTATGTCCGTCCGTCCGTTCTACTTCGCACTCCCACCGACTGTGTAATGGGTATCTGATATTCGAGGGACTCGTCTATAGTGATCTCTCTTTTTTTTTTGGGTTGCTTAGAAATGTGACTGTTTTAGAAAGATACATTATATTACCATTTCTATTACAAATATGTTTATATGGTGGATTGTTTGTGATTATTGATAGCTTTTTCTTATTAAGTAAGCGACCAATAGAATTTAGTTACAGCTCGAGCAATGTCGTAGGCTATCCAGTGTACTTCAAGCAAATAATTTCCCTCCGGAAAGGGCAGTATTTTGGTTACCTTAGTATTTATACTATGATATGACATTTTATCCAGCACAAGATCATGCTGAAATGAATATAATATGAATATTTACTTTATAAACTTCGGGTATACCTACGTTATAGGGACAAGTGTGGTTTATGTTGGAATAATCTTTGAACCAATTATGGAAATAAAGAGCAATGGGATGGTGATGTGGCGATTTTAGGTATCTGCACGCGTCTAAAGTAATATTGTAGAGAAAAGGCAAATAGCCATTCACCCGTTTGTATAGAGCAAAATTCACCTGAATTAGAGAATAGAAACTAATTATCATCGCTTAAATATGAATATATACATTTCCTTCCACATACCTTGACTTTAGTTACGGGAAGCTTTAGGAGCTTAACTTTAAGGGAAACATATTTGTAAGATCGGTTTACTGATTTCAGAAAACAATATTCGAATAAGGCAAAATCTTTATCCAGAGACTCGCACTGTACATTTGTAAATTCGACTAGGGAAGAAACCTAAAAGTAGCTTTTAAAATGTGGTTACTGAGTATAAACAATTTCTTACCTCTGTGAAATAATATGTAAAAAAGATCAGAAAGACGAAGAACAAACTCGGCTTGATTGCCATTATATCCTTTTGGTGTAAATATTAAATTGGCTTATAAACTTGAACAACACTTTATCCATAAACAGATAATGAAATTGTAAATTGAATAATGCAGCTATTCTTTATACCAAAATAGTTAAATTTTTTAAAAATAGATGTTACATCAACGACCAAATCGGCATTAGGAAGCAAAACGACTGAGGTAAAACATAGATGGCTGGTGGTTATAAAATGTTTCTGTGTCCATTCAAAACCACATAATGGTTCCAGTTAAAACCCATCAATTAAAAGAGGTAATAGTATTTAAAATCGGTTTAATATTATCGGCAAAAATATTGTCATTAAAATTGTCTATAAGTTTTATTGATAATGTTTTAATTATGCAGCGAAAAGATTGTGGATGGGACTTTTATATTTTAAAAACACAAATAAACACTTCTTTTCAAAAGTGCCGATTACAATTGATGAGCTTTATAAAGGTATTATTATATTAAAAAGCAGCACACAAAATCCTCTTTGGGATAGACAGAAAATCTGATGAAATGAGTATGGGTATGGGTTGTTCCGGAGAGAAGGAGTGGTTTTCCACTGAATGTGCGTGCCACTAATTGCTGTTTGGGCTCTAAGCCACCAGCGAAATATTGTTATATAAGCAAAGTTTTCCATATGAATGAATAAACCAAAAATGCGGTTAAATGGTTTGTATAGAACTAAAAACAGATACTGAACAATAATAATGGTTTATAATGTATTTGCCATTATACTATTTTTTAATTGTTACTCGTAGAGTGAAAGGTAAAGTGTAAAACAAGACCATGTAAAGTATATATGTATATTTTGGATCAGGATCACTATCCACTATCCAGAAACAAGAACATGTAAAGTATATATATTCTGGATCAGGATCACTATCCAAGTCGATCTAGCCAAGACAGTCTGTCCGTCCGTCCGTTCTACTTCGCACTCCCACCGACTGTGTAATGGGTATCTGATATTCGAGGGACTCGTCTATAGTGATCTCTCTTTTTTTTGTGTTGCTTAGAAATGTGACTGTTTTAGAAAGATACATTATATTACCATTTCTATTACAAATGAGTTTATATGGTGTATTGTTTTTGATTATTGATAGCTTTTTCTTATTAAGTAAGCGACCAATAGAATTTGGTTACAGCTCGAGCAATGTCGTAGGCTATCCAGTGTACTTCAAGCATATAATTTCCCTCCGGAAAGGGCAGTATTTTGGTTATCTTAGTATTTATACTATGATATGGCATTTTATCCAGCACAATATCATGCTGAAATGGATATAATATGAATATTTACTTTAAAAACTTCGGGTATACCTACGTTAAAAGGACAAGTGTGGTTCATGTTGGAATAATCTTTGAAATTAGTGTAAAAGAAAAGAATAATGGGATTAGGATTCGGCGATTTTAGGAATCTGCACGCGTCAAAAGTCATATTGTAGAGAAAAGGCAAATAGCCATTCACCCGTTTATATAGAGACAAAATTGACCTGAATTAGACAAAAGAAACTAATTATCATCGCTTAAATATGAATATATAAATTTCATTCAACATACCTTGATTTTGGTTATGGGAAGCTTTAGGAGCTTAACTTTAATGGAAACATATTTGTAAGATCGGTTTACAGATTTCAGAAAACAATATTCGAATCGGTCAAAATCTTTATCCAGAGAATCGCACTGTAAATTCCACTAAGGAATAAACCTAAAAGTAGCTTTTAAAATAGGGTTACTGAGTACAATCAATTTCTTACCTCTGTGAAATAATATGTAAAAAAGATCAGATAGACGGAGAACCAACCCAGTTTGATTGCCATTGTATCCTTTTCGTGTATTTATTAAACTGGACAATAAACTTGAACAACACTTTATTTATAAACGGATAATGCCATTATAATTAGAATTATGCAGTTATACCCAGCACAAAAGCCTTCTAATCTATTCTAAATAATAATATTTTTAGATTACCTCGCAGTTTTTTTTTATGTAAAATATGATAAACTTTGTGCCAACCTATAAACTTTATACCGAAAAGTTATATTTCCTATATATGGATATTATATCCACGACCAAGTACTAAGAAGCAAAACGACTGAGGAAAAACCGAGTTTGCTGGTGGTTATAAAATTTTTATGTGTCCATTAAAACTGTTCCAGTTAAATACCATCAATTAAAAAGATTATAATATTCAAATTAGAATTTTTATTTTCGAGAAAAATTCAGTCATTTAAATTTTCTAAAAATTACGTAAATTGTTATAATTATGCATCAAATATATTTTAAATAGGACAAACATATTTTTAACATAAGAAAAGATTGTATGTCTAAAGCCCAGATCACAATGTATGAGCTTAATAGAAACCGATATTTCAACATTATTATTTTGCGTGTCTAAGATAGATAGAAAGCCTATCCACACAGGCGAACTGAAAGTATAATGGTCTGCTGCGAGTTCTTGTGGGTACGGATCGCATGGAATGTATGGGTTGCTCTGGAGAGGAGGAGCAGTGGTCCCCCACTGGAAGTGCGTGCCTCGCATGCTGATCGTAGCACTAATTGCTGCTCGGCCTCGTGTCCACAAAGTGCGTCGATGCCGACTCCAAATGTTGACATTTGCATTTAGACACGGTCTCTTAGCCACAAGCCAAATTGAGTTATTCAGAACAAGCTTTGCACATGAACGGATAAAACAAAAATCCATTTCATTTTCGACTATAATTGGTTGGCAATGCTTCGTATAAAAGTAAAAACAGGTGCTGAATTATATATATAATTTATATTTATTTATATTTATATCATTTTGGTTCATTATGTACTTGTTATCATATTAACTACAAAGCTATCAGGGAATTTAACCCTTTTTTATAATATATTTTGTTAAGAACCAGTTTGTAAACCCGTCACTCGTAGAGTAAAACCGAAGGTTGGTATTAAGCATGCAGATTTAAGTAACATTTACGCAGTGCAAGTTTGTTTCAGATGGTTGCCACGCCCACTCCAATGCTTACAAACCACACACAACTGACACGCCCACAACTTTATGTATTATTTGTCTTGCCAATTTCAAGCGATATGCCAAAAATGTTTTGGTCACTCTACATTGCACTGCCAATAGATGGTATCTGATAGTCGAGATACGCGAATATAGCGTTCTTTCTTGTTGCTTAGCAATGTAACAGATTAAAACAAGAGAGAACGCTATAGTCGAGTTCATCGACTATCTGATACCCGTTACTCAGATGTTGAAAGTGCGCAGGAGAGTCTTCAACACTGACAGTTTTTGCGGTTTGTGGGCGTTAAAGTGGGCGTGGCAAAAATTTTTTTGGCAAATCGATAAAACAAAAATGAAAAAAATCTAAACATTTTTCAAAAGTGTGGGCGTGGCAGTTTTAGGCGGTTTGTGGGCGTGGCAACATGAATCGACAAACTTGCGCTGCTTCTATGTCTCTGGAGTCTGCATGCTGAATCTCAACTTTCTTGCTTTTATAGTTCCTGAGATCTCGACGATCATACGGACGGACAGACGGACAGACGGACATGGCCAGATCGACTCGGCTATTGATCCTGATCAGGAATATATATACTTGATATGGTCGGAAACGCTTCCTTCTGCCTGTTACATACTTTTCAACGAATCTAGTATACCCTTCTACTCTACGACTAGCGGGTATAAAAATTGATTTATATTTTACCCACCACCAATACACAAAGATATTTAAATACGTTCTAATTTACACTGACTTTGTCATTCATTTTTGAAAGCTTTTTCTTATCAAGAAAGAGACCAATAGAATTTAGTTACAGCTCGATCAATGTCGTAGGCTATCCAGTGCATTTCAAGCATATAATTTCCCTCTGGAAAGGGCAGTATTTTGGTTAGCAGATTATTTACATTATGATATGGCATCTTATCCAGCACAATATCATGCTGAAATGAATACAATATGAATATTTACTTTAGAAACTTTTGGTATACCTACGTTATAGGGACAAGTGTGGTTTATGTTGGAATAATCTCTAAAAAATTTGTAGAAAAAAAGAGCAATCTGATTGGTATTCGGCGATTTTAGAAATTTGCATGCGTCAAAAGTCATATTGTAGAGAAAAGGCAAATAGCCATTCAACCGTTTATATAGAACAAAATGCATCTGAATTAGAGAATGGTAACATATTATAGTCGGTTATATATAAATTAATAAATTTAATTCAACATACCTTAATTTTGGTTATGGGTAGCTTTAGGAGCTTAACTTTAACGGAAACATATTTGAACGTTCGGTTTACAGATTTTAAAAAACAATATTCAAACAAGGCAAAATCCTTGTCCAGAGACTCGCACTGTGCATTTGTAAATTCCACGAGGGAATAAACCTAATAGTAGCTTTTTAGATATGGTCAATCAGTATCAACAATTTCTTACCTCTGCGAAATAATATGTACAAAAAATCAAAAAGGCGAAGAACAAATTCAGCTTGAACGTCATTATATCGGTTTGGTTTAATAATTAAACTAGCTAATAAACAACTCTTTATTTAGAAACAGTTAATGCAATTGTAACTGGAATAATGCTGGTAGTTACATCCACGACTAAGTCGGCATTAAACAGCCAAACTAAATGGGGAAAAGAACTTGCAGAAGCTTATAAAATATTGATGTATCCATTAAAACCATACCAAATTAGCTCAGCCATAAATCATCAATTAGAAAATTTAAAATCAATTTGGTCTTATCGAGAAAACTACTGTCAATCAAATTGTTTATAAATTACCCAAACTAAGCTTTTACATATTTTAGGAACATGTAAACCAGTTGACCATCAATATTAAAAAATCATCACAAAAGCATCTATATTTCAAAGATAAAAGGTACCAATTTATTATTCAAACAAGTTTTCTATTTAGGATTATTACCAAAACCACTTCCTGCTCATTGGGATCGGAAATAAAATGAATTTGCAAACAGTGGCAAATTCCCTTGAAGTTAAGTTTTCTTTATACATATGTATATAAGTTCCCTAAGAACGAATTCACCCGCTAAATCTTTGGCAGAGCTCCCATCTTGGCCAACTAGTCACCCTTCCGGCATTTGGCCCTGTTTTTAATACTGTTACTTCATCCTAACGGTCTTTAAAAAAGATTGTTTTAAATTTTATCCACCACCAATACCCAAAGAGATAATTTTCACTGATGTTGTTATTAATTTTTAATAGCTTTTTTAATCAAGTAAGAGACCAATAGAATTTAGTTACAGCTCGATCAATGTCGTAGGCTATCCAGTGCATTTCAAGCATATAATTCCCCTCCGGAAAGGGAAGTATTTTGGTAAACTTATTATTTACACTATGATATGGCATCTTATCCAGCACAAGATCATGCTGAAATTAATACAATATGAATATTAACTTTATAAGCTTCGGGTATACCTACGTTATAGGGACAAGTGTGGTTTATGTTGGAATAATCTTTGAAAATATTGTGAAAAAAAAGAGCAATGGGATTGGAATTCGGCGACTTAAGGAATCTGCACGCGTCAAAAGTTATATTGTAGAGAAAAGGCATATAGCTATTCACCCGTTTATATAGAGTAATTTGCAGCTGAATAAAAGAATAGACCCTTATTATAATAGCTTAAATATATAAATTTAATTTAATATACCTTGACTTTGGTTATGGGAAGCTTTAGGAGCTTAACTTTAACGGAAACATATTTGTAAGATCGGTTTACAGATTTCAAAAAACAATATTCAAACAAGGCGAAATCCTTATCCAGAGACTGGCACTGTACATTTGTAAATTCCACTAGGGAATAAACCTAAAAGTAGCTAGTTAAATATGGTTATTCACTTAGAATTATTTCTTACCCCTGTGGAATAATATGTAAAAAAGATCAGAAAGACGGAGAACAAAATCACCTTGGTTGCCATTATATCCTTTTAGCGTATTTATTAAACTAGCTAATAAACTCATACAACTTTATTTATAAACAAGTAATGCAATTGTAACTGGAATATTGCAGTTATTTTTTATACCGAAATAGTTATATATTTTAAATATGGTTGTTACACCCACGACTATGTTGACATTAAGCAGCAAAACTAAATGGGGAAAGGAAATTGCAGGAGTTTATAAAATATTGATGTATCCATTAAAACCATACCAAATTAGCTCAGCCCAAAATCAATTAGAAAATTTAAAATCAATTTAGTCTTATCGGGAAAACTACTGTCAATCAAATTGTTTATAAATTACCCAAACTAGGCCTTTACATAATTTAGGAACATGTAAACATGTATAAACAGACTATAATATTAAAAAACCAGCACAAAAGCATCTATATTTCAAAGATATTAAATACTAATTTATTTTTAAAACAAGTTTTCTATTTTGGATTAGTGCCAGAATCATTTCCTGCTAATTGGGATCGGAAATAAAATGAGTTTGCAAACAGTGGCAATTTCCCTTGAAGTTAAGTTTTCTTTATACATATGTATATAAGTTCCCTAAGAACGAATTCACCCGCTAAATCTTTGGCAGAGCTCCCATCTTGGCCAACTAGTCACCCTTCCGGCATTTGGCCCTGTTTTTAATACTGTTACTTCATCCTAACGGTCTTTAAAAAAGATTGTTTTAAATTTTATCCACCACCAATACCCAAAGAGATAATTTTCACTGATGTTGTTATTAATTTTTAATAGCTTTTTTAATCAAGTAAGAGACCAATAGAATTTAGTTACAGCTCGATCAATGTCGTAGGCTATCCAGTGCATTTCAAGCATATAATTCCCCTCCGGAAAGGGAAGTATTTTGGTAAACTTATTATTTACACTATGATATGGCATCTTATCCAGCACAAGATCATGCTGAAATTAATACAATATGAATATTAACTTTATAAGCTTCGGGTATACCTACGTTATAGGGACAAGTGTGGTTTATGTTGGAATAATCTTTGAAAATATTGTGAAAAAAAAGAGTAATGGGATTAGGATTCGTCGACTTAAGGAATCTGCACCCGTCAAAAGTTATATTGTAGAGAAAAGGCATATAGCTATTCACCCGTTTATATAGAGTAATTTGCAGCTGAATTAAAGAATATAAACTTATTATAATAGGTTAAATATATAAATTTAATTTAATATACCTTGACTTTGGTTATGGGTATCTGTAGAAGTTTACCTTTAACGGAAACATATTTGAAAGATCGGTTTACAGATTTCAAAAAACAATATTCAAACAAGACAAAATCCTTATCCAGAGACTCGCACTGTACATTTGTAAATTCCACTAGGGAATAAACCTAAGAGTAGCTTATTAGATATTGTTTTTCAATAAGAACAATTTCTTACCTCTGTGAAATAATATGTAAAAAAGATCAGAAAGACGGAGAACAAAATCACCTTGGTTGCCATTATATCCTTTTAGTGTTTTTATTAAACTAGCTAATAAACTAATACAACTTTATTTATAAACAGTTAATGCAATTGTAACTGGAATATTGTAGTTATTTTTTATACCGAAATAGTTATATATTTTAAATATGGTTACACCCACGACTATGTTGGCATCAAGCAGCAAAACTAAATGGGGAAAGGAAATTGCAGGAGTTTATAAAATATTGATGTATCCATTAAAACCATACCAAACTAGCTCAGCCCAAAATCAATTAGAAAATTTAAAATCAATTTAGTCTTATCGGGAAAACTACTGTCAATCAAATTGTTTATAAATTACCCAAGCTAGGCCTTTACATAATTTAGGAACATGTAAACATGTATCAACATACTATAATATTAAAAAACCAGCACAAAAGCATCTATATTTCAAAGATATTAAATACTAATTTATTTTTAAAACAAGTTTTCTATTTTGGATTAGTGCCAGAATCTCTTCCTGCTAATTGGGATCGGAAAAGAAATGAGTTTGCAAACAGTGGCGGATTTCACAATACTTTGATATAAGTTCCCTAAGTAATATGGAACGAATTCTCCCGCTAAATCGTTAGCAAAGCTCCCATCTTGGCCAACAAGTCACCCTTCCGGCATTTGGCACTGTTGTGAATACTGTTACCTCAGACTAACGGTGCTGGCCACCTGACTTGACACTTTTCACCTTCGATGGGGCGCCCTGTACAGTCGGCCCTCGAGTGGGCAAAGTTCTGCATTTAGTGAGTAATCAAGTTTCCGAATAATTCTCGCAGTGGGAGCTCACATGTGAGAATAAAACCTGACGGATTTTTTTGGTTTTAATTAGTTTGGTCGGCGGTTAAAGCGTAGCGGTGAATGCTTTTAATGACTATTGCCCAAGCCAGCACTCTTCGCCACTCCACTCTTTTCTTGTTATAATATATTTGTGTTCTTTTCGTTCTTGTCAACTTTTCCCCTCGGTTTGTCGCAGAAATAAAGTGCACTCTTAGTTCCGCAATGGTTGGGCATGGTGAGTGCCATTGTACATACATTGTATCCAAGCCGAGTGCTTCCGAGCACCCAAGGAGTACCCATTTCATCACAGTTCATGTACATATGTATGTGGCATGTGGTGGCTCCTAGCCCCATCTCCATGAAGTAGTGGTCATGCTCCAGTAAGAGCCTGGTAGCTGGCGCCGTTAGAGCGATTACGAAACTGCAAGCGCTGCACAGATTGCTTTCAACGCATACATATTCATTCGCTAATGGGCATAAACATTTTAATTAATTTATCACACAATTAGCGGCAACGTTACTTTGTTCGCTGCTGTACAGTGAATATCGGGTGAAATGCAGTGGGTTCCGTAAGCAACCTTTTGTTTTGGGGTTTCTTGATATTAAATATTATTGTTATCATTTTCACTCTGATGCTAGCTATAATTAATTACTTATAAAATCTGCGTCAACTTTTTCTTGCTTCTTCCGTGGCTTTTGCAACGAATTTCTACTGTACCATCCGCTCTGTTTATATTAGAATAGTTGCACGATTTTTCGTTTAAGAAAGGAAAGCAGCCAAAGAAGATTGCATAAATTTGCACACCGCCCAGCTGAAATTGAGCCATCAATTATGACATATGGCCAGCGGTTTTGGAACCTCCATAATGATGCTGCCAAATTGGCGATCACTTTCCAAATCGAACAAAAGTCCCAGGCTTGATAAATAATCAAAACGGCTGCATTGTTTGGATGATTCAATGAGCAGCTCCTCTAGTTTTCGATGCGCTCGAAATGAACTTTCCATTTCACCGTCGTTTTCCGATAAGCATCCATTGACATCGATGCCTCACCTGTAGAAAAAAAATAAAAAAAATACAAAGTAAATAAAAAACTCGCCCCCTCCCGAAAAGCACCTGTCACATTTCACTTTCTTCGACACTTTGTCGGCGAGGTTTTTATGATGAAAGTGCCTGGGAATCTTAATCTGGCCGAAAATCGCGTCGCATTTGGCCAGATATCGGCCGCAATGGGTTAAACGAGCCAACGGGTTAATGGCCGACTTCCGTAAGACATTTTGCAGCTACGTAGATATATATAGCCTATATACATAGCTACCTGCAGACCGACAACTGTTTGAGTTTTCGGATCAAATTCTCATCAATCATTCTTTGACGCTTTTTCGTCCAGCAATTTCTCCGACAGTGAAAATCGGCTAATGCGAGAAATTTAATCAACTTATGCGTGGCCGTCGACGTCTTAATACTTAATGCCTAAATCGAAATAAAAAATGAACAAAAATTCTCTGTGCAAGTGAGTGTGCCAGCAATATTTTTGTTTTATTTCTGTATTTTCGTTAACTTTTTACGCCGCTCAGGCGCAAGCCAATTTATTCTTTCTTTCTCCAAAGCACAGCAACGTGGATACAACTGAGGTCGAGATAGTATAACTACATAAGCATACATATATGCATAGCAATAGGTGAAATATTATATTTATTATATGTGTTAAAACGGAGGAGAGATATTCTATAAATATATATATATATATATATAGATATGGAAATATTCTTGTTTATAATGGAATATTTTATGATCTTTTTAGGTATTATCTATTTTCTGATCTGTATACATATATTTACTGCATGCTTTGAACATGGGACTGAAACTGAAGTAAACTTTAAATATTTTCAAAATACGCCTGTTATTTTGCCCGCCACTGTGAGTACGTACTGGGAGACGAGCACAAGTTACCAGTTTTGGTTTGGGCCGTCTCCGGGCTTCACCTCACCACCACGCCTCCCCGCGCCTCACATTCCCCGTGGCTCCGCGCATGCGCATCTAGGTCAAAAGCTGGTGGCTATGGCTTTGGCCACGGCGATGAGGATGACGCCGACGACGGCGATGGCGATGGCTCCGCAAGCGTTCTAACTGTTTCGGGTGGAGGGTGACTGGATTCCCCCTGGAGCCCAGCCATATAGACACACTGGAACATGTGTACCTCCACTCCACTCCACTCCACTCCACTCTAATTGCAATGGTTCTTCAATTTGCCTCATTTTCTGCCAGCTTGAGCGCGTTTTTGGCGCTCCTTTTATTAGGCAAATGGGTTTCCGTTCCATTTCAATGGGAAGTGACGGCGATGACAGAGATTCCGGGCTTGCGTTTACAGTTAATGGGGGTTACCAGGAAAGGAATAAACACAAAGATTAATGGTCGTTTAGAACTACTCAGGCTGGCCATAAAACCAATTGTTCAAGCAGTTATCGGTTTCAAGCCAAAGTCATGTAAGATTAGAGGGCTCATAAAACTACAGGATAAGTTAGTCTAGAGCTATTTTTATGGAATTTTGCATAATCCCCCATTAAGTTTTTGTTCGATTTTCGATGATCCAACTAAGCGGCTTTTGCAGACCTGAGTTAGTTTCTCCTCGTTGGCCAGTGCCCATCATCAAGGCATTCCGAAAAATAACAGAACTTTTACTTTTGCCAGTTCGAAAAAAAAAAAACTCAGGCCCCATGATCATCCAGCCACAGAAAAAAAACCATCTAAAGCCCGCGGCTTGCCGCACCGAAAAAAACTATTTTTACACACGTTTCTCCGCGGCTGAACTTTGCTTTTGATTGCACATGTACAACTAAACCATACATTGCGGCTTCATAACTACCGAGATCTTACATGTGTATATGACGGCGGAACAAGCCATAACCCCATCGCATCTTGGATGCGCTGTTGGATGTGGAGAACTGGTTTCCAGCCCACTCCATCGCCAGCCCATCTGCTGTGTACTTAAGCCATTCGGAGTGGGTTCTTTATGCTCTTTATGCTGGAGCAGCCAGCATGGGCTTCCCATGAAGTGAAAATTCCAAATTTGTAGGGCTCAGCCATTGAGCGTATCGGAGTGTCGGGCAATTCTCTAATTAAATTTTTTGTTTATGCCCCGAAGAGCTTTCGCTTTTTTCGACTGGTGGTCATTGGAGAGCTCTTCACTTTGCTCAGTCGTTCGGTTCAATTAATTATGAAACTTATCTGATACCTTCTTTCATTGAGAAGGTGGAACATGGAACATGGCTTGAATTTTTTATTGGCATGAGAAATGTCTTCATTTATTACGAAAAGCAAGGCGCTCTTAAGGACTGCTGTGTTTTGTAACTAACTTTCTTTGTTCTGGGAAATGTTTTATTATTGGGAGTCTCATAATTTAATGGCTCATAAATTTCATCTAAATATGTTCAGGAATTCCTATGAGACTACAGCCTTTTTTCCTTGTGTAAAACTACTTCTTTGAATACTTTTGAGTAGTTTGGAAAATGCAAATGCAAATCAAACCGGTTAACGGCATGCATATCTCATTGCCATTGTGCGCTGTTCTTTTCCTCTTTTCCCTGGCGAAAAGTGAGAATTTTCGCTTGGCTAATGGACTGGGAAACAGGATTAGCCGGTTCTCCGGCATGCTGGCCCATTAGTGACTCTTTTTCATAGCCTGATCCCCATCACGGATCACTCAGGCCCACTCCAAGTGGACCCAAAAGAAAGCAAAGACCGAAGAACGAAAGTGAAGAAAACTGCTAACAATGGTTCCCCAAATTTTCCATCTATTTTTCAGAACCTGCGACTGGAATTGTAACGGTGGAAAAATGGACACCGTCTATGGGACAAAGAAGTACTTCCAGAGTTTATCCGGCGTGAGTGATATATACAGGGCGCAGACATGTCGGCAAATGGTGAGTAATCCCCAATCGTTTATCACTGGCGGGTACAAAAGGTTTAACGGTATGATGTTGATTAGCATTCAGTAGGTCCAAGAATACGAGGGTCGTTTGATAAGTCCGTGACTTTTTGAATAAAATATATTTTTTTCGTCAAAGAAGCGTTTTATTTCTCAACATAATCTCCTTTTAGCTCTATACATTTAGTCCAGCGTTTTTCCAATTTTTTTATTCCTCCAAAATAATAGGTTTTCTCAAGGCCCTAAAAATAGTCTTTTGTTTCTGTGATGCCCTCTTCATTTGACCCGAATCTCTTACCGCCGAGCCATTTCTTCATGTTTGGAAACAAAAAATAGTCACAGGGGGCTAAATCTGGAGAATATGCTGGATGGGGTAGCAGTTCGTAGCCCAATTTATGAAATTTTGCCATGCTGACTACACACGTGTGCACCCGTGCATTGTCCTGATGGAACAAAAAAATTCACGAGATCGTCTGCTTTCAATGCCTATAAAACGCAAACCAAAAAACGCAGCTTTCTCAAAATTTTACAGTCAGCTGTTAATCGATAACTGCTGACAGGAGCAGTGTTGTATTTAGAGCAGGTGCGCGGCAAATACAAAAAGTCACGGACTTATCAAACGACCCTCGTAGAATCGGGGTCCAAATCGCTTTTGTCAATAGAGTTGTTACATCAACTTGCGTCGGCCGTGTCTTATTTGTGTGTTATTTTTATACAGAACGCAGCTTGCATATTTATGTATTCATCTGCTTGTTTGTTTGTTTGGGACCTGGGTCTCGGAAACGAGCTGTTTGCATTCCTCATTCACCAGCAAACTCCAGAGTCTAAAAAAAAGATACATAGGTACGAGTAACTAGCGAGCCAAACTCGACAGCAGAACGTTCTAAAAGGTGAATGACTTTCTCTCGCAGCGAAGAAAGAAGAGGCAGCGAAGAGCCGCCGAAGAGAACGCAAAAGAAAAGAGCCGTGGAGACGGCAATTTGGCCAACTCAGTTTGGTTTAGCAGGGGGCCGAACGGAAGGCAAGGGAGCTGCTTCCCGGCCGAAAGAGAGGAACTAAGGGAAATGCCCTGCAGCCAACGAATGTTAAATGGTAATCAAGAAACAATCAAACTTTCCCACAGGCCCCTCGGGCATGTATCTCCCCGAGCAATTGCACTTACAGCCGAGGTCGAGACTATAGCCCCTGGGGCTCAGAACATAAGTCATTGATTGTTGTTAATTAGAAGCTAATATCTGGCTTGGAATTCTTGGAAAATTTGGGAATATTCTGTATACCGTGTATATGCAAGGCAAATGACTTACAAAAAACTCCACTTGAAACCCAGCAAGCTAGAAACAATCGTTAGCTTAATTATTTGTTATTTTTAAAATTAAAAAAAAAATAATAATATTAAATTTACAGTTAGCTTAATGCGAGCATTATTATCTGCAATTAACAGTTTAAGTCAGTATCAATGCCATGCCAGTCTGTCTTTTCAGTATCAATGTCAATGCCAAATCAAAAGACTTAAGCAACAAACTTGATTATGGCACTGCCAATAAAAGCACTTGAAAAAATAGCACTAGCTTATAGAATAAAAAGACCGTCTTACAAGAAAATCTTTGAGAATATGCATTTTTAAAGGTATATATAATATGTAGCATATATCAAAAAACATCTTGTATGACTAGCTAGTGAAATCATTGTAATTGTGCCTAGAATCACACGGAAGTTAGCCAGATTCTGAGAATCTGACCAGGTGCAATGACTTTGCGCCAACCCAGGCTAATTAAATGCGTTTTCCCAGCCGTGTTAATGAGATGCATTAACAAATCATGACAAGTGCTCAGCGGCGATAGCGATTCTGACATAACGCTGGGAAAGTTTAAGGGGAGGTTTGGTTTTTGCCGTTCTTGGCGATAGCACCAATTGAGTCCAAAGTGGGGCCGTTAGACGCCAACTTCCGTCATCTAGATTGGGAGTCACGATAGAAAGTGGCCGAAGGGTCGTCGACGAGAAAGTTGTGCGACTTCTGGCGGCTAATTATCTAATTTGTGGCCATCGGGATTCGATTCTGGGGCTGGCATACTTTGGCAACCTGGTTAAGAACAACTGACATCTTCTTTCGCAGAGCGCGGATTATACATACCAGAACACAGTTGGCCGGAGGTCCCAGCTGGGGGCTTACTACCACATGAACAAGCAGCCCTCGTACACCAATGAGCACAGTCTGAACAGTCAGTATGGCTACAATACGTGGGGCATCTGGCGGGATGGCAGGAACATCGCCCCATCCACCTTCTCGGCCAAGACGCACACGCAGTACCCCAAGAATCGATCATTCAGCATTATCCTTACAACGGCTGCATTTATCGTCCTGCTGGCCGTCATCTCCATCGCAGGACTGGCATTCTACTTCAGCTCCATAAAAACCAATCTGGAGGATCGTAAGTATATGACAGCTATGCAAATAGTTGTTACATACTTAATATTCTCCACCTTTTTACAGCTGTCATGGGCTTTGAGGGTTCCTTCCGCATCGCCAAAGGGGATCTTTTCTCCACTGGCTTAAAGTACAACCACACTACCACCTACAAACAGAAGATCGATTTCTATAAGAGATTTGTGGAGCGTTCCATGATGGACAATGGATTGCAGCCACTGCGCACCGATGTCTGGGGCTTTGGAGAGGGTCCACTGATCAAGGTCTCATTCCGCGTGTTCCTCGATGTCCGTAAACTGCCGCAGTAAGACAACTAAATTCCCAAATTATACCCACCGATTTCAAGTACTTCTTTGTATTAGAAACATCCTGAGTGTCGAGGAGTACATTAAGGAGTCTCTGTTCCTGGAAACTTCTGCTGCCAAATCGTTATATCGTTCACTGCGTTTGGACACGGAGTCGGTGGAGATCAAGCGCATAATGGACGAGCAGGTGGTGCGATCTGCAGCGATATTAAAGGAAGCCGTAAGTCATGATACTCCTTAGAGTTGTTATCATTTTAAACCAATACCCTTTCCAACAGCAAACGGTGCCCACTAGTCAAACACAACTGGAAAAGCGTCTCATGAAAAAGGGTAGCACACCGGCAACAGCTCCAGTTCACCCAAAACCGAATCCAAATACCACGCCCAAGCCGAAGAATCCCCTGCTGCGCAGTCATTCCGCTGACGAAGAGCCCGATATCGATGTGGAGAATGCACCAGTTATTCAAGGGTCTTTCGAGGGTTCATTCGAGATCACCAAGACGGATGCGGACATAGCCCGGAAGAAGACCCCGCCCACTCGCGCCTACCAGGCCGCCAGCAGCACCTTGCCACCCAAGGCCATTGCGGTTACGCCATTTTCCTTGAGGGTGAAGCCCAAGAAGCCGAGCATCGAGAAGCTAACGACGGTGCTGCCACAACAGGTCCCCACCGGAGGTCCTACTAGCTCCACCAGAGCAACCACCAAGGCCACCAAGGCAACTACCACCACGACGAAGAGAACTACAACTTCCACCACGCGGAAAACCACAACAACGACCACTCCTAAGCCAACAACTACTACCACAACCACGGAGCCCACTACAACTACCACTACCTCAACGACAACAACAACACCACCACCACCACCACCTCCAAGCACCACTAGAGCCACCACCCCAAGCACCACCACCACCTTTACCTACCCCTCCGTGAGCACACCTCCTCCGAATCAAGGCGGATCCCTGCCCAAATTGGATGCCAATCTGTTCACCACCTTCCCCATTTTGGACACTCAACCGTGGCGACCAATGCATCGAGAGGTTCCAGAGCTGCTGCCCGGTCCACCGCCTGCTTTTCCCACCAAAACTCTACCCGGGGGAACCACACCCACAGTGAACCACATACCACAGAGGAGAATCGACGAATTTGAACTGCCCTTCATTGGAGACAATCCCACTCCACCGACAGCTGCTGTGGCTCCAGTAACCGTGGATCCCTATAGTTTGGGTTTCCTCAATCCGGGACTGCGAGTGCAAGAGCCTAAACCAAATCTCGGACCGCTGCCACAGGACGAGGACTTGCTTTTCTACCACAATTTTGGTAGTCCGATCTTCATGCCGGGCACCGAGAACATAGAACGCTTGGGAGGCGCTCTGGTGGAACCACATCCCTTGCCTGTACCTCTTATAGATGATGTTATTATACCACCATTCAAGCCCATTGATGCTACAATAGGAGCGGCTGACAAGATGCCCTTCAATCTGGACGCCAGCAACGAGAGATTCGAACATTTGGGTGGAGGAGTTATAGCAAAGAAGCCCCAGGAAAAGCTGGACAAGAAGGAACAATCTTCAAAGAAAGACCAGTTGGAAGGAAGTTTGACCGTTAAGGAAGCGAATCAGACGGTGCTGGAAAAGAAGAAAGTCAATGCGAGTAAGGAACAGAAGCCAGAGCAGCCGGAGATAACCACTAAAGTGGAAAAGAAACAGGAGAAAGTGGAGGCTACCACATTACCCACAAAGGTACCAGCTAATAGCCCACCCAAGCCAACGAAATCTCCATCTTTACCGTCCCTGAAACCTACGGATAACTCTGTGTTGGCCGACACTATTGGAGAATTCTTTATGGAGCTGCTGAATCTGCCGAAGGAGGATAACGCGACTGCGACTAAAAAACCAACACAGGATGCGATAGAATCTCGGATAGAACCTGAGGAAGAAGAAACCCTGGATACTGTGCAGACCCCCAGTGTGAGCCACTCCAAGCCGAACTTTATGAACCTCAAGGAGATCATCCTGCAGAGGAATACCCCCTCATCGATTCTCTCCAACGAAACTTTGGAGGAATCCACAACGATTACGCTTACCACAACAACGATGCCGACCACAACAACCAGCACCACCACGGAGGAGCCCAGAACCACGAAAAGGAATCGCATTCGAACCACCAGTGAACGACCCACAATGATGGATGACTCAAACCTATTTCCGTCCCACTCGAAATGGGAGTTTGTCAACAGTTCGTCGACCCAAGGATTTGGACACAACTCGAATATGAGGAAGGTCTTCAATCAGACCCTGCAGGCTTGGGTATCGGAGGACATTGACAAGTCGGAGAACTTGACGTTGGACGATATCAAGACAAAGATCAACAATGCTAGTAACATTCAGGATATCTCCCTGATCTTTGATACGTTGGCCTCCAAGCTGGGCATCACTCCCAGTGTACCCAATAAGTTTCCTCCCTTTTCGCAAAACAAACTGAAGCAAGCTCCAAAGGAAGAAGTCACAAGAAGACCAATGCCCAGCTCCACTACCACGGAATTACCAATACTGATCCCGGAATCTATTCTGCCCGTCGAAAGAGAGCCCTTTATCAAGCCCATGTCTAGTTTTATAGATGATGGTTCCTCGGAAGTGCTGGGAGCGGCTATTCCCGTGATTGGCGAGGCGGAAGTTGAGGTAGTGGACCCACTGAACTATGAGGAGATGCTCAAGATCTCACAGTTCGCTGCCAGCAGTACGGAACCCAGTGCCCATAAGCTGGTGACACTTCTTCCGGTGAGATCAAACTCCGGAATTCGAACCTACAGACCACCAGCCGCGGATGAAGAGACGCAGCGGAGTGCCAGTGCTCCGGCTGCCTTGGCTGCACCTTTAGCTGCTCCTTCACCCGGAAAGATTAGCATACGGCGCAAGAGCAACCTCAACCAGAGCCGGAGATTCGGACAACCACCTGCAGAGGCGGTGGTCAAGGGCGGCATCCATGTGACGGTCAAGAAGTGATCGCAAAGCCGGCCAAATAGCCTCACCATGAGATTAGTGGAGACAGGAGTTCTACGACAGAATCCAAGGATGTAGCTTAAACCACCACATTTGTTAGTTATAAGTAGGGAATATAACTTTAGTTAGGTCGATCGTGCATATGACGAAATCTTGTTCGAAAATTGTTTCACGCATGGGAACAATTTTGGAATGACACTTTTGCTTATATTGGCGGAATCTGCGACTGCCAGTCCTCAGTATTTAAGTCAATCCACATCACATTCATTGTATAAGCATCGAATCCTTAGTATACGATCCAACTATATTTGAATAATATTTTTTTCACTTCATTGCGATTCTTATGTTAATGTTAGCTACGAAGGTAATGTAATGATTAAGCCCGATCTTTGAATAAATGTGAATAATTTATTACAAGCTATGCGTTTCTCTTCGGATAAATATGGTATAGATAAATTGGTGAGTTTTTGCCGCTTTAATTATATATCAAGTATTTTGCCAGCGCTTAAGTGCGTCTACCATTTTTCAAATCACGCGCGCACCACAAGCCAAATTGCGGCAGGTATAATTTCGTGGTATAATCTGTCCGCTCTTCCTCTGGTCACACCTGAGCATTGAGGATTTAGGCGTTGTTATTGTTGTTTCGTCGGTTGTAAATTTAATCAAAATAGAACAAGCAAGTGGCTCAACAAACTCAAGAAATAGATATAAGTACGAAGTGATAAGAGGAATTAGGCCCGCTAATTATCGAGCAGCCTACCAAGTGCAAAATGGGCTGTGCGGAGAGCAAGGACGGCGAGGGGGAGGCGCAAAACAATAGGCCCAAATACCGGTCCTGCACGGACACCTGCTGGCTGGCCATCTACATTATATTCTGGTTGTTTTTGGTAAGAATTGGAATAGATTTCGCCATATACAGATGTGTATAGCAGTCTGTATCGGGAAAGTGAAAGCCTAGACATTCATCTGCGCAACGCGTCTCGCTGCTTCGCTGTGTGTGTGAGCGGTTTTTGCGGGAGGAAAGCGGCTACTTGTTACTTGAAAATGTCTCATTCATGTCGTCATCGCTGGATAGCTCATGTGCTGAATTGTTAATTCCTCTAATGAATGTGATGATTTAACAGTCAGGGTTAGTCCGACATTTATATAAGCCCACATATAGATTATATCCCTCCAGAAGCGAATCGATACCCGCTGTTTTGCTGTTCTGCTATCCTGTAGGACACGCCACTCCTCGAAAGCATTTCCATGTCAAGTATTTGCATGGGTATGTCGTCCGCCAGAGCGATTATAATAATAATGCCCCTTGACATGACATGCTGGTCATGGGGCGTTGGCTACCTGCACAGTGATCTATCCACTTTAATTTGCCTCCTTTTCGCATTACAGATAGTGATAGCCATCTTTTCGTTCGTGTATGGAAATCCCTTGCGTATCATCAATGGGTACGACTCCTTTGGCAACACCTGCGGCGTTAAGTACAATGAAAAGTTCCAGGGATTTCCGCTGTCCGGCATGAATACGCTCGACAAGCCGGAGCTCTTCTATTTCGATGTCAAGGAGCTGAAAAAGTCCCTCAAGATATGCGTCAAGTCATGTCCCGCCAAAACCATGACCAAGAGCAGCGAGCTGCTGGAATACTACAGCCAAACGGGCACTCAGCTCTGCAAATATGACTACAACATGCAGCAGCTGAGTACGGCGGGCAACGATGCCAAAACGTTTAATTTCCTGGGTCCATGTCCCAGTTTTCCCGTTCATGAGAGGTGTGCTTTGATTACATCAGCCAAATTAAATGCTAATATTATTCACACATTAATCACTTCTTTCCAGTTCGCCTGTCCTACATCGCTGTGTGCCCAAGGGTACGGGAGAGAAGGTTCAGAACTACTACGATATGCTCAACAACTGGGATGTGGCCCAGCAGTTTGTTGGCGACATCTACTCCACCTGGCACATCATTGCCATGGTCTGTGGATTAGCTTTGCGTAAGAGATTCTTCATCTTTTAATGAGAGTATTGCCTTAAAACCCCTTTTTCCCTAGTCATTTCCATTGCTCTGGTGACCATGATGCACTGGCTGTCTCGCATCGTCTCCTGGATCATCTGTGTCCTGGTCATAGTGGCCAGTGTGGCGCTTACTGTTGCTCTTTGGTATGCCTACTATAACATACGTAATAAGTCTGGTGTGAACACACAATACTCCTTGCTGGAGGAATTTGTGCGTAATCAACAAGCGGTCCTTACCCTAGCTGTCCTAGCCACCATAACGATGGTTTGTTAACTCATTCAATATTTCGTTCCCAGTTACTTAGTCTGTCTCCTTTTTAGATAATCCTTATCGTGGTCATATACTTCTTGAAGAACAAATTGGCTGGCTTGTCGGCGCTTTTCGAGGAAGCTGGCCAGTGCATGATGAATCTGCCAGGACTTTTGATCGCTCCACTCTTAGCCTTCCTTGTGCTTATAGCTTTCTTAAGCTTTTGGGTGGCAGTGATCATTTGCCTGGCCACAGCCAGTTCTCCCGGACAAAGTCCCATTGCTCCGTTCGACAACTCGAAAGCCCATCAGCAGCCTTTGCCAGCAAATGCGTTGTTCGTTTCCAATAACACCAGCGCCAATGATCTAAGACGTAAGTAGTATCATACATCTGTGTTGTAAATCCATTCCCAAAGAAGCTTGATTCGAAATAATCTAAATCATATATTTTTGCATTTTGTGGGTATTTTAAAACGTGATTTGGTGAATAAGTAAGTGATATTTGATAAGGGCACAGAAGTTTACTCTTGTGTATATATTTCTGTGTTTTCTCCTCACGACTCTTCGATCTAAATTGTATATACAAAAATCAACAACCTTTTCTTATGTTACTGCACTTATGTTTCCAGAGAATTAATCAAGTTTTTTCCTTAAACAGCCAATGCCCGTGTAGAATATGCCGATGCTGGAGCCCTTCGAAGCATGTTCTGGATCTATGTGGTGGGTCTTATTTGGACGGTGGAGTTCATTTTCGCATGCCAGCAGTTTGCTTTGGCCGCAGCCGTGGCCTTCTGGTACTTCCAAAAACCGACCAGCACACCCACGATTTATGCCATTGGCAAACTGGTTAAGTATCATTTGGGTACGGTAGCCAAGGGATCCTTTGTCATCACCATTTTCAAGATTCCCCGCCTGATACTCACCTATTTGTATGCCAAGTAAGTTGAGTCGTCACTTTGCAAGCGTCTCCCATTCTTTACTAATTGAACGTGACATTGCAGATTGAAAAAAGGCGAGGACAAGGGATCGGAGTGCGCCGCCTGCTGTTTGAAGTGCTGCATATGTGGTTTCTGGCTACTAGAGAAGTTCATTCGCTTCTTGAATCATAATGCCTACACCGTAGTGGCTATCGAATCCATTAACTTCTGCCCCGCTGCTGGCATTGTAAGTTACTGTCACACAAATTTTGTAACTTTCCAAACTAAAAATGTTTATTTTTTCTAGGCATGGAATGCCATGGCCACGAATGTTTTGCAAGTGGCCACCATTAACAGTGTGGGCGACTTCATTCTCTTCCTGGGAAAGGTTGTGGTGGCCGCCCTCTCTGGCCTGATTGGTATCATTTTGCTCAA
The DNA here is from genome assembly GCF_016746235.2 of Drosophila teissieri. Classification (NCBI taxonomy): domain Eukaryota; kingdom Metazoa; phylum Arthropoda; class Insecta; order Diptera; family Drosophilidae; genus Drosophila; species Drosophila teissieri. The sequence goes on along the minus strand of NC_053031.1, from coordinate 6,528,513 downwards.
GGACATGCCTGGTCTGAATTTCTACATGGCCCCCGTCATAATCATCATTATATTCTCCTTCTTCATTGCTCACATTATCCTATCGCTATTTGAGGTAGGTATTCCTTTACAACCTGTATAAGCTTGAGGCTAACCAATGACTCTTTGATAGATGGTAGTGGATACCTTATTCCTCTGCGTTTGCGAGGATAAGACACTGAATGGTCGCTCTGGTCGATGGGCGCAGAGCAACTTGGCCAAGCTAGTAGGCGAGGAACCGCTGCAGCCTGGCGAGGAGCCGCCTATCGAAGTTGTTCAAATGATGCCCATCAACAAGCAGCCCTTTAGTATTACCCGACTCCCTCAGTCCGACCCCGAGGTAGCTCCCATGTCGGCGGAGTAGCTCCAAAAGCAGAACCCCCCGAAACTCAACGCACATCTCATTAGGATGTTAATATTTATATACATACCATTACTCCGTCGCGACGTACAAAGCAGAACAGTGGGACAAATAATAACTGGTAATCTTGTCTATTGATATATTCAAACTTAGGATGCACAGTTTGTAAACGTATTTATAAAGTTTAATCGTTTTTGTATCTTAATGTAAAATGAGGTGTTTAAACCTTTTTCACGCGTTTAATGGTTCTAGCCTTCTTTCTTTCAATCACATCTTTAACGGCCTGCAGTTGTTTTTCCTTGATCTTCTTGGTAAGCGCCGATTTGGGTGTCTGTTTGGCGGCTTCCTCCTTCTTCTTTTTGGCTATCGCAGCCAGAATCTTGGCCGTCTCCACGGGATCATCGTCCTCAAACAGCTCTTCGTTATCCGCGCCATCGTAAGCTCTGACCGGTCGCGTGGCCTCGTGCTTGACCTTTTGTTCCACTCGGTTTACGTACTTGTCCTTGGCGGCCTTCTTGAGTACCTGTCGCTGTTTGGATGGGCTCACGTAGTCTGGATTCTCCCAAATGGTTTTGCCAGTAAAGGAACCATCGAATATTTTCACAGGATTCAACACGTAACGTGGTCCGACTTCGGACAAGCCGCCATCCTCGGACAGAATCTGGAAGTTTCTGAACCAGATGCGTTTGTCCAGGTAGGTGAAGGTGTATACGTGATCCACGAAGGGCTGGCTCTTCGGATGATGGTTGGGCACGGAGTAGGTCTGCACGAACAGCTCCTTGAGCAGCTTAAGATGCGGCAGCTCGTCGAATTTGGAGTCGAACGAGAGCAGTGGGCGCGATCCCCGCAAGCAGTTGCCCGTCATCTTCAGTTCGGCCATTGTGTGAATGTTTTCGATGAGGAATTTAGCCGATGGACCAGTGGATCCCGTGGTGTTGGATATCCACATATACAGATCCCTTTTCCGGCGTCCCTCGAACAGCATGGCCTTATTGCAGTGCTTCATTTCGCACATTTCGTTGACCACCGACAAGGTTTTGGAGCGTTCCATTTTGGATTCGGGACGATGGTGTGGCATCAGGGTCTTAATATCCTTCATTAAGTGCCGATCACGGTGGCTAATACCGCGTGCGGAGAAGACCAGCACGCGCTGTTTGTTCACCCACTTTTCCTGCAAGTAAAATTCAGTTTTTAGTTAAGAAATTCTATGTTCACAGGAGTCCCATTTCTTGCCTTTTTGGGCACCACATCATCTGAGGATCGCTGTGGCGGCAGTGGTGGGTTTTCATCAAGCGGCACTATCTCCAGCTGCGGCGCAGCCTTCTTTTTCTTATTCAGGAACTTGCGGCCCATTTTTTTCTACTTTAAATAATTAAAAACAATTGAAAAGAAGTGCGTAGGTAAAACGTGGAGTGACAACAACCAGGGATGGATATCTATTCAAAACCAGGGCGTCGACAGCACGTGCAACTAAATTGTGGCATTTCCCAACACTGGATGAGAAATTTGTAAAATGTCAGTTAATTCAAACCAAAAACCGGAGAAATAAAATTAAAAACTATTTTTTAACTGTATATTTTATTTTTGTTAAGCCAAATCAACTCGTGAGTCCTTAAAATCTTAAAATTTAATAAGAATTACAACTAGCATTAGGTATAGCACCCGATTTTTGGGTTCTCATTGGCAATAGAATATTTCTTTTTGCGATAATATGGTTCAATCCTCTTCATCTTCAATTCCTGGTTCAGGACACAGTCGACATCTGCTTTCGTTCACGCCGTAATTTATGCACTGTTCTCCCACGCACTCGCAACATCCATCATGAAACCACCTGTAGCTGGTGGCTCCGGTTTTCAGGCAGGTCTGTCTACACTTATTCCAGGATGTACACTGATCCAGATACAAAACGGTGCAGTTTGGACCGGAACCTGGTTGTCCAGCCGTTGAAATCGAGACCACGGTCCAATTGTAGGTGTATCCATCGTTTGGAGAGGAGGACATGGCCCTGAACAGGGCTGGCATTCCTTCGAATTCCTCGGTGTGCGACTTTTTGCGCATTTCTGCCATGCTAGCGAGGCCTAACTGTCCAAAGGATAGCAAAATGAAGATAGTCACGAGTGAATTCATATTGGATTGGAGAATGCAACTGAGGTGTTAAGTGCGATTGCAGATCGCTTTTAAATGAGTTGTTACTACAGGTAGGTAATAATGTTAATGTAATAACGTTTCAGGTAGAAAGTCACTTACCAGCTGCCGCTAAGGGGCGGTATCTTTTTATAACTATTACCTAAATGGTGTTAGTCCTTTTGGAAGGATTCCTTTATCTTTCGCAATGCTTTGTTTGCGGCCATCTTTTCGGGGCTTAATAACTTAATGCCTAATCGATGCGTCTAAGTAACGATTTCAAACAGTTCTAGCTGTTTTAAAATTAAAATCTGAAATTTGTGCATTTAAACATTTTTTATGAGGTAATAATTAAAGAACCAGTTCATTCAAAGGAACCAGTACACATTTCCCTGGAAATTGGTTCGTTCATATATCGATCACCTCACATCTCTATCTTGTATGTATACGCTATCAAAGCGGCAAAAGCGAAAAAAGTCGAAGTGCAAATAATTTCAGCGGAGCGGAAAACAAAGATAAATCAGAAGCATGTCGGACTACAGATCACAATCGCGCAGTGGCGGAGGACGTGGCGGCCAGGAGTACTCAAACGACGATGATCCGCCGATGTCGCGGCTATTCATCATTTGCAACAAGGCACACACGGAGGAGGATTTCCGTGAAGCCTTCTCGCCATACGGCGAAATCGAGGATATTTGGGTAGTGAAGGACAAGCACACGCAGGAGAACAAGGGAATCGCCTACGTCAAGTTCTCCAAGACATCGGATGCGGCCAAGGCGCAGGAGGAGATGAACGGCAAGACCATTGGCAAGATGGATCGCACCCTCAAAGTCCTGGTGGCAGCCAAGTGAGATTTGCCTCGAGTACTGGTACCCAAGAACATGGCCTAACCCCTTCACCCTTCTTTCAGTCGCAATCAGGGCTCAAATAAGTCTGAGAACGAGCAGGAGAAGTACGTAAGACTCTTCATAGTAATCCCGAAAACAGCCACCGAGGAGGATATTCGCGAGGAGTTCTCCCAGTGGGGCGATGTGGAATCTGTCACAATTGTCAAGGAGAAGAACAATGGCAATCCCAAGGGCTTTGGATATGTCCGCTTCACCAAGTGCGTGGCCAATGCAGCGTTACCAATTGTCCAAGCCATAACTAATCTAATCTCAATACACAGGTTCTACTATGCAGCTGTGGCTTTCGAAAACTGCTCCGCGAAGTATAAAGCTGTTTTTGCTGAGCCAAAGGGTTCTACACGCACACAAAGGGATCAGTACGGTCGTCCCTCCGAGGATAATCCTTTGTATAGCAGCTCGGGACGTGGCAATTCCAATTTTAATGGAGGCGGTAGCAGCAGCGGTGGCGGCGGTAGCAGCAGCTACAACAACGACTGGAATGTGTCGCAGAACAACGACATGGCGGCCTTCCTTCGCATGCAGAATGTCCCAGTGGCCCAGCCCTCATGCCTGGAGGTCAACGTGAGTAACTGCGTCAACCAGGATCAGCTCTGGCGGCTCTTCGACATCATACCCGGCTTGGATTACTGCCAAATCATGCGTGAACGTACGTAACCAGTATAGTATAGGTTCCGATAACCTTTAAAGCTACTTGTAATCCCCATTCCAGATGGACCGCGCACCAATGAGGCCTTAGTGGTGTATGACAACCCAGAAGCCGCTATTTATGCCAAGTAAACATAACTTTAAAACTCTTTTTTATCCAGGCGCTAACACTATTTTTCTTTAGGGATAAACTCCATGGATTGGAGTACCCAATGGGCGAACGCATCATTGTCAAAGTCAATGGAATGAGCTCAGCTCGAATGGACACATCCTTCATAGACAGTACGCGAGTTAAATCTATCAAGGGTTACAGGCCGCGCCATCACCTGTAGCCATTTATTAAACGCTTTTGTTTGGTTTCTTTTTTCACACTTTCTTGGCTTTAAATGCATGCTATTCTCTATGCCTAGATTTAATGTGGTCTTTTATTTTAGAGCGCACCAAAAAGGATGCCATCTGCAATGTGCCTTTGCCCCCAACTCAGCCACTGGCATCGCCGGACGACCAGGTGGCCCAACGACTGTTTATTGTGCTCTCTGCGGTAGGTGCCACTGTACTGTGTCCAATTAGTTATAAACGTGGTTTCTTATCAACTATCAGAACTTGCCGCATTCGATCTTGAAAAACATATTCTCTTGCTGGTCGGGACTGATCGACGTCTACCTGCTGCCCAACAAGAACTGTGGCTACGTCAAGTACGCGGAGGTCGAGAGTGCTCAAATGGCCATTCGCACCCTGAATGGAGCCGAAATTTGCGGCACCAAAATCAAGGTGTGTATCTTGTACTCGTTTTCTGTTTTTAACAAGCGCTACGTGTGTTCAATCAACAAATGTTTATCTTATTTAGGTCATGGAGGCTGAGGAGCGCAGTGGATCCGATGGCGATGATGGTGGTCGCAAGCGGTTAAGGCGGAATTGAGTGTAAGTAGCTAGTTGAGAACGCATAATTCCCGTATCTATTTATGTAGCCATAGTTGGACTGAGTGTGTGCCGTGGTCCGAGGTAAGTAACTGTGCAAATTCCAAACCGAAACCTTTTATCGATTTAAGTTACGTATGCGCCTGCCGCTCGTGTGTCGAGGGCTTTTGGTGGGGTCAACCATTTGCTGCACTTGCTCTGTGCACCGGTTGGCCATCGTTATCCACGATACCCATGACGCCCACTGAGCGCGAACATAATAAGCCAAACCCTTTTTATCTTTCTATCTCCACAGACCCACTGACAACCAAGAACTTACAGAGAACGCAATGTACGAGTACGTAACTAACTTGAGCATACAGTCCGATAAAAACAGTCGAAACAGTTGAACTGACAACCACCAACAACGCAACAACCAACCAATAACCAAACAAGAACCACCACCACCACAACAACACTCTCTTAACGGAATATCCACAAGAACCACGAGGACTGGAGAACGCAGACCGGAAACGGAAACGGCGAACGAAGACCGGACACCGGAGACCGTACCCGGGTGAACAAACCAAACGAGCCAACGAAATCACCACACCCGTTGACTCTACTATTGACTAACTCAAGTGGGCCTCGTACAGAGCACTCGTAGAAAGACCCTTTTTCGTACGACCTTTAAACGGAGCCAACGAAACCGCAATGCTTGCTATATACACTATACATATATGGTGTCGTATATATTTCTGTAAACATACCGCTTAGGGGACTTTTGAATCTAGCCGTGATACAGGAACGAACTCTGTGTAACTTGAACTATTACTAACGTATTTCGACGAGATTCAGCCAAGCAATAAATTCAAACGCAATGAATTTCTCAAGAGTATCAACTCTGTCTCGTAAACTCACGATAAAGCCGTGCGTGAAAATAAGTCTTTTCATATATTAGATTTAAAAAAACGATATTTTACTGTATAAGCCCAAAAATAAATAAAACTAAATGGATCAGAAAATGGTTTTCTTTGGAAACGGATTAAAAAGTAACGAATGTGTCTAAATTAGAAAAGGTTTCTGTTGGGTAACCTTTAAACAGATTATTCATTCAATGCTCGTTATTTTTATATATATATATAATACAAATGGTTTAAAAATGCCAACGGACTCCTTGAAAGTTTTTATAATGAACCAGTTCCGAAATGGTACCCATGTACAACGACAGTTTCGCAGCCCTGGTAAGTTCCGCTTCCACAGACAGCTGTGCTGGATTTTGTTTAGATTTTGTAAATTGTTGATTTCACGCAGTAAAGAGCTATTTTTCTTAGAGTTAAATAATAAGAAGCACATTCGAAATGGATCCAGCACTGCTTCGCGAACGCGAGGCCTTCAAAAAGCGGGCGATGGCCACGCCCACGTGAGTACCGCACTTGTGGCTCCTCTGATAAAGATTATTCCTTGAAAATAACATGTTATTCTTTCAAACAGCGTGGAAAAGAAGTCCAAGCCCGATAGACCAGCTCCCCCTCCGTCCAGTGATGATTCCAAGCGTAAAATGCGTCCGCCCACGGCTCCCAAGCTGGACGCCACAACGTGAGTTCCTTGAGAGCCTTTGCAAAGTCCAGAAATGAGTCTTAACCATGTGGAACTCTTGTAATCCATACTTAGATACAAGACGATGTCCGGCAGTTCGCAGTACCGCTTTGGTGTGCTGGCCAAAATTGTAAAATTCATGCGCACACGTCACCAGGACGGCGACGACCATCCACTGACCATCGAGGAGATTCTGGACGAAACCAACCAGCTGGACATTGGGCAATCCGTGAAGAATGTTAGCTTCAGTGCATATTTAGTTTTGGCAGGGTATTAAACCAGTATTCCTCTAATTTAGTGGCTTGCTAGCGAGGCTCTGCACAACAATCCCAAGGTGGAGGCCAGTCCCTGTGGCACCAAGTTCAGTTTCAAGCCAGTCTACAAGATCAAGGATGGCAAAACGCTGATGCGTCTGCTCAAGCAGCATGATTTGAAGGGCCTGGGCGGCATTTTGCTCGACGATGTCCAGGAATCTCTGCCACACTGCGAAAAGGTGCTGAAAAACCGAGCAGCGGAAATCCTTTTCATTATTAGACCCATTGACAAAAAGAAGATTTTATTCTACAACGACAGGACAGCTAATTTTTCGGTGGGTTATGAACACAGACTTGTGAAGTCTAAGTTAATCAAAGTCAATTGCGTACAATTATCTTCAGGTGGACGACGAGTTCCAAAAGCTATGGCGCTCGGCCACGGTTGATGCTATGGACGACGCCAAGATCGACGAGTACCTCGAGAAGCAGGGCATTCGCTCCATGCAGGACCATGGCCTCAAGAAACCAGTTCCTAAGCGCAAGAAGGCGGCCAACAAGAAGCGGCAGTTCAAGAAACCCAGAGACAACGAACATTTGGCCGATGTTCTGGAAGTCTACGAGGATAACACACTAACGCTGAAGGGTGTGAACCCAACGTAGAATAAATACATTAGATTATACAAATAAAAACAACTCTCAATGGAATTAAGTACACTCGAAGCTGGATGTTATAAATTTGTTTACCCACTGGCAATCTAATTGGGAGTCCGCTGTGGCCGAAAACTCAATCCTCAAGATTTATAGTACTAGATTGCTGTTCTGCCTGTGGCTTTGAACTTAAAAATATGACGCCCGGTAGAGGGAAAGATAATTAAAAAGCAAAACTATGTAATCTTTTCCTGACATTCCCCATTGCTTTCTACACCTGTCTGGTTGTGTGCGTGCGAGAGGCCCAGAATCGATGCTGGTGGGCAGATAAATTGGCAACAGGGGGAAGCCGTAGCTTTAGTCTGCACTGAACAGCAGCCAAGTTCAGTTGGAATCGATTTGGAATAACCTATATTTTGGTACGGCGGTGGATTATTGTGAGCAGCCTTTGTTAACCATCCTTTTTGTGTGCGGGTTGATAGCAACAAATTATCTATTATCAACAAAATAATCTATGTGTTGCACTCTAAGAATCTAGTTATTAATAGAGTGTTGCTATACTCATTTGTAATCTATTAAGATTATCAAAAGAAATCAATTTGAATATAAGCTACATCTAGCAAATATTGCTCATACGACGCGTGTGACAGTCATTTTACAAACAATCGTTATTCCATTTATTTGTTTTATCAAAGAGATAGGGTATTTAAAAGTGGGCTTGTAGGAAATCCGGTTCATTGTTTACTTGGCTTGACGCTTTGGCACGGACAATGAGCTCTCTACTCGGTGGCAAAAACTTGTTTTGAAATACTCAATTTGTTTAATTATTATTCCTGAAGCATTCGCCAGTTGGCTTTGAGAGTTTCTGTGTTGAGGTGGACGAAATGAAGCGGACGCGGACTGCACTTGGAGTGGCCCTGCTCCTGGCCCTGGTGTCTCAACTGACGGCCCACAGCTCAGAGTAAGTGATTAAGCCTCGTATGTTATAAATCTAGATCAGTCACTGACTTTCTCTTTGCCTTGATTTCCCCGCCCCCATTCAGTGACTTGGTTTACGGCTACGAGTGCCGCAGTGGCTTCTGCCAGAAGGTGGAGCTCAGCGAGGAGAACTACGCCAAGGCCATCAGTCTGCCCGTGTGCCGGCTCTTCTGCGGCAGCTCCATCGGCACCCTGTGGCCCAAGCCCACGGGTACTGTGCGTCTGGACACGTTGATGCGCCAGGTGGACATCTCCTTTATCGACTTCAATGTCAATGGAACGGCCCGCCAACAGAAGCTCTGGCGAGCTGCTGAAGACCGCTTCATGGACATGCTGAACGCCCAGATACCAGATCGCAAGGTTCTCGCACGAGGTGGCTACCGTTTGTCTGTGAACATCAATACTCCGGATGAGCCGACTCCGGCCAGACTCACTCTGGAAACGGACGAGAGCTATGCCCTGGACATTGATACGGATGCTTCGGGTCATGTGCTGGCCAACATTACCGCGGCCAACTTTTTCGGAGCCCGTCATGGTCTGGAGACCCTGGCCCAGTTGATTGTCTACGATGACATACGCCGCGAGGTTCAGGTGACTGCCAATGCCACCATCACCGATGCTCCGGTGTACAAGTGGCGTGGATTGCTTCTGGACACCTCTCGTAACTACTACTCTGTGAAGTCCATCAAGAGGACTTTGGGTAAGGCATTGGTTCAGAGAAAAGGCAGAGGAGGGGTATATTTTCCATTGACTTAATGAGTATCCTATTTCATCCTTAGAGGGCATGGCCTTGGTCAAACTGAACACCTTCCACTGGCACATCACGGACTCGCACAGCTTCCCACTGGAGGTGAAGAAGCGGCCAGAGCTGCACAAGCTGGGAGCCTATTCCCAACGCCAGGTGTACACCCGCCGGGACGTGGCCGAGGTTGTGGAGTACGGCCGAGTGCGAGGCATCCGTGTTATGCCAGAGTTCGATGCTCCTGCCCATGTGGGTGAGGGTTGGCAGCACAAGAACATGACCGCCTGCTTCAATGCTCAGCCATGGAAGTCATTCTGCGTGGAGCCACCATGTGGCCAACTCGATCCCACTGTGAACGAAATGTACGATGTGCTGGAGGACATTTACGGCACCATGTTCGATCAGTTCAACCCGGATGTCTTCCACATGGGCGGCGATGAAGTGTCCACCAGCTGTTGGAATAGCAGCCGGCCCATCCAGAAGTGGATGAAGAAGCAGAAATGGGGCCTGGAGACCGCCGACTTTATGCGCTTATGGGGACACTTCCAAACAGAGGCTCTCGGTCGCGTGGACAAGGTGGCCAATGGTACGCACACGCCCATCATTCTGTGGACTAGTGGACTCACCGAGGAGCCCTTCATTGACGAGTATCTGAACCCAGAGCGTTACATCATTCAGATCTGGACCACTGGTGCAGATCCCAAGGTAAAGAAGATTCTTGAGCGTGGCTACAAGATCATTGTGTCCAACTACGATGCTCTGTACTTGGACTGCGGCGGAGCTGGCTGGGTGACAGATGGCAACAATTGGTGCTCCCCCTACATTGGCTGGCAGAAGGTGTACGACAACAGTTTGAAATCCATTGCCGGCGACTACGAGCATCATGTCTTGGGAGCGGAAGGAGCCATTTGGTCGGAGCAGATCGACGAGCACACCCTGGATAACCGCTTTTGGCCCAGGGCCAGTGCCTTGGCCGAACGACTGTGGTCAAATCCTGGCGAGGGTTGGCGCCAGGCCGAGTCACGTCTGCTGCTCCATCGCCAGCGACTGGTGGACAACGGTCTGGGTGCGGAGGCCATGCAACCGCAGTGGTGCTTGCAAAACGAGCACGAGTGTCCAATTGACGCGTACGATGCACAAGTTTGACAAGCTATTAAACCTTTCCTCTTAACGGTCGCTATCCTTGTAGATGTAGTCGGGGCGGCGGGCGGTATGGGTTGATTGTCTTGTTGCTACTCACAACGCTCTCTGCCTGAAAATAAAGCACAGCACAAAGGTGGCCTTACGCAAGTGACTTGTCGTTTATTATGTTAAATATAAATGAGATTATTGGCCCTGCTCTGCGCCCTATTCCGACTCAAAGTGACACAATCGGAAGTAATAAGGGGAAATCCTTACACCTTCAACGATTCTTACGAATCTGAACAGAAACAGAGATGTACACTTTATGCTTTAAAATGGGGTGAGGCTTTGCGGGTGATGGTGTCCTCGGCCTCAAGCATAAACTCCTTGGACTCCTGAATATGTACGTATGAGTCTAGATACTAAAAGCAGCGTTCCCGTGTGCAATATTTTGGATGGAAGCTCTACTCATTCCACTCTTCCTCGTTGCGTCCAAACTTGTAGATCAAACTGGCGAACAGGATGAAAACGTTCTGCATCAGCAGAGCCACACCAAACCAGCCTTCCTTCTTTTCTGAAAACGATTAGTGGGTGCAATTCAGCTTAGGAATCCATGAATTTTGTCTTAATCCTTACCATTGTTGATGAAGTCGTCGATCATCACCCAGATAGCGGCAATGATGGAGGCAAAGCCCATTAGGAAGCCCACAAGCAGCCAGATCTTTGCTATCCTGGCGCCGGACTCCGAAGAGTTCTCCTCCGAAATCTGCGCACAAAACAAAAGGAGTGAGTCACTTGTTAAGCCCAATGATAAGTGGGTGCTGTCCCTTACATGTTCCCCCTTCACTGCGTTCACCATGCAGAAGCTGATGGTGCCGAAGATGCCGATAAAGACATGTCCTGTGGTTATCTGGTGCTTGAGGTCGATGGACATGGCATCGATTAGAACCCACCATCCTGCAAAAAACTATGGAAAAAAAGTTGCACTGTCAGGCGGGTGGCTCTTTGTCTGCGGTTGTTACTTTACCAGAATTCCGGCTATTATGGAGGTGTTCCTGTTCCTGGACGCCTCGCCTGTGAAGTAGTCCGCAACTTTGTCCAACACGCTCATTGTTTAGGTTTTAAAACGTAATTATATTTATCTACTCCTAAATCTTCTTGTTTTGACGCACAGGGTTGTCTGCCTGCAGGTGAATATTGGCTGTCTATCTTTACTGTCTATCGCATCCCTGTTTCGGTATTTTGTGTGTTCACACTGGGGCCTCTAGAGCAAAACTTTTTTTTCCGCCACACGAAGTAGTTACGTTGTATACAAAAACTTGTTGTTTTATTATATTTAAAAAGTTTTTTTTAAAAATTTAAATGTTTAATTTTAAAATTTGTATTAAATACTAATTAAATAAAAACCATTGGTTTATGCAGCTGGGTGAGAAATACCTTGTTAATTTTTAGTACGTTTAGGGCACGGCGACTTTTTCAGAAACTCCAATACGGTCACACGCAACTTCACGTTTTACAAAATTTAATTGATTTCTTTATTATTTAACAACCGATCGCAGCGACACGAGTGGGTGCGTGTGGTCAGTTATAGAAAGAGATTGCTAAGGAATCCCTACCAGAATGCTAGTCATCAACTCATGCAGAGCTGCCTCCAGATTGGCGCTACGCAGCCTCAATTTGCGATCGCCGATCGCAACGCGCACTTTCTCGGCGGGATTGGCCCTGAAAACGAAAGATCTGTGAGTATCCCCCACCCCATGATCACTACAATGGTGGCTCCACATCGCCATAGCAACGTAAACATTGACCAATCTCTCATTGCAGTGTTAACATAACCTTCGTGCGTGCCAACGGGGACAAGATCAAGACGTCCGGCAAAGTGGGCGACTCCCTGCTGGACGTGGTGGTCAACAACAATGTGGATCTGGACGGCTTCGGTGCTTGCGAGGGCACCCTGACCTGCTCCACCTGCCACCTGATCTTCAAGACAAGCGATTTCGAGAAACTGCCGGACAAACCCGGAGATGAGGAGCTGGACATGCTGGATTTGGCCTACGAATTGACAGACACCTCGCGACTGGGCTGCCAAATCACCCTGTCCAAGGACATGGAGGGCCTGGAAGTGCATGTGCCCTCCACCATCAATGACGCTCGTGCCGCGTAGATAGACACCACCACTGTTATCAATTGTTACAATTTTGAGTGCTAATTCGCTTTAGTTCAACCTAGATGTAGTCAATAATTTTGAATGATATCGTATGTATTGTCCCAGGGACACGAACCTCAGGCGGCTATAATGGATACACGCATAAATCCGATTCCAGATGCGGATTAGCGTGCGCTGTTGTTTTTAAAGTGTTTAAGCTCAAAGGGATTAGATCAATATGTAAATATGTGTTTGCAATAAATTTACATGTATTTTCGTACTTGTTTTTGCTCGTATTGAACCTATGGATGTGTTTTCTGGCGTAGAGATCAATATTCAATTAATATAAGTGTTTTTATTTTCCCTTTTATATTGGTAAATCAGTACTTTTTAAATCATTTATTACTATCATTTCAATATCTCGAAACCGTTTTTAGTTTTAGGGGTTTATCTGTAGACACATTTCTCTCCGTGTATTCATGATTCCGCACTTGAGCGCGGCAAATAAACAGCCACAAGTTACGATTTTCCTCGGTTCATTGTGATAATGCAGTTTTTAAAGGCGAATCCAAAAGAGTAGTATACTTTTAAACATAGGCTCATAATATTGCACGAATCAGGACTGGTAATCATTACTTAGCCAATTCAATATGAATAGGCGTTTATTTAATATTTCTTTTTAAGACCATTCATTCGTTCTGCCAAACTTGTATTGTTTATAACAAAACTTCCAGTCACGGCCAACACAAGGGCTGTTATCAAAGCCCCACACAAACATTTCATCACCCTGATAAAGTTTGCATTAGCTTTGTTTTGCGTTTTCTTATCAGTGGTTCCCTTGCCCGATAGTAAGTACTATAAGATGCCATTAAAACACTCGGCGCTTAATAAAAGTAAACTTTTTATTATTTCGCAGCTATCAAATAAAGTAATAAATAAATAATTTAATATATACATTTGCTATATTATCTTATTGTAAACGATTTTCTGCTTTTCCATGCTTTGCCGCTTCTTTACTTCGTTTGTTTTTATTTTCTCGATATTAACTTGCATATTGTAACATTCGAGGCTTATCTGTCCGATCAGATGGCCTCAAATCCCTCGTAGGTATAACTGAAACTTAACAAGTCTGACAATTCAATTTCGCTTTGCCTAAAACTAGGGAAACATATGAAGGATAGAGCGTAGTGGTAAAGTAGGAAACCATTTGAAAGTGGTGGATTTTGGGATCTCAATAAATAACCGAAGAATAAATAGTTATAGGATAGGGTGCCTATGGAGAATGGGAAATGGGTTTGGAATGAGTGTTTCTGAAGTGCACATAAAACTGATTTGGTTTTCTGTTCACGCCAATCGGTCGCTGATGATGGTGATGAATCCTCTGGCCCGATTCCAGATCCTTAGTTCACATAGGCCATGCCCGCGCCCTTGCGATCGAAGTGGCGCACGCGGACGAAGAGGAAGGCGGCGACTAGAGAGGCGACGGCCAGGACGAGCAGCAGCATCACCAATCCTCCCACAAAGCTGGGCACCGACATGCAGATGGTCTCCGCATCCGCGGACCTGGCCGACTGGATGACCACCGTCTCGTTGCTGGCATTGCTGTTCAGCGCAAAGTTCACGTCTCCGGGCGCCACCACCTGAATGATCCGGCTGGTGTTCACATCGGTCATCTCCTGCGCATTCCGCTTGTAGATCCTCTGTGGCTTCACCACAATGTCCATGGTGTCCCTGCGCCGGCGCACGCCGCGCAGATCGTCCAGTCCCTCCACGGAGCGGGGTCGTCCACCCAGGGAAACCAGGTTGCCACCGGCACTCAGGTCATCCTTGCGCTTCACCGTGCTATACTGACCGCTCTGTCCTGGCAGTGGTGGTGGCGGCAGACCCAGTTCGTTGCTGCCAGTGGGCTGAGGCTGTGGCGACTGCGAGCTGGCTGGTCCGGAAACGGTTCCAGAGTCAGCGGTGGGCACGGCCGCCGAGGTCTGAGCCTGAGGCGAGGGCACCACATCCGGTTGGTTCTCGGAGTAGGCTCCAGTGGCATCGGAGGCAGGGTGACGTGGATCCGGATAGGCAGCTGGTGGCAGAACTCCGGGGCCGCCCAAGGCGAAATCGTTGCGCTCATAGGCCTCTGGGGGACCGTACTCCTCGGACAGACCATTGGCGCCAATCTGGGGCAGACCGTACTCGCCACCCGGCAAACCGGGACCGCACTTGGGCTCGGGGCAGTTGTAGCGGCACACCTGGATGACGCACTGGAAGTGCACATTCATCGAGTCGGGGAACTTGAAGGCCTGGAAGTAGGCGAAGCTAACCACCGATGCGGAGGGTCCGAAGTTCTTGATCTTCTGGAACTTGCTCATGATCTTCGGCCTGACAACGCAGCCATTCTGATCCACCAGCTGGATGGGAGCCCGCTTGCCGTCATGGGCCACACAGTTGCGCACCAGCATATCGAATTTGTTCTCATCATCCTTGATGGCCAGCACCATGGTCATCGTCTGTCCGATCTTCACAATGCCCGATACCTCGGAGGCCCATGGTCCCTTGCCCACCTGGATTTGCATCCAGCACTGCAGGTTGTCGCCCAGAAAGTTAGCGGTCACCGCATGCAACATGTCCACCTGGAATGGCCTGAAGGTGACGGCCTTCTCGTAGAAATCGTACCAGGTGCAGCGCAGCTTCCTAGCCTGATCCCACACCTCCTGCACATAGGGATCGTACTGTATGATGATCGTGTTCTCCACATAGCTGCCCGATGGCGTGGGCGCTCCATAGCCGGCGGCATTGTGGTTGGCCGAGCTGGTCATGCCGCAGCTGTTCAGGAAGATCTCGAAGGTGGCGCTCAGGTGGCCGGTGCCGGGCTTCAGGTGCACACAGTGGGGATCACTGTAGAATCCCTTGGAGAAGATCATGCCGTAGAAGGGCCGGTCGAACTCGATGTTCACCCGCATGTGGGTCTTCTCGCACTGCACCTGCAGGTGCTTGATCTGCGGACTGTCGTTGGTGCTGGCGAGGGGCCATGCCTCCTCGGACACATCGTTGGTGGCTCCGGTGCTCAGTGGTCCCTGGGGCGCTCCGTAAATGGGCGCCGGTGGACCGTAGCCGGCCCTGTGTTCGAGGGGCAGGGCGGCGGACTCAATGTGCGAGGCATCGCCATGCACCGAGAGGTGCTGTGGAAAGAAAGCAAAGGGAAATGCATTAAAAAACGGAACCAATCCAGTTCATTTTCTATAAATTTACTAAAACTAGTTATTCAGCTAGATAAATATAAGAAAGTCCCTCGTTAGGCAGAAAATCCGGCAACAGTGCGTATGAGCAACATGCCTTGAAGTCATAACCAGAGTAAATTACTCATACGCAGTGTTGCACATTTAGGATATGTGTCAACTCAAAAGTTTTCCTCTTGTTTTTCACAACGATTTCCAAACACTCCGCCCCATATAAACGTTTTGATTACTTAGGCATTAAGGTTATGGCTCAGATCACAGGATTGCGGAAAGCTCTCGTTTCGGGTGTGCTTGGGTTATCTTTTCCGTGATATAATTGGATTTGGGTTATGCAATCGCAATCTCTGCCAGACACCGAAATCACTCTCGACGACATTTGGCAAGAAGCGATGCGAAGCGTTGAAAATTACACGACAGCTGGAGTATTTCCAAATTAAATGGTTGACAGAGCGGCACGCTTACCAAAATTTCCGAAACACAAAACTAAAAACCTCAAATGGGGTTTAACCTATTGCGTAAGACAACGGGGAAAGAGCCACGCCCCCTTCCCCCGTAGGGCTTTGTCACTTTCTTTCTTTCGGTTGGGCTGGGTCTTCGCATCTGGCCGATAATTTCATGGGTTTGTGGCTGCGCACGGGAAGCGGATGTATCTCAAAGTCCGGCGGGGGCCCCACGAAAACCGAAAGTTAAATCCAGCACGATGACGATGTGGATTTTTCTGTGGGCTGCTGCTGCCGTTGCTGTTGTGTTTGTTTATTTATTATTATATTTGTGCTTTTTTACTTTCGGTGGCTGGTGACCACGCGCTGAGATGTCGTGAGATGATTTTGAAAGTGAAATGACCAAAGGAAAACGAGCTGGCCAACAAAAGAAGCAACGTACCTAATGGAAAAGTAGAGAAACAAAAACACAACGTCTCGAGTCTATTTTCTTTTTTGGACATTCCACGCACTTGGCGATGGAGATATCAATATAAACACATCGATCAATCGATTGGATCGGATCGGACCGCATAGGATCGAGGCGATGGCATTGGTAATTTTTCTTCTCTCTTTTTTATTTTCGACGTTCGACGCTTTGGAGAAAGAAAACTGACAATAAATAAATAATAAAGCAATCTCTGTGAATTAATGCGCCACAAACAAGAAAGTCAAAACTGGTACAAATCAGAGCATAACTGCAATTTCTTCGCCGCCTCAGCACCCAGACACGCAGTTGGTTAGTTGGATACTTGGACACATGGACACTCGTTGGTTGGCCATCCAACTGGCCAACAGTTTCTTTGGCCAGTTTGCGTTTGCGTTTGCGTTTGAGTTTTCCTTGACGTGATTGCATCGGCTAAACTGCGCTGATTGTGTGAGTGTGTTTCTGTTTTCCATCGGCCTCCAGTGATTGATGCGCTTTAAATAGCCCACTGAAGGCTGCCTCTTTTCGAGGGGGAAGAAAGGAGTTTGTCTTGGCCATGCTTATCAATCGAAAGCGTGCGGCAGCCGCAAAGAAATCCGCCAAATTTATGGCTCTCCTAAAGTTGATTGACAGTCCATCATTTTAGAGGTATTTCAGATTTTCAAGCTGTGTAACTAACTATTTAATTAACTGCTAATTACTATAACATTGTTTTATATCCACAAGATACAATGTAGGATTTAAAACTCTCTTTGAAGACAATGTTAACTCACCCACTGTAAAATAAATTCTAGTCATAATATATGTACTTCCCCGCTTCCACCCTCTTCCATTAGCTTCTACTCAGAGTTTTCTCTGTGTTTTTCTCTCTCTCTCAGCTAATTTTCCAACTCTAATTGCAATGATTAGCAAAGTGCCGTTTAGTTGCTACATTTTCCACCAGTCATTCCTCGACCAGCCAACTCTCTCGATTCGATATTGATATTGATCTGCCAGCAATCCGCTATGTGCATAGTCTTCTGACTACCCAACCTCCCAACCTCCCAACTTCCAACTTAAGATGCCAGCCAACTCAATCCGTCAATAGGCACTCGCAGTGATTTGCATTCGAATCGCTATTGATCGAACGGTAGTCTATCTTTGAGTCGAAAGTGAAGAGATCCGCTACAGGTTGGGTCTGCATACGAAATGAGCTGCTCCAAAGTGGGCCACAGCGCAGAGATCTCCTAACTGTACGACGCCTCATCGCATCGAAATGATGCCCAGCACTTTCAGATGTGTGGATCTTATGGAGCTATACGACATCTATAGGGTATTCCACCCACTGACTCACCTTTGTGTTGAGTACCAGGCACAGGACTATGGCCATTAGGCTGCTGCGTCGCGTCAGGTGTCCCATTTTGATCTGGTTCTATGTGTGTGTGTGAGTGTGTGTTTGGCTCGAAATTGAAATTCCAAATTGACGCCCTGGAAACCAAAAATGTGGATTTTTGGATTTCGCTACTCGGCCTCGCGCTGCGGCTTTCTTCTCTGCTTCTTGATTTTTGGTGTGGCGTCTGCAAGAAAAGAAAGGGGAACAAGGGTAAACAATGCGGCCGATTTGCATACATATGTATATTTTTGAGGCCAGTTGTAAAGGCGCTGTTATTTAGCACGAGCTGTAAGGCCGTTAGAAAACACTGTTATCGAACCACGCAGCTTATCTCACTTATGCATAATGCTCAAGCCAAATCACCCCGTTCGGGCGGTCAGTCATATGAACATATATACAGATATATAGATACGCATGCGACTTTATGGCCGTCATTAAGTGGCCAAATTAATAGCCACAATTGCCCGTTTGCAGGCTTATGGTGTCAGTTGATACGCGCGCTGAGAAAGAAAACTGCATTTGATGTAAAGCAAATGAAAACTCGCGCGCACCAAACAGGAACCACTTTCTATTTTCACTATAACAGTACTCCGCTAGCGTTTTTTGGCTTCTTTCAATCCGAATCCGACTACAACATACGAATCCGAGTCCAAAACGCCAACGCAGCGTCTGGTTTTCCACACAGTGGCTGCACTTTACGACCATCCATTAATTTTCGACTGTTTTCCTTACGTTTAACAGTCGCACTCTAGCATGACTTGGCCATCGGCTTAACAGTGGCCCGATACCGTCTTGGCCTGGCTAACAGAGCTCAGTTGTTGTACTGTTTTTTTTGTCGACTCTAACGATGCCGAATCCGAGTCCGAATGCGATGCCGACGGTGCGCCTGCGTTCGAGTGCCGATAAAGACTGAAGACTGGAAGACTGAAGACCGAGAGACTGCAAGACCGAAGACTGACAGCTTTCACACAGCCGCCGGAGCTATGGAAAAGTAAGCGGCTGCTCTGCCTCGAACGCATTTCACTTGCTCTCGCGCTTCTTTTGCTTGCAATGTCTTTGTTTTTATATCTTAGTTTTGTTTTTGGCTGTAACTTGCAGTCTTAGGTTTTACTTTTACACACGTTGCTGTGTACGGTGTTGGGTGCCCAGGTCTTATTCCCCAAAAACAACACATGTAAATGGGTTTTTAACAAGCGGCGGCCATAAAGTCCGCCGAACAGCCGCTGAAAACCGGCTTGTTGGCGTTGAGCAAGTGTACCATTAACCCACTGAAACAGTAACGGATGCCACTAAACTGGCTGACAATTGTTTTTGGCCAAAGGGGCGGGCATGACGGTGGTTGGGGGGTTCACCCTTCAGGTGATTGGATTATGCAATCATGGGTTTCTAATTTCAAATAACTGCCTATCTTTCTAGGAAATATACAAAATAGGTTACTACCTGCCAAACTATTCCAACACTCATTTTATGATATTATAACATAACTATTAGTATAGTTGTCCAACTGATAGTACAGAATATATTTCTCATAAATAAACATAAAGACGTATTGAGACTATTAGAAAGATTGTAATAAATGATAGATGGTTTTTTAATTTCTCCCATAAAAACTAAGTTCAAGAGCTATACTCAAGAAATGGGAAAGGTCAGTGCTGATCATAATTAGTGTAATTTTTACTGGCAGGAAACATCGTAAAACTCGAAACAGCAAACAAACTCTCAAATATTTTGCTCGTTAAAGTGCGCTTGCCATTTAACGGCGCTTTACCCATTTATTTCACTAGGTATTTTGAATTTGATTTTTTCGGCCACTTTCTTCCCTAGGAAATGGCCACAAATTTGCATATAAAACTAGAAATCTTTGGCAATTAGCAAAAGGCGGCGAAACTCTGTTGGATTTCCTAATTTTGTACCTGGCTAATTGCTGGCACCCCAACCGAAATTTCTTATCAAGCCACTTCAATCGCCACCAAAGAAGCCAACAAATCTTTCTTTTTCAGCAGCTGATGGAGCTTGTTTAAAGCTCATTGTTGCTGCTGCTGTTATGTGTAACTGCCAAATGGAATTGTTTATTGTGGCTGTTTGGCAAGTGAAAGTTTTTCACCGCCTTCTTCTTTATTTTTTCTGACTCCGCGAGCCCGCTTCTTACAGATGCCGCATATAAGGGCATATATATACATATGTATTTTTCTCTTGTTTTGTTTCCCGCTTTAATTAACACTATAAAGTTATTTGCTCACATATCGCGGGCGAAAGGTGCAACTGGGGACTTTTGTTTTCAGCTAATTAGCCTACGATCTGGATTCAGCATTTTTCATTTCTCTCTGCCGGCAGTCATATATTTACAGTATCGGCGCATTAAATCATGTGAAAAGCGCTGGCAAGTGAAAATGCAACGAAAACTGGCTGACTGACGACTGGTGGCGATGTCTCCACTCCGCCGATTGATTGAATGACAATGCGTGACGCTATATAAACAATATGGTGCATGGTGCATGGTCTGTGGCAACTGGCCACTGGTCCATGGCAAACTAGGTGAACCACCAGTGGTGCACTCACATAACTCGCGGTTGGATCGTTCTAATTCTCGGTAATTTACGTGGCTTACATTTCGGGGTCTCCCCCTGAGCCGGATATCGATACGAATCGGACATCTCAATGGTCGTGTGTCCCCAGGACTCGATTTGGATAGCCGGCATTAGCACACGACATTTCCTGCGAATCGAAGGCAAACAAAAGCCAAGCTGGCACTGTAATTTCTCTAATTGTAAGGCACTTTTCACACATTTCAGCCCCACGGACTGGTCTAATTCGATAATAACTCTCATTGGTTCGGTGTACCATTTTCATCTCCAAAAATTGCCTTATAAGGAACACATATCCAGAGACGCTCATTCATTGACATCGGTTGTCAATTAAAAGAAAACGAAATTGCATTTAATGCCATGGCCGAGTAATTATTTATCAGCACTCGCTGCATTTATTTTTTGGTTTTGGCATTTGCCAAAACGGCTGCTTGCAGTCCATTAATTTAATTGAACGCTTTCACAAATCCCCCGTCGAAACTAAAACTCACTTCTTTTTCGTTTTCATTCATCTTTGGCATTTTGCAGCCCCGTGGCGTAAGGCGCATATAAATACGTTTCCATATGTCTTCATATACGTCTCGGATATTTGCTTAATTGAGTAGCTGACAAATTTGCTGCTCTTGACATGGACATGGGATCGCTGATGTCTGGAGATGGTGATCCCAGATGAATGGGGGCTTCCTAAAAAAAAACGCCTAATAGATGACAGAGGTGCGGTCGCCACCGCAAACACTTCTTTGGTTAACAAAACAGAACTTGGAATGGAGTTTGGAGTTTTATGCGTTGGAATGTGTTTCGTTGTTTGTCGATCGATTCCAAGAGGCGGTTGTTGCTCGGTAAAAGTTTCACTATTGCAGATGCTGTGGAACTACTTTTAATA
The DNA here is from genome assembly GCF_016746235.2 of Drosophila teissieri. Taxonomy (NCBI): domain Eukaryota; kingdom Metazoa; phylum Arthropoda; class Insecta; order Diptera; family Drosophilidae; genus Drosophila; species Drosophila teissieri. The sequence continues at coordinate 6,507,097 of NC_053031.1, read as the reverse complement.
CACCGAAAACAATTATATTCGGTCCTAGTTTCTACATTTTTTGTAAGCTTGCTTTAATTATTAAATGCTTTCATAGAATTTATTGACATAGTAACGTGTCACGTTAAGATTATTTGATTAAAAATATGAAACGAGCTCATATAAACCTGATTTAAGTGATCAGATCTAAAGAGCAAGCGTGCTTGAGTGAATGTAATAAATTTAAAGATAGCACTCACTTTTAAATTTTACAGCAGTTTTGTGCATGCAAAATGGTTTGTTTTACCATAACCATTACCATTTAAGTGGCAATAGTCAAACATGTATGAACATTAATGAAAAGCTAAACTGGAGGCCTCTGTCACACAAATGGCATTTGCCCAAATGGCGTTATTAAAGATATTTCATTTCATAACGCGCTTCTTGCAGTGCAGCATTTCGAAATTGTAACGGTACGACCAGCGTTTCCACTCAATTTAATGTCATTTGTGGCTGGCGCGGCTTTTGTGGCCGCCGTAAACGATCGATATTATTTGCCACAGTGGCATAGAAATTGAAGTCGGCCCCCAGCTTCCAGATAACCCCCTTCGATCCACCAGCGGATCATGCGTAATTAACTACACATGTCGATATCACGAGCCTCGGATGCTGTGAAAGTGTAATTAACTACACATGTCGATATCACGAGCCTCGGATGCTGTGAAAGTGAAATTTGTTCGCACCGCCAGCGAGCAGCAACAATGGAGAAGGAGTGGGGCACAAAAAGCGCAAAAATGTTAACAGCCGCCGAGGGTTTTTCTTGTAAGAGGGCAATTTACTTTCGTTCACTCGAGTATGTGTGTCTGTGTGTGTTTGTGTGAGTGCCTCAGTTAACTGTCTTTTTTTATGGTTATTAAGTAACTTCTTTCTTGCAGATAAACAGATGGCAACACAGGGTAAACCGATTAGCTCTGAAGCGTGCTCGAATGTTGAAAGAGACCTTCGCTGATGAAATGCCCATATATGTTTCCCCACTAATTTGATTTCCTTCCTATAGCTTTTTAATTTGCATCGGTAACTGTTTCAGTTAGTGGTTCGTAAATTTAATTTCATGATTATATCAGTTTGGCCTGCTTGGTCATACGTTTAATGGGGCTTACAAATTCGGTAATCGGTGGGTCGTTACTGATAATTTTGGAGTGTATTTTTCTTACGAAATTTAAAGGTTTACGAATATTTTGCAAGGCATGTGCAATTTTATAAGGAAAAAGTAGCAAATTGACTTTTGAATTGAACTGGTCATAATACAAAAGACTTAGGCAACAAACTTCCTCAATTACAAAATACTTAGACAACAACCTTCCTTAAATACAATAGACTTAGGCAACGAACTTCCTTAAATACAAAATACTTAGACAACAAACGTGACAAAAAAAAAAACAAAAGACTTAAGCAACGAACTTGCAACCATATAGGAGGAGCCCGCAGTTTTTCGCAACTTAAGACCGCGCAGGCGATAGGAAGAGCCCCACAGCCCGGACATTATGTAAAATGGAGCAAACAATTAATTTTCTATGCTCCACTTTGGCGACAAGGCGACAATTAAGCAATGAGATAAGGCGAAGGCGCCCGCAGGCTTTGCCTCAGGTGCTGTCTGAGTGGCAAATGAAAGTAAATTGTGGCAGCCGCAACTTCGACGGCATTCCATTCACTTGGTCGCTGCTGTTGGGAAATTGCCTTGCCGCGCCGCGCATGTGCGTACAAATATGATAACGCAATTTATCGCAAAATAGGGAAAGTGAATTTTAGAAATGGGCCTCGCGAGCAATTTGCATACTCATCTGACACACTGCGGGTTGAAGGCCAGGGAAAACATATGCGGGTATGCGATATAAGGGGTGTGAAATATGCTAATTGAGAGGAAATTGCAATCATGGCAAAAGGAAGCAAAAAAAAATACCAATGTAAATGGCATTTTTCGCAAGCAATTATTATCCGCGTTTAGCTATTTTTCAGATAAACGGTGCAGGAGCTTAAATACTGTTTCTCATTTGTATAATTATTGTAAGACTTGAAAGCTTTACTGTTACCAAAAAACTTTTAAAGTTGCTCAACTTCGTGATGATATGCAATTAATTATTTTGTTTGTATAATTTCCCCCAGTTTGCAGTGAACCATAACTTTTTCCAAAAAGAAAAAAGTCCGAAAAAGTTACGAATTCCCGTTACCTGCTAACTGTTTCCGTTAACTGCCCAAAAGTTGTGGCAAGTAACCCCTCGCTGATCATTAGTGGAATGCCGTTAGCCAGGATCAGAGATGCAGATGCAGATAAAAGGAAACAAGACAATTAACATAATTCACAAAACCCCATATTCTCCTGCCCATTTCGGGCTCCTTTTGTTGCTGTTGCCATTTTTACTTTCCATTTCTTTTAACGGTAAACGCGAAATCCGCTAAAAAACGACTCCAATTGCAAAAGGGGGGATCGGATCGCAATCGGATGCCATTGAATGGGCAGAACCGGTTGCCGCTATTGCCATTGCCGGCCCAACGAAAGTAAAAACTCAAGGGCTTGCACTTTCTGCCCAAGTTGTCCGGTCCAGTTCAGCGCCGATCGGTGAAAGAACGATGGAGGTGAAAGAAGACGGCGGGTGAAAGAAAGCAAGAAAAAAGCGACAAGGTGATCAGCGGAGAAAGGGGCAGAAGAAAGGGGGTGAGCTGCAGGCATATCCTCAAGTTGCAACTTGCAACGCATCGTTGGCCGAAGCCAACTCGAAACCGAAGTTGCAGTGCCACTGAGCGTTTCGTGCACTTCCAGAAACGGCAAGTGTAATGCAATGTAATGTTTTTCCTAATTTAAAGTAAAAGAACATTTTATACCAAAAAGTTCTCTCAAAAAAATGTATAAAAATTATAATTTGACCAGTTTTAAGAATTTTCACTGACACATACATTTATACTTAAGATAACATCATCGTTTTTTGCTCCGTGCAGAAACAGATCCAACGAAGTTGGCGAAGCCCAAGCCGGTTGCATTTTGCTCTGAAATAATTAGTGACCCAATTTCGGGCTGCGGCGGCTGTCGCCACGGAGCGGCCTGTTCCGCTTGCCTGCCCGCCGCACCACTGAGCCACCACCACCGCACCACTTGCAACTTGCAGATCGCAGTGGTGCAAGCAAATTGCTCGACTCTGTGGCTCCGCTTGCTGGTGTAGTGGTGTGGTGTTGGCGTACTCGTACTTTGTGGCATGCATGCAAAGAAAGTGGTTTTCATTTCTTTTCAGCACACCGCTCTGCCCCACATGCAGTTGCTGTATACCATACACCATACTATACGTTACTTGAGATGTTTCGTTTAAGCTGCTCGCTTTTTGGAGTGACTCTCGTTGAGTTAATGCGCAGCTCAATCAGAAAAAAAATTAGAGGAAAACGAAATACGAATGGATCTATGGGCGGGCATTGATTTGACTGATTTTCCATGATTTCCATGATAATTTCAAATCAACTTTGATTGCGTCTAATGAAGAGCTTTGGGTGCAACTTGAAATGGGCAATGACGTGCAGCGGACGGTGCCAAATGAGATTTTGTGGTCAACAAGCCGAAAAACGCTGAGCTGACTGCCGCGATTTAGAGGGTTAACAGAGTTAACCAAGTGAAAAGGAAAGAAACCGAAAGAAATGGAAGTGAATTGAATTATTTCTTGAGAATAACATATGCAATGAGATATGAGAAATTCACTCGGCGGTATCATTAAAAGTGGATTGAAGTTAAGTGAAGGCTTTAATAAAGAAATCGTAAATCTTGTGAATAATGTTAATATTTTGAAAGCTTTTGATTTTTTTACTGGAATATGTTTTGACTTTGAAATCATTAATTGTAACTTTTATTTTTACAACTACCGTTACATTTTTCTCTCGAATTCTATTTCATTCTTTTCTCTTGGCAGCTAATGAAAATCGCGTTTTCACAACTCCTGGAGCTGCCAATGAAAGTTCGGTCGCTTTTCTATTTTCTTTCTAGCCCGTTGTTGTTTGACATTTTCACGCTGCCATGAAAAACTGCGTGAAAATTGCACAAGGCGGCGAGACAATTGCCGTTAATTTGAAATTGTCGCCAAGTCCCAGAGCCAGTTGCCCGGGGTTTTCAGAGATTCCGCTGATGGTGGAGATGGAGCCGCAGTCGAGAGCGAGAAACCAGTAATTATTGCAGCAAGTGGTGCAGCTTCTTTCACTATGAGAATGTCTGCGTCTGCGGCGTCTGTCTGTGTGGAATCAATTAAAAGTATTGCCAGGCGCTATGTTTGGGCAGCATTGACAGGCAGTGGCCCACACGGCGTATGAGCAATGCAACCCAGTTGGCCAAGAGCGCGCGTGCTAAGAGATCCCGAGATACTCTGGCTCAGATACTTTGTTACATAGATACAGATACAAAAAGTATATCTGCTGGTAACCATCGTGGTGTTTTTTTATTCAAGATAGAGCGTACCCAGCGAAATTGTTTTCATGTGCGGCGGCCCAAAGTGGAGCAGTTTTTGAACAAAGCAATTCGCAATATTAATCAACAGAGAAGCTGCGATACATGTGTGTATGGAAAACTCAGCGACTGCAACTGCAACTGCAGCAGAAGCAGAAGAAGAAGCCACAACTGCGAATGAGAAGCGGCACAAGATAATTTCAGACTTTCATTCGCGCGAAACGCGATGAAATTTCACCAGCAGAAAAATCAGCAACATGAGACACACAGAACGAGTGCCGGCTACTGCACCACCGAACCACTCGAATCTCGTTTCAAGTGGGTGGTTGGGTAGTGGGTGGTGGGTGGCTGGCTGGCTTCTTTCTTTGGCCAATTCGAAGCTATGAGTATGCAAATCCAAATTAAGCTTAATGAGCCAAGGGTTCCACATCAGTTTTATCCGCTTCACGCCTCAGCAGCTCCCCAACTATTGTTAATAATAGTTATATTTCCGCATAATGCACGTCGACGAAAGTGGCCGCATGTTTTTGGCTTTCTTCTGCACTCATTTGCTTTTTTCAACGAAAATAACAAACATTTACTGGTATTCTCTCTTTCGGCAAGTGATTGCAACGCTTTTGTAAGCAAATGGAACTGTGGGTTGAGTGTTTGAAGGCTTTTTTACAAGTTATGTGAATGGGGCAGATGCTTATATGGCTGGCAGACAAACCATAGACAGTTAGGTGGCCCACTGCTAAGGCTGCTCATTAATTTCGTTTGAGGTGTGAAGAAACGGCTTCTTTTTAACAATAGCTCTTTTAACGACTTTAGAGCAAGCATTTAATTAATAATAATTAATTATTACACAGAAAGTGGAAAGGAGTATTCAATTTTACGAATAAAATATAAATATATTTAAGTGAATACTAAAAATTGTCATAAGATATGTTTGTAGCTTAGTTTTTGCTTAATACTTTAACTGAACACATTTCCAGCAAGTTCGTTGCCTAAGTCTTTTGTTTTTGTGCTAGTATGTTTTAAAGAATCATCTTAAGGATTGTGGGATAAATGTCCTTTGTACTTAGCATCACAATGCACTATATTTATGACACCAACTTTAATTCGGTGCGCTTTTCTTTTGATACCACTATCCTGTGACACCTAGGTTCATTGATCCCTAAACTGGGTTAACACATTTGGCCACCCAGTTATTTTTCAATTTCGTCACACTTTCTTACCTTTAGTCAGTTTAAATCCTTTGCATTGGGTTCGGTTAATCCCTTTCAGCTGGAGTCAATGGCACAGCGGCGGATCACGATTGCTTTTTTGTGTTGGGTGTTCCACTGGAATCGAGGATTCGGATGTGTTCGTTGCACAATTTGAAACAAGAGCAAGTCTCGAGTTGTTCACTTGACTTTGTAGCTTGTTTGTATATTCGAAATTTCCAAAATATATTCCAATCGTTATAGATTTTCGATTCCGAGCACTGCGATCACGGAACGAAGGGACGCGCAGCGGACGCGAAGGTGGCTAACAGGACGCGACTGGTGAGACAACTCGTCGCTCACAAAGTTGAAATGAAAATGCGGCCCGGCCATATCGCTAACCAAGATTTTATATCGCGTGAAAGTTTTGACCCCTTTACCATTGGAGCTGTCGCTCCGCTCGAGCGCCCGATGCCTTGAGAAGCGGCAAAGAGAGCTCACGAAGATTGGAAGACTCGCTCTTTTGCTCGGCAGCACCTCGCCGAATGCAAAATATGCCGTTTTCGGGTATTCCAAAAACAAGTTTTCGGCCAACTTTTCATTTCAGGCCGCTTTCTGCTAACGCTGCTGGCAACCTTTTTCTCTTTCTCTTGCGGTTTTCAAGTAAGTGATATATATAAAACCAATCTTTTTGTTTTTTTCTGCCCACCGTCTGTGTGGTGTCAAGGTAACTGGTGACGTAGATCGGTGGTGGTGGCCTACCGGATACCGAGCGAGCTACCTCAACGATTGCCTAATTTCGATTGTTATTCGAAAAGGGTTCGCGTCCGGCTGTGAGTCAGCTAACGGCTTTTTTGGCCACGCTTGTTATTCTGGCCAATGCATTGGAAAATTAAATTATGATCGCCAGCCGCTTATGCAATCCCTAATGACATAATGCACACACTTAACGGGCCACGAGGTGTGTACGAAATGGGTGGTGTGGATTTTCATTTTATTGACCTTTGTGTGTGCGAAGCGTAAATAAATTTTATTCGATTATAAAGGCAACTTTTGTCTCTCTGAGGCGCATAGAAAATGTTTCGATTTTAATTGAGTCATTTACAGTTTCAAGTTCGTTGCCTAAGTCTTTTGTTTCTAGGGTAAATATATTTAAAGTAAATCAACTAACAATGTGTTGATTGTGCATCTTGAGGCATTGTTTACGCATATTGATATTCACTGCTGCTGTAAGAATAACTTGAGAAAGTTTCCTATTGTTATTAAGTGCTACACCATGTGGGGAATTTTATTAAAAAATACTAGGTAATTTACGGGTATATTTATGATTGTGCTACTTTTCCAGAAAACAATCTCTTATTTATTACCAAACCATAATTGTTTAATGGCAGTTATAATTTTTTAAATGCTACTTAATCATTTTTCCTAACTTCATTCGAAACTTAATTTAACAAATAAAGACGCGTGCCAGGAAAATGTCCCAATTTTGTGTTGTTTAAGGTTGTTTCCACCAAACTTCATTTAATGATTTCAGCCCAATTTTCAAAGGCCTTTGGGGCAAGTAATTCCATCTGCCCATTGCACAACCCAAGCAAATAAAGAAAAGCAAACAACTTTGTGCCCATTTGCTAGCAACAATTTGATCAATTTGCCAAAGTGCCAAACGCAAAAGTAAATTTGTCGTCCGCCACTCTCGATTTTGCACAAAAGAGATGGGCTTTTTGGACCACTCCACCAATTTCCGATGATGAAATGGCATAAAAATGCCAATTCAAAGCGGGCAAGTGAAACGAGCGAGCACAAGCCAAAAAGTGATTAAGTAGAAATGCCCAAATCCAAGAGAGATACAACATGATTGGCCGCCAATTGGCCAAAGCCGATCCCAAAAGCTAAGAAAGTAATCGCCGTACGCTATGAACTTTCATTTAAATATATATATCTATCCACAGGTACGCATCTTGGCTGCCCAAGCGATGACATCGAAAGAAATCGAAAGTTCCGCCTTTTGCCTTCGGGTTTCGATTTCATTTGAAGTCGATCTCGGCCAGGGCACGGCAACGCCCCGGATTTGGATTTCCACGCCCGGAGTGATTCACTGGCTGCTCCATGACGTAGATCCTCTGACACCGGCACATGAGCTGGTAACATTATCGCCCGCAGTTACGCTTCCAATTCGGAATTGGGTCAGGGACGTGTCTGGCATGCTAATTGCACCGCGATCCGTCTCGGCTGACGCACTCGTACGTGGGCAGGCCCTCATCCCGTGGCTTCTTTTGGGCTTACATTCGTTTCTAGAAAATTGAGCAACTTCTGGGCCCCCATTTTGGGGCTCAGTTCAGGTCGCGAGAAGTTGGGGAAGGCAATGGTTTTCGGCTGGAGAACGCGGTCGTGACGCAATCTTTCTGGGGAAAGTGGCCTCACTTTGAAGTGAAGTATGCCAGGAGAAGTGGAAGATATTTCATAATAAAATTAAATCCGAGTATGCATTTGTGGGTGTAGACTGGGATAATTTCTATGGTTAAGTTATTTGTAAGCTTAACTAATATAAAAATATAAAAATTAATATACAAATTGAGTTATTTTTTGTTTCGAATAACCTCTTAAACAATATAGTCTAATGATTGCTGAGTTATTTCCCCCACCTTGACTGTTACAAAAACCCACAATAAGTTGATGTTAAAACGTTTAACCACCAGTCTAAAAATATCTTTACAAGCTTACCAGCTGTCGAACCTTTCCTCTGTTATCCATTTCACCTCCCAAAGTAACAAAAGTCCCAAAATAATACCGGCTTCATTCAGTTAATTTCGTTTCATTTTTGTGAAGATAAAAACCAGTTGCTACCACAGATTTGCACAACTTCGCTTTTCTTTCGTGTTTTTGGTACCGCTAAGTCAGTGCAGTTATAACGGTGCACAATCTGGGCGCTTATTGTTTATAAACAAATTATTGTGGACCATGGCCCGACCCCAACAATCATGTCAATCATTATGCAAGTCGCACTCCGGCCGGAGCTGCAACCCCGGGCCCGGTCATCGAGCTCGAACTCAATGGAATCGCCACGCTTTTTACTTTCCATTTCTTTTGTCAGTCGCTGGGCTGCAATTTACTGTCCGTTTTTTCCACTGTTTTTCACTGTTCACTCCGCCGCTGGCGGCTTTTCCGTTGTACTGTCGCCAGCCCTAAATCACATTTATAAAGACAATGAACCTGGGTCTCAGACGGCAACTGCTGAAGGGCAGCCTACAGGTGTACATCGGTTGAAAGGTGCGAGAGAGGGCAAGTTATTTGCTATCATTAATCATTTTGAGCAGAACAACTGAAAAAATCTTAAAGTGGAATGCTCGAGATGAACCCAATCGATTCTTTCAGTGTGCGCAAAACATGTCAATTGATTTTGAGTTTGGTTTCGGTCCACGCTCGATGGCTGCTGCGCCCTTTTTGGCCATTTCTTCGACTTGGGCTGCATAAATGGCGCTTAATTATTATTTTATGCATATGACTTGGGGCCGGGTTGGGGTCGGCTGGAAGTCGGATGGAGTCGAGTCGAGCATGGACGGAGCCTGAGTCATGCGCCATGTATCACTTTCACTCGCAAAAAAAAAATCAAAAAAGCGCACACAACTAAGGAAAAAATGGCATAGCAAAATGGCAAGAAATCTCAATCGGGCAGCGAAAAGCCAGACACAGACAGCCAAAGGCGTGTCTGGGTCCCAGGAACAGCCAAAAGATATATACGCAAACATGTGGCGTTACAAACATTACAAGCCGATCAGACCCGATCCGATTTTGTATGCGATCCTCCGTGGACGATTTGCTTTTAATTGCGAAAGACAGAGTGGCTGCATAAGCCGCATAAACTCAACATTAAACTGCAGTTGAAGGCGGTGAAGGGTCTTAAGTCCGCGCGATTGCATAAGCCACTTAGTCTTGCCAAAAAGAAAAGATCGCCTTAAAAATAAAGTTTTCTAAAGAAATGGGGTATACAATGGCTGTTTGTTTGCTTTGATCGCAATCCCATTTCAAATTCCGAGAGATTGCGTGGCGAAGATAAATATTGATTGTAGACAGTTGGAAATTATGTGTATCTTTCGATTAGACTCTGCATTTAGCACACACTCGAGTGTTTTCACTTTCATCTCATGGGCCCAGTTGTGATTTTTCAGTTTTCGGTGGTATCTGTGAACTGTGCGTATGCAAATTAGGTAGCGACAACAAGGCGCAGAAATACCGTAAATGGCCAAAAGCAAAATCTCTGCTACAGATATGAAAAAAGATGCCTGAAAGATACACACAGTTAACTGTTTTTACTTTTTTTTTCAGTTTTTGCTAAATGAAAGAGAAATTGTGTGCGACGGCACCAAGATTTGTTTTTTTTTATATATGTATATAGTATGCTAATTGGTGCGCTAGCTGAAGCTCAAAGTTATAAATGCCCAGTTCATAAGTCGTAAGCAAGAGCATTATGATTTAATCGGGCTGCTGGAAAGGGGCGAAAATTACCTAAGGTTTTTGGGGCTATAAAACCACTTATAGGTGATATATACTTGCATCTACATCTTTAAAAGCTCGTAACTTCATTGATAAAATGAAAAGATCAAAAATTTTAGAAACTAGAAAATAAGAACTTATATTAATTTAATATTTGGGTATTAAAAAGACTATCTATAAATATATTCAGAGTCCTAAATATGATATCGATATGTTTAATAATTCCCAAGTGAATATGAAAGTTAGCGAGGAATCTCTTTCAAAAGAGTATCCGAATATTTACTAAGTCATGCTAATTTAACGACTGATTAAGCCCATGCTGCGATTCCATATGCGAATATATTACAGATTTGGCATAGCGGAAAGCACAAGATTCGTGAAATATGGCTGCTTTCTTTTGATATTTCTAAGGTTGGATAACACATGGCTTTGTTGTGTGGGATTTTAAAACGTTGCGCAATTCGGCAAGGTGAAACATTTGTCCCCCTTAAAAATCGAAGGCATTTGTAAAATGCATTAATCATTTATGTTTGGACCGAGTGTGATCTCAGAATCCACACATTAAGTGAAAAGTCGGAGGAATTTAACACCCATTAAAACGGTTTGGTTTCGCTTTTCGGGGGCCTTTTGCTTTCATTGGAAGCCAAGTTAATTTAATATTAGGCTCTGAACCGAGGTTAATGGTTGCGGTTTGTATGCGTTTTTCAGCATTATTAATTGCATTTTAATGCTATTTATATCAGAGCACGTTGCCTAATGATATAAGGCAACTCTCGTCGTCTTAGGGTTACTTAATGACCCTCGGTCGAAAGATTTTTTCAACTTTTTGCCTTTTTAGCCACGAAACTGTGAAAGAGAAATGCCTCAGAGCCAGAAAGAGATGCGGAGAAAGCATCGCAGCAAGTAGCAACATCGACATCGTACCAAAATCAAACCAACTGCAACAATTCGCCAACATACTCGTACAAGAGCAGCAACAACCACAGGAACAGGTGAACTTACTCGCATACCCACCTGGATTTCTTCCATTTGTCTGCTTTTTTTTCTGAGAGCATGCAAATCCGCTGGGTGATTACTTTCGATTGCTGTACTGCTGAAAGGTTGCAGCCCGCTGATTAAGTTGCTGTCCGAGATTTGTTCACGCTGCTTGATTTGCCTCTGAATAATCATGTATATTTATAGGTTTCAGCTCGTCAAGAAATTAAGTTTATGTACAGCTATTTAAAAGTTTCAACTGCTTAAAAAGGTGAGTGCAATGGGGCCATAAACTTTGAGTATATATTAAAAAGAAGTGTTTAAATTTTAATTAGACAATTAACTTATTTTCACCAAGTCTCTAATAAAAAATATAATTTGATATGTTTAATTTATGTTTATAATTTATATCTTAATTGAAATATTTATTAAATAAATAAAAAAATAAATCAACAAATTAACAAAATAACAATATATGATTTGTGGAATTTCCTTATCATAATATTGAATGAAATAATATTTTAAATATTTCTACAAGTAACGGTCTAATGTTACATACATTTGACACATTTCTTTTACATGATTTTACACAAATGTGGTCTTAAGTGTTTATTTAGTGCACTTTACAGCACTGCCAGCACCAGCTGATTGATCCCGCACTTTCAACACTCTTTGCGCCAAAAATCGAACTGCGTGTAATTGTGTGCGTGTTCAACACCGAATGTTTTTGGTTTCTTATTATTATTAACAAAAAACAAGTGACCCAGAAATATGAGCGAAACGCTTGCAGAAACTGCAGCTGCAGCGGAAAATGATGAGCAGGCCGATGACTCGATGGAAAAGCTGGAGTTCGACGAGGAAGACGAGCAGATGGTCTCCGGCGAAGATTTATTGGGTGGCAAGAGTTTGATGATGTCGGATGACAGCGAAAACGAGGATGGATCCCAGCAGCAGCAACGAAAGATCTCACCCAAGGCCAGGCGCCAAAGGGTGATGGACAGTGACGAGGAGGAGGTTCCCATGGAGCAGGGAAATGATGATTCCCCAAAGAACAGCGAAGATGTGGAGGGAGAGGTGGTTTCTAGGCCGAAAAAGAAGGTTCCCGCCATCATGGACTCGGATAATGATGAAGAGCAGCAGGCGGACAACCACGAAAAGACGGAGGAGAAGCAACCCGTCAAGAAAGGCAGGAAGAAGAGATCCCAGGGGAACGACGATCAGGAGGAGCAGGAAAAACCTGTGACAGCAAATAAGACCAGGAAGGCGGGAAAGAATAAGAAACAGACCCATGTAGACAAGGTGGAGGATAACACTTCCAAGGAGGATAAACCAAAAAGAGTAGTAAAAAATAAGAAACAATTGGCTACAGAGGATAAATTCCTGGAAGACGAAGAGGTTGACGGCCAAGAACAGCCTGAGAAACCTGCTAGGACACAAAAGTCTAAACAGTTGGCTAAGAAACAGAAGCAACCAGACGATGAAAAGGAGGACAAGGGCACAGAACAGGAGAATATGAAATCTGCCTTAAAAACAAAGGCAAAAAAGTCCGGCAAACCCAAAAAGAATTCCCAAACAGACAAAGAGGAGGATTCGCAAATGGACGTGGATGAAGACTCCAAAAATGATCAAAAAGAAGATCAGGAGCCTCAAAAGCAGAAGGCAAAGAAATCAGCCAAGAAAAATAATAAAAAGTTGGTCAGTGAGGAGCAATCGGAGGAAGTCACGGATCAGAAAGACCTGGAGCAAAAGAAGCCACCTAAGAAAAATAAGTTGAATAGTATTGACAATAAGGAGGACAAGAAGCAGGCAGTTAAGCCTAAAAAGATGGCCAAGAAAAACAAACAGAAAATACTGAGCGATGACGAGGTACAGGAGGATCAGGATGAAGAGGTGGACGATCAGGATCTCAATAAAATGGACACTGAAAATGAGCCAGAAATAGGCAGCGAAAAGGAAGACCATGATGTGCAGAAACCACCCATGAAGGCGAAAAAAAAGAGGCAACGAATGGACAGTGATAGCGAAGATGAAATCCCGAAAGCCCAAAGCGAGGAAGAAACCAGTTCACCCAAAAACAAGCTGAAGGGTTTGGTGGACTCCGAATCTGAGCCGGAAGAAGCTGCTGCAGCAATGAGTCCCATCAAGAACAAACTCAATGGATTGGTGGACACGGAATCGGAACCGGAGCTAGAGAATCCATATGAATTTGCAGACGAACAGGAAGCGCCCATAGGAAGCAACGACTCCAAAGGGAAGCCCAAGAAGACCAAAGTTGTTCGCGTGAGTTTTTTAAAATTTATGATTTTCGATAATAAGTTAAATACATACATTCATATAATTAGGAATCAGCTAAGAAAGCGCTGGAGGGGATGCAGGCCATCCAAAGTGAACAGCAGCGTTTGCACCGCGAGGCGCACATCAATGTGCCCTATCATCAGCCGAAACCAAGGACACTGAAGGAGTTTCTTAGCCGACGAACCATTAACGCTCCTCTGGCCACGGCTCTGGCTGGAGGAAGTCCCATGCCCAGCAGGCAGCCAAGGAAGTCGGTTGGACTGCGGATGACCAGGGAGGAATTGGAGGCTTATGCGTAAGCTACACATGGCTTTCTTGGACAATAGATCGATTTAATCTAATTTATTTTTAGGAAACTTATGGAGGATCGCGCCAAAGAAGCTACCGAGTTCTTTAAGTCTGAATCAGAGCCAGATGAAGAGGATGATTCGGAGAACGAAGAGCCAATGGAGCTAAAAGACAATCCAGGTGTTTTGGACGAGGTGCTGGATAATCCCAAAACTCCAGAGCAGCCCAAGAAAGACACAGAGGACTTGACGGGCCAAGCAGTTATAGCGGATTCTGTCTTGGGTGAAGACCTGCCAGATGATCCCGTCGGGGTAGCAGCAATGGTGGCAGATTCTATTGCTGAAGATGAACCCATTGCATCCACTTCTTCTGCTGGTGCCTTGAAATTCAGTGATTTTGAAGTTCAGCAAGAGATTAATGCGAAATCTCCGAGCAAAGTCTGTCTGATTACAGAAGTGGTGGAACTGCCCAAGCTGGACTTGAGCACCATAAACATAACACCGCCCTCTAAGCCAGCCACTCCTAAGATCAGCGAAGCTATTCGCCGGCTGAAGATTGAGAAGAGCTCTGATGAGAGCCCTTCGCTGAAAGGCGATCCAAACATGGTTATTGATCTAGAAACGGGTGATATGTTTGCCAAAAAACCAACAGGTGTTGATGATCTGCTAAATCGTCTGATGAAAACGCGGGAAGCTAAGAAGCACAAGACCACAGAGACTGTTAAGTATGTAACCCACTTTACCATCTTTTTTAGCCCGATAACTTTGGTACTTAATTTTAGCATCCTTACCACGGAACATGGCAAGCTGGAAATGTCCAAGGTGAGCATTCACCTGCACGAAGAGGAAATCGCAAAAGAACCAAAGCCAGGAGCGGGTTACATCAAAATGCAGGAGCATCTCAAAACCCTGATCACCAGGAAGCGCATGGAGGACCTGCGCAAAAAGCAGGCTGAGGAACAGGAGAAACTGGCAGAAGATGAGGAGGAAGGCATGGATGTGGATGAAGAGTACGAACCAGAAGATAAACCTGGTTATGCAGAAGTAACTATAAATGAAGATGAAGAAATCATAGATAAAGGTGAGAGCACTGCTGAGGACGATGACGATCCTGAAGAAAACAAAAACGATGCAGACGAAGATCCCGAAGCCGATGCAGTTGAAGATCTAGAGGATGAGGAAAATGGCAGTGAAAGTGAACCGGAGCCAGAGCCAGAGCCAGAAACGCAAACCAGGAAGAAAACCCGCATCATTAAAGCCTTCGAGGACGACAACTCCGAGGATGATGATCTCGACCTGCTGCAAACTCCGAAGCCAAGCAATGTTACTCCCATAACAGCGACACAGTTGCAATTATCCGCCCACAAGCTCTTCGATGCGGAGACCCGACGCACGGCCAGCGACGAGGAGAATGAACTCCTTGATCTGTGTTCTGGCCAGTTTCCGCAAACCCAGATGCTCTCCTCCGCCGCTCCTTCAGTTGATGCAGCTGTGATTAGTCAGATTCCCATGACACAGTTTGGCGGCAGCAGCCAGGCCGCAGATGAACTGGAGGGTCTGTGTTCTGGAACCTTTGCCACCCAGTTGCCATCGCAGGCACCCACTCAACACCAGCAGGAAGAATCCCGAGAATCGGCGGCCGTGGTCAACAGAATAGTATCCAGCGACGAAGAAGCCCAGGCGGATGCATTGGAAGTGGATAAGCCGAGAAACAAAAAACTCACCAAGAAAAGGCAAAAGAAAAAGGCCAAGCTGGGCTTCTCGGATGATGAAGATAGCGATGGTGAAGCTGAGGAACTCGAGGAGGAAAGTGACATAGAGCCAGTAGAGGAAATTCCGGAAACCTTTGTAGACTACGATTCCGAGGAGAATGAAATTGTTGTGGAGATGACCAAGAAGGATCGTAAAATACGAGCGGCCAACTTTGTGGACAAAGAAGCTGAGCTCTCCGAATCCGAATGGGGATCTGCCGACGAGGACGAGAAGAACATGGATGAGTATGACATTGAGTTGGGCGACGACGATCAGTTCGATCGTGATAAGCTGCGGCACGAGCTAGGCCAGATACATGCGTAAGTAAAAACAAAAAATGCAACTACTTAAAGTTTTTTTAACCATATTACTGTTTTGATAGACGTAAAATGATGGATCAGGATATCCGGGAAGTGCGCAAGATCAAGGAAATGCTCTTCGAAGAGGAAGAGGAGGGAGCGAATCGCCAGCGCCAATTCCGTTGGAAGAACGTGGAGGCCGGTTTCACTCTAGATGATAGTCGACCCGACAATGGTGAAGGCAACGAGGGCAGTGGCGATGAGGAAAACGAGCATCTGTGGCGAAAAATCCGCTATGAACGCGAGCAGCTTCTCTTAGAGAAAGGTCTAAAACCGGTGCGAAAATTCGATTACTTTCCTTATGTTCTTTTCTAAAACTTCTTCATCTTTCAGGAGGTAGCCTCACCGCTCTCCACGTCCGTGATAAACACCAGTAACACTGGTAATTCCATTCGCCGGCTGAACATTATTTCCTCTAAGAAGACAACTGTGGAGGTGAAGAAGAGTTCTCCGTTCCTGATCTCAAAAACAATAGCTGGCAAACAGCAGAAGAGCGCAGCTCGTGGCTCCTTTCTAGTTCGCGACCAGCAGACGCTTACCAAACTGGCTGGACTCACAAAAGGAACCTCCGGCGATGTGGACGCAGCGGAGGGCACTATTTCCGTGAAGTCAGCGAAGGCCAAAAACTTTGTTTTCGCCACGTTAACGGAAGAGGAACATGAGGTGGGGACTTGCTTTGATCTTGGAATTATAATTTCTTCTAAACCAAATGAGTTAAATTTCAGAATCGCAAGAGAAAAGCAGCCGATTTACTGAACAGCAGCACTGAAACGGGCGTGAACTTCATGAAGAAACCAAGAATGGAGCCGCGGAGAGACAAGTGCCTAATAGATCAGCTCCTTTGATCTTGTCTTCTTTTAAGCTTGGACGCACCTTAAATGTACATTTCGAAAGTTAGACTTAAGACAGGTAATAGGAGTGAATAAAAATAAATTTAATTTACATATATTTCTTTAGATTAGAGCATTATAGGCGATTGGTACTGCTTGATGGCAGGAATTTCTCAAAATTACCGTCCGAGTGTTATGAAATTTGGTATGTAGGAAGGTAATGCTTAGGAATACTATAAATTTCAGTAAAATCAGTTAAATTTAATCAGAATTTCACAAAAATTTAGTTTTATCCGCGCCGTAACGGTCTATTTTGTATAATATATGTATATATTTTAGTATATTTCTCCAGCTAGATGGTATATTTCGCGCCTTTAAACTTTGGTCATACTGTGTGAATGAATGTGAATTCTATACAGAAATTGTGAATATGTGAGTGAATCATTTACAAAGTCGCCGTGTTCCAGGAGGCAAAACAAAGCCGCCACCGCCTCCTCCGCCGTCGATAACATTAATCTAATCTACACATCGCGGCGAACAGCGCTGCCGCAGCTAAATTTTCAACAACCGGCGGATCGGGTCGTCGTCAATCAGTAAACACTCGCCCGAAGACGCCGCCGGACGTTCCAGTCCCTAGTAACCAGTAAGCCAGTCGCCAGTCGCTAGTCCAGAGATCTCACAGTCCGACGAACAAACAGCAAACAGCAGAAATGGTGGCCCCCTCGAAACTCAGCCAGGTGCTTAGCTACCAGAACTTCGTGCATGCCGTATCCGGAGCTGCGGTGAGTGGGCAAATATTTGCCGGCTAAAGGTCAAGATGGTAACGGTGCTAATTTGCATTTGGTCAACTCTTCACAGGGCGGCTGCATCGCCATGAGCACCTTCTATCCACTGGACACGGTGCGTTCCCGCCTGCAACGTAAGTGCCCCAGGGATTTGACAATCGAAGTGTAACTAATAATCTGCAGTGGGAACCCGATAAGCGGGCCATGCTTTGATAATTTCAATAAGCACACCTATAGATCTGCGGGCGAGTTCAAATTCCAGCGTTTGAAACTTTCTATTGATGATATGTTAAAGAGCCCCTTCTAATCAATTGCCCGCACTAATCCAATTTTAGGTGCTGCTTCTAGATGGAATTCGATAGCGTCTAGTTTATGTGCCTAGACAAGATTGTGATTATTATATTTCTGGTTGGGATAGGGAATAATTAAAAGTCTATACAAAAACCAAAGATATGATATAAGTGAATATAGTTCTCCCTATGATATTACATAGAAAATATTGAATTACAACATGCATTTGATATGATGTGCCCAAAATATAACTATGTCATATCGAGGGTTCACTTTACAAGGTGTGCACTCTAGTTCCTCGAGTACACGAACAGTTTATATTATCTGAATGCATAAATTTTGCAATTGTATAAAGCCATTGGACTTTGACTCGCAAAATGAAATATATAAAACTTTTTACAGAAATCAGTAAAAATTCTTTAAAAAAAAGGAGTACTTTTTATATAAGTAAACTCTCATAAAGAAAAGGTTTTTGCAAGGTGACGCTTGATGTACTTTTTAATGACAATTGTAGCCAATATTTACTGCATATGCTTGCATATACGACTAGAGCGCTTTCAGAGTTAATACCAGAAATTGGATAATTATCATAATAGGGTTCAAGGTTGGGTTGATATCACTGACTCGTAGTATGCGTGACAAGTTAAATTAGCGCTTAATCCAAACACACCTGAAATACACTTTGTTTCAGAATCTCCAGCTTAAAACTTATTGTTATCTCACATCAATCTTTGCAGTGGAGGAAGCCGGCGAGGTGCGCAGTACCAGGCAGGTGATCAAGGAGATAGTGCTGGGCGAGGGATTCCAGTCGCTGTACCGAGGTCTTGGACCTGTGCTGCAGAGCCTATGCATTTCGAACTTTGTCTACTTCTACACATTCCATGCCTTGAAGGCGGTGGCATCGGGAGGATCCCCATCCCAGCACAGCGCTCTCAAGGATCTGCTACTAGGCAGCATTGCCGGCATCATCAATGTGCTCACCACCACACCCTTTTGGGTGGTCAACACGCGACTGCGCATGCGCAACGTGGCCGGAACCTCGGACGAGGTGAACAAGCACTACAAGAACCTGCTGGAGGGTCTCAAGTACGTGGCCCAAAAGGAGGGCCTCGCCGGTTTGTGGTCGGGCACCATTCCCTCCCTGATGCTGGTCTCCAATCCCGCCCTGCAGTTCATGATGTACGAGATGCTTAAGCGCAACATCATGCGCTTCACCGGCGGCGAGATGGGCAGCCTGAGTTTCTTCTTTATTGGCGCCATTGCCAAGGCCTTCGCCACGGTGCTGACCTATCCGCTGCAGTTGGTCCAGACCAAGCAGCGCCATCGCAGCAAGGAGTCGGACTCGAAACCCTCCACTTCGGCGGGACCCAAGCCCCGCACCGAGAGCACACTGGAGCTGATGATCAGCATACTGCAGCACCAGGGCATCCGAGGGCTGTTCCGCGGTCTGGAGGCCAAGATCCTGCAAACCGTGCTCACAGCCGCCCTGATGTTCATGGCCTACGAAAAGATTGCCGGCACCGTGGTCATGCTGCTCAAGCGCAACTGAAAAGAGGCTCTAGTCTACAAGTAGTTTTACTCAATTAAACCTAACGTAAGCTGTAACACAAACATACACATTCGGACATAGGATATGGCCAGCACACAGACTCTCCAAAGTTTAGTCGCTAAGCGTCAATGGATAAAGAATAAAAGATTAAATAGTTAACAAAAGTAAATAATAGCTGGTTCATTTATTTATATTCGTCTGCACAGCAGATGGTCCATCTATAACTAGGCGTGGTCATTGCTTTATACCATTTATTGGGCAGGTCGGTGATGGTCTCAATACCTTTTGTTCCTTCAGTTAGTTCTCGGTATCTCCGATGTCATTTGACTTATTCTTATCATTACTAGATTGGGACTCCTCTGAAGATGCAGTTTCCCCAATGGTTTTCTGCTCCTCATTGTTGCCCTTGGAGTCCTCCGAAGACTCCGACTTGGCATCTGAAGATTTCTTATTGCTAGGATTGGCCAGCTCGGCCAGATTGAACTTTTTGGACTCCAGATAGTTGTCGATCACGCTAAGCAGGCACCAGCCCCTCAAGACCTCCACGATGATGGATTTCTTGGCCTCCTTCAGGTCCACCTTGTTACCCACGTTCTTGGAGTTGACCAGCTCGGCCAGTTGGGTGATGATTTGGTCCCGCTTGATCTGCTGATTGTAGCGATGATTGAAAATGATGCCATAGCTGGTGGGCTCCTTGAGGAAGTGCTTGTCGAAGAGCAGTCCGGCGGCAGAGATGATGTCCGGCATGTTGGCGCGGCAGACGGCTTCGATGGGCACCAGGCGGAGGACAAATCGGGACATTGACTTGCCGGTGGTCGCTATGTCGTTGATTATGTGTTTACCCAGGGCCACCGGATCCTCCAGTTGGGTGCGGATGAACACGCAGTTGGTGGTGTTGGTGTCCACATTCTGGAATCGCACCTTGCGCTGGGAGAGCTTCTCACGGCACTTGGCGGCAGCTGCTTCCAAGTCGTCGTCATCGTCGTCTTCGCTGGCACCTCCAGTCGCCGGCTTCCTCTCATCCTTACCCGCATCGCCAGCCGCTCCAGCTTCCTCTGGCTGCTTATTTTCCGGCTCATTCTCTGGCTTTTCCGGGCCGTAAAGTATGTCCGCGTAGTGGTTCAATAAATTGTAGCATTCGCGAACACATGCCTTCTCGTTGATGTTGCACGTGGCAAAGAATCCACGTTGGCCGGGCTGGAGCACCTGCTTCTTGGCGTGGAAATACTTCTTCTTGTTGTTATTGAACTTGTGGTTTTTGCCCATTTTCGATTTCTTTGCAGCGGGTTCCATGAAATAAAACTTATTTTGCTTTACCGGCTGTTTAAATAAGAGAGACCGTAAGTACAATGGCAATAATGCCGCACTTCAAAAAAACTACTAAAATGGGTAGAACGGAAATAGGAAGGTATGGTCACTTTAAAATTGAAAATATTGAAAAAAATTTAATTTTTGGAATTGCTTTATATGAAATAAAACATAATTTCCTAGTATTTACGAATTTCTTAATCCGTAATACAATTTAATTTCCAGCTTAGCTGTGCTTCCAGTCAACTACTTTTAAAGTAAATCTTGAATTTAACCCCACCATCAGTTTCCATTTAAAAAACATCCATTTGCAAAATGATCCAATGCCGATCAGCTTTATGATTCATTTAATTGTAGTTACTTTTATTAAGCCGACAATTCTTCTCACATACATTTGCCGTAGTCTGTCACTTAAATTCAATTACTCTCATTCCATTTGATGTTGTAAACATTATAGCGTAATACGTATGTGCCTGTTTTCGGTTCGAATTTAAAATTAGATAAATTTAAGAATTTTGGAATTATTTATTTTCTGCGTTCGCACTAAGATTAGTTCATCGTCATTCGTTTACATCGTGTTATTAAACGTAAGAAAAACAGAATTCATCAGTTTCAGTTGTTTGCACACTTAAATGCTAAAGCATGGTAGCATATATATGCGAAATGAAAGTACAAAATACAGATGGTGAAGGCTGCTGAATATCTAACTAAAGACCTATCTCGCTCCGCCTGGACTTTATCCGCAGACTTCCGTTTCAAGTTTTTGATTGTGGTTTACCAATATACAGCGGTATATCATATTAATGTATAAATAAATGTATTGCAAAGTGGCGTCGTTGCCGCCCGGCTTTGCTCTGACTTAAGCCTTAATGTTGTGAACTTAATGGTACAGGGGTTCCTAAAACATAACTAATCAATCAGATGCACTATCTCGGCATGAATGCGCTTCTCGCGTCCCATTAAACATAGTGTGTGAAAATGTACAAGGCCAAGAGCAATACAAAATTATCATCAAATTAAGATTACGAATTATGCATATAGTGGTTTAAAGTAAAATGTACAATTGTTGCTATTTATATAAAACAAGCTAGCGCGTTCTTTTTGCTTCCGCAATTGCATATGCCGCATGTCATGCAGGATTGCCATAACTTTTGCCCACATATCCTAGAGTCTCGGTTGTGTATATGGGGTACATGGGATGTGATCGATGTCCGCTCGCTTGGTCTTTGCATATTTACCAATGTTTTTAGTGCTTAAATTTGAGGAAATTGCACACTGCCGCTTTTCCAATTTGGTCTGCGGGAAAGGTGACAGGTGCTCCTAAGGCCAAGGCCGAGAACCGAGCAAAAGTAAGTATTATCAACACATTGCCAAATGGGCTGCACGTGAGAACGTGTTCACAAGATTACTTTTAATGTCCAACGGCCGTAGTGTCAGTTTTAGTTTTTCTTTTCATGCTCTCACGTATTCAAGTGCCATATAAATCTGGTTCCATATATGTATATAAATAGGTGTTATCATGATTGTTTGTGGTGAAGAGGGAAACGTTGCGGTGCTTACAATTAGGTGAGGTCTGCTCGTAGGTGCATATGACTATAGTATTTATAGTATGATATAGCTTGCACTACCATAAGATCAATGACGTTTAAAATCAAAGTAAATATACAAAGCATACGAAGGGTAAATGAATCGAACTTAGCTTAGGTCAAATGTACAGTGTTGTGTGAAAGTTAGGTGTGTTGTTTCATATGTTTTGTGTGGTATGGCTGTCCGATAGAACGCAAAGTTATGACAAAAGTACACAAATCAATCGAACATACGCAAGATTTTGCTGAGTAGGTAACATTTAAAACCGCCCGGCTGATTGCCCGCCCCGAAAATGAACTTAATCCTAAGCATAGAGCGTGCACTCAATGTAACTCGTGGGCACGAAGCCCTCGTCCCAGCCATTGGAGTTGTTCTCCCGCCGCACCCGCGTCCATCCATCTCCTTGGTCGATCTCAATCACTTGCAGTTCCTCGCCCTCGCTCATGGGTATGCTTCCCTCGCTGGAGGCTACAGGGGATTAAGTTCAGCATGCATTAGATGTTATACCGCAAGCATTCTTTCCACTACTCACCTTCAAACGGATACAGGGCTCGACATTTTCCCACCGGATTAAGGGTCTCCACTTCCGTTTCATAGTAGGTATCCTCGCCAATCGCATTTTCGTTGGCGCTGCCCTGTCCCGATCCTGGCAGGGATGTGTGCGAAGTGCCCAGGCCACTCTCGGGACTTGCCGAACTGCTGGATTTCACCATGGAAAAGGCAAAATGAAACGAAATATTTGAAGAAGTTGCAATTTTCACATTATTAAGTGTCATCATGTTTGGTGTAGAGCAATAAAGATCAAAAATCAAGATTTACTACAAATTAGAAATTGGTAATTAAATTTAAATTGGTAATTAAATTTTTCTTATATCTTTGGCTTATTGTGGACTTTCTGGGCTGTGTTACTTGTTTATATGCTTTTAAATGAGTAAGGAACCAACACCGAAGAAAATGCCACACACCGTGAATAGTGCTGTGATATTATGATCAAATTAAATAATACAGATTAGATATGCAATGCCAAATCATAATGCTACGATAATGTATGAACGAGTATGTTTGTGGGTGAAATATATATATATATAAACATTGAACGTAGACTTATGAGTGTACCCGTTATTGTTATTATTATGCCCATTTTGTATTTGCGCCACATTATCCTCAGAATCTGACCTGCTTAAGCTGCCAGCATCATCGGGCTGGTCGTCGCCATCATCATGATGGTCATCGGCACTGCCATTGGAATGTCTAAAATAGAGTATTCAATTATTAGATTACTTATGGTATTGGTTAAAAATGATGTTAACTCACCTAGAGGTTCGATGACCGTTTTGCAATTGATTTCGAGTCGCCTGTGGACTGCTGGTGGCAGTCGGAACTTGGCTGGCCTTCTCCAAGAAGCCCTGGTACTTCTTCAGATCCACTTTCAGCTTCTCCAACTTGTGTTCCGACTCGTTCAGTTGTCCCTCGACGGTCATGGGATTGCCCAGCGAAGAGTTCGCCTCATAGACGATCTTCATCTTCATCAGGCCATCCCGTGCTTTTGTTTCCTGGGCGATGTTCTGTGTCAGTTCGGCGATCTTCGCCTGCAGTTTCTTTCTTCGTTGGTTAGGTGGCAGATCGCTGAAGTCCTCCTTTTGTCCATCCGCGGTCAGAGAATTCTATGGCAATTAAAGCTTGGTTAGTTGATTGAATTACAAATATGTCTGATGATATCTTTATAGGCCAATGCAATGAATAACAAAGTACAAATCAGGACTAAATAGACAAGACATTCACAAGACACAACAAGAGTTGCACGCAGTGATTAGAATCAGTACAAACAACAGAAGAAACTGAAACATCAGATAAAAATATCAACACAACAAAACAATAAATGCAGACTTTTTATAATCCAATGCCCCACTTTCGATATAATTCAACCCAGTTTCGAATTCAACAGGCTATCAAATGGTATCATAAAGAAAAATTATGGAAATGAAAAGAAAGAGAAAAAAGGCGATAAATCTATTCAATCATGCGGTGGAATTCGAGAGCTAATGGCACATAAAAAACAGCAATAAAACAAAAACAAAGTTTAAGATTGATAAATAAATAATGTGTAAGTGTGCTGCTGTGGCTTTCAGCTAGTTGGCCAACAATTTACTGGTTAATTTAAAGGCTTAACTATTTGAGGATAATTGGTGGTGTTCATTTTTAGAACCTGACTATGTTTAATCAAGCCAAGAATATGCCGATCATTTGCGTTCAGGCGTTCAAAGTGAAAGTGGCTCAGACTATTAATTATTGTTAATGGAAACGATATGCTAGTGATGGTTAGATTCTTATTTAGCTGATTGTGATTAGTAGATAGCGAGATAGTGGTGTTATTAAGATTAATCGTAAGGGGCTAGTTTAGGCTAGACTTAGTTAATGTTAGTTATGTTATTTAGTTGGGAGAAAGCTGAAAGATTCATCATACCTTCATGGTGATACAGGCTTCAATTATCTGCCGTTGCTATTGGCAGCGAATTGATTTAGTATTTATTTTGTAGGTTTACATTTTTTTTGAAATTGTATCACATGTTTGTCGGTTGTGTGGTGTTGTGTTCGTGTGATTTAAAGCATTTAATCGTTTTAAAATCGAATGGCAGCAACAAATATGTGTACAAAAGTAGAAATCAAGAGTTAATCAATTAATATTCGTGAGTTATAGAAGAAGCTTTGGATTTTTGGGATAAGGTTGCAGTCGGTGAAGGGCGAACTCAAAGCACAAAGTATTAGTAAATGAGACAGATACAAAACATGGCAATTCATAAGCAATCCGAGGGATGAGGCGTTGTATGTATATATGGAATGCCGATCTGGTAGTGGAGTATGAATGGAGAGGACACGCATTGAGGACTGTGGACACTTGGTACTTACGGCAAGAGACAGAACCATGTCCAAGTGAAATAAAGATATGGTAATCGAGATTCGATCAAATTAATATAGAAATAGAACGGAAAAGAGAGAAGACTGGATGAGTAAACCATAAAAAGACACAAACCATAACCAAGACCTAGGATTTATCAATAGAACATCGAACTTAAGAACTAATCAAGAAGCGTCTCAACTCAAGGGGCAAGTGCATAGAATGGAACGGACAAGTGTGGCGAACTGAAAACTCTGGACGATAGAGATAGTCAGGCAATGGCATCGAGTCTAAAACCCACAGAGGTATCCCAAAGGTAAGCCCCTGGATTTGGCCACGGATTGCCTCACCTTGTTGCTGCCGAATATGTTGAAAATGCCAACGCGTTTCTTCAGTTTGTTGGCACTCATCGTGCCCCTAATGGTCAGGTGGTTCGATGTCGAGTTGCTGTAGTGCGATTCCTGCACGGAATCCGGATCGCATTTGGACAGATCCTCGAAGGGTATGTCCCTTGGTGGCGTGAAACCAGATTGATATCTGCAATTTGGGCAAAGAAAATGAGTGTTACTTCCATATATTTATAAGAGAACTGTTTCCAACCTTTCTATGACTTTGAAGGTATCCTCCTTTTCGTTGATGGACTCGCCGGCCTTCACGATGCCCTCCATGCAGCGGGCAATGATTGGCGCCACCGATGACTCCACATCCGCCGCTCCCACAATGAATTCCCTGAAGCCACGTGTGCGCTTCTCGTCCAGCTCCTGCAATCGATTGAGGACCGCGGGCAGCAGCATGCTGAAGTGCTGCTGCTGCAGATTGTTCGTCTTCTGCAGCTGATTGGCGTACTCGTTCTTCGCATCGTCCGACTGCTGAATCTTGGCCGTCATCACGTTCTTGTAGCGCTCCACCTCGGCCCGGCTGAGATTGAGGTCCATGTCCGCCCGCTTGTAGCTGTCCACCGCCTTCTCCGAGTCGCGGTAGGCCTTCTCGTAGTTCCGCTTGGCCCGGTCCAGCGAGGAGAGCTGTGTGGTGAGGTTCTGCTGCAGGGTGGCACCTTCGCTAAGGCATTTCTGCAAGTACAGATGGGTACGCATGGGTTATTACTTAAATTGATGTTTTTTTTGGGAATCCCAAGCACTCACCTTGCGCTCCTCGCGCAATGTCTTGGACAGAAGCGTCACTCCCGCGATGATCTGCAGCTGCAGGGACTCGGACACCACCTCGCGCTGTCCCGCCAGATCGCCCACCTCCTTGAGCAGATTGCGGAACGCTTGCACCGATGTGAATCTGTAGTGTGGAATGAGAGCATGTGAATCAGTTCGACCTACGCCAATTTGCGCCTGAGGAGTACTACGAGTGGTTGTGCACCGAGAAAAACCGCGTTTATAATTGTGAACCATAATTGGAAGAAACCAACTATCACTGATATTTTTATATGCTATTACAAGTGCGACATATTTTTCTCTGTGCAGACCTTTAGCGTTGTTTATAAACTCAAGACAGTCCATAGCCCAGGGCCCGATTTATGGCGCTCTCGGATTGACAGAGTTGGACACGCGCTGTGGAACACCCACGCGACTCCGGATCTCTTCTGTACGTCCGTCCGTGGTCCGTTTGTCTATCATCGCCGTCTGTCAGAATGGCCACTCTATATGGCCGGAGGAATGGGGCATAAATTTATGGATTTTACAACTGAATATGGCAAAGCGCTTGGCATTTCATTACCAAGAGTTCCACTTGGCTATCGCCATGGCTTCGCTATAGCTTCATTGTCATGTTACACACATGCCACACTCACAGATCTATTTGCGGGTCATGATGTCAGTTTGTCAGTTTGTCAGTTTGCCAGACTGCCAGTTGGGCCAGATTTGCATGGCGTGTAATTAAAAGCCGAGATTCCCAGACCACACAAAGTGGCACTACTTGAACCTCAGCCGAGTTCCAAGTGGATTTTTCCGCGCAAATTGAATGGCACACAGCACGCACAATTAGAGCAAAAGTCATATGAGATTATCCCAACCCAAATCCACTTAGCACTTTGCCAACAAATATGGCAAACAAAGTGCAACAAATTACGGATAATTTTCCAAAACATTTAACAAACGAATAGGGTAAAGGAAAATACAAAAAAAAAAAAATAAATTATACTATATGGTATACATTGTATCGTTTTTGATCGCGTTTTTGGTTATAATGCTTACTCATTGTCTTCCTCCTCCTTCTTTTTGGGCTGGTAGTTTTTCACTAGGCGCCTGCAAAAACGAAAGGTAAAATCAAAATCATGGCATTAGTGAAACTTTGTTTATGCAAAGAAAGATATAGTAATAATAGTAGTAATATTAATAGTAGCAGCGCAGCAGCGCATTTGCATTAACACGAGACTTTTCATTTTGCGATTGCCAAGGCGGCTCACGCAAAAGATTTCACTGCGCCGCGCATTTTAATACAGTTTCTTAGTTTTTCCTCACAGTTTCATGAGGTGGCTTTGTGGTCTAGTTGCTACTACTACGGGTACTCAGGTATACTATCCCAGCAGACAAAAACTTCGAGAATGATATTACAAACGATAGTTTTGCGGACTTTAGGCGGACAAAACGTCCGATTTCAGATCCAAAAACGATAAGTTTACGGGACGTATTTGGTATCTTTTGCGATACTTTTATAATATTATTTACGGCACATTTGCATTTATACGGATCCCAGTTTTCGTCCGTTCTAGCGTCCGTTTTCGGGTCATATATTGAATAGTCGCCCATACCTTTAACACACTTTTGGAAGACATTTTGAGACACCTCGACTTCTTTCTCAGTGTAAGACTGCACCTCTAGCCGCCGCAAGCAACGTTAGACGCGTAATGATAAAGTCATTAAAACGAGTCAAGACGGTAGCTCCCAGCCATATCAGGGGCCATAGTTCAGTCCCACCAGCCAGGGGGAGAGGAAACTAAAACTGAATCTTAAACTGAAGCTGAGGCTAAAGACTGAGACTGAAGCGAAGTCATCAGACGAAGCTGCGACTCATGGTGGGAACTCGGTGCCAGGCAGTGGGAAACCAGTGATTCTCCCCTCTTTTGAAGCGAACACCTTGACGAGGCAACATAATCTTCGCTTAAATTAAACAATTATGACGAACTGACAGCCTACACCGACCCACGCTGCCATGTTGGGCAATCGACTGGGTAACCGAAGCCTAATCCCATTAGGTCCCCACATGTCCCACGTCCAGTTCTGCTGGACAAGCCAGCAAGCGGGCATTGGGGTTTGGAGATTGGGGATTGGGGATTGGCCACTCAACGAGGCAGTCGCGTGTCAATTGCGTGGGGCAGGTCGCGGTGGTGTCTCTGCTCGGGTGTCACTCAATTTAGTGCAGTTTACAATTTACAGGGGCGCAGCTCTCGAAAATTCCCGGGATCCATAAACATAAACGTATTGGCGGTAATTGAAATGCGCCACAAGTAAGTGCATATGAGAGTGCATACAATTAACTATTTACGGTTATTGTTTATGGCAATCGAGCGTTGTTCTGTCGCCAACGAAGGCTGCAGCAAATGTAAAATAATGTCCAAGACAAAGACTTCGATTAAATGCGTTTTAAGTTAAGGCCTTTTTTGTTTTTTTGTTTTAGCCGGGAAAGGAGCCTGCTGGACAGCTGGGCAATCAGTTCCACAAGTGGACGACCTTGTGCTCATTTCTTGTCATCACGTTTTTTGGCTTTACTCGTATATCG
Source organism: Drosophila teissieri (assembly GCF_016746235.2). NCBI lineage: Eukaryota > Metazoa > Arthropoda > Insecta > Diptera > Drosophilidae > Drosophila > Drosophila teissieri. The sequence continues at coordinate 6,478,350 of NC_053031.1, read as the reverse complement.
GATTTACATTAGCGAGAACATTAATATTCGGCTGCCAAAAGGCACAAGACATGCCACAAATGGGTGAGGCCAGTTGCAACTAGAGAAATATTTATATTTAATTGGCTATTTGTTAAGCCCAAATTAGGCAGTGACAAGAGTATTAATTCGTTCTAATGCCTTAAAAGTAACTAAAAATAAAATCTGTGTCTAAAGGGGATATTGATATTGGTGTTCAGGTGATTAAAAGTGTTTAATCATTTCAATTACGTTAAACTTTAAGTCCGTAAAAGCATTCTTATGAACTGCTTTTGAAATGTATTGCCCAACAGTTAATCCCCTAATTTGTATTCTTTATAAATGACAGATTTATAAGGGGGATAAGGAGGACTCACCTTAATTTGCCGGCATATTCCGTTTCTATGGCCACTCGGTCGCGTAAGAAGTTGGCAAACTTGTCCAGAGCATCGATGCCTCTGTTCGTGTGTATCGCTAGATTCTCGTTCTGATCCTGAAAGTGTGGAAAATGTGCAGATGGAATCTATTAGAAAAAGCTGCGGCTGGGTAGATAACACTTAATGCCTTCTGACATTGAGCCAAGGCAAATGCGTAGATATATGCGATAAATGCTGTAGATTGAGAACAGCGCAAAAAATAATACGAAATTAATCTAACTTTTTAATTAGCTCGATATATATAGGAAATTCGCTGCGTAGCAAATGGAATTCACTTATACGCGAGCACTGTGGATAAAGATCTATCTTATACAATGCCATAATGGATCGATTCATTGGGCTTTCAAGTTGTCTTGAAGACCGAACCATTAACTCATTAGCCTTAAATAGGAGCTCTGAATTTTAAACGCTACTAGTCGACAATTTCGAGTGATACAATTTGAAATTATGGCATGGCCATTTGCCATTTGTAAAAATATGTATCATTAGTTTACCGCTGACACAAATATGGGCAGTCACTTCCTTCTCGTCAAGCGTTATGACATAATATGGGGCTATTTTCTTTCATTTTTGCTTTCTTTTGCTGCCTTTGTGGGCAATTTGCAACACTTTTCAATACTATGTTTGTCAATAGGCCGACCGACCTAACAACAATCAAAACAAACTGCGCTCCACTTTTGATTTCATTTTCGCACGCTGACAAAACAACAAACAACAAGCCTGCAGAGACATCAAAAGACGCTGCCGTTTTGGCCGACTTAGCTGCCAATCACGCCCCCAAACGCAATGGCAAGCAGATTTGATTTTTAAGTGAATCCAGAGGGTAAAGTAAGCAGCTGAAAGCCCTCTAAAAACCGCTTAAATGGCACACAAACAAGACGCGTAGCCAATTTGCATTTGAAGTTCAGCTGAGCAGCCGAGAAATTAACATCAATTACATAATGAAACCCAGTTCCGATCATGGCCCAAACAATTTCCAAGCGCCAAATTGTCGAAAATTTACGCCGTCTGTATTTCGTATGTTTTGGTGTCTTCTTTGGGTTATTGCAAAATGTTGTAATTTTTGTTTCAATGTGATTATAATAATAATCTCAGTCGTTAGCAGTGAAATTCGGCAACGCTTTGGTATGCGATTTTCCGAAGCTTAAAGCGCTTTAACAACGTGCCAGCCATTAATTAAAACAATTGGCTTTCAATACGGCATTAAAAATCGAGTGCGTTTGTAGAATTTGTTTGATTAGGTTGTTTATTTTATCGCGGGCTTTTATTTTTGTATGTCGACTCTCGACTCGCCTTGCGTCACAGTAAAAACTTTCACCCGCTCGAAGGTGCGGCACATCTTGGCACTCAATGAAAAGCGTTTTCGCGTGGAAAAACGGAAAAGTGTCAGGCGACACGGCACAGATGTCAGGCGAGGAGCTGCAGTAATTGAGTTGCAACCGCCGCCGAGGGCGTTGGCCACCAGTTGTGGGTGGAAGCCATCAGGACTCTTGGTATTGGTCTGAAAACTGGGCCTATAAAATACGGCATCTGTCACTTGTGCCCCTGGGAAGTTAACTGTTTATGTAATCGAGTGCCAGACGTGCACTGGGAGAAAAAGTTACTTCAATACGTTATATACACTATTGAAATTTAACATCACATTTTTCCCAAGAGAAATGATTCCTTGTAGAAAGTCTTTTTAGGTAACCGAAGGTATTGAAGGTAATGTTAGTTTGATAGTTTTAATACTGAGCAGCAAATTGATGATTACTATTTTTTTGGTGCACACATTTTCCCGCGGCGCCTTTCCATCAATTCCATTCCGCTCGACAGAAAATCAAATCAAATTAATTTACTTTTCACAGTAACACACAGTGGTGCGCTTGCGCAATATAAACGCCCCCCGCCGGCGGGAAATTGTTTTTCCAATTGATCTGCTCCAATCGACTGCTCTACCTACCTACATATGTACATATAAAATATAAAGAAATACATATTTATGGCCAGGGGTGTATGCGTGCCAGTTTTCCATCTTGTCTGATTAAATGGAATGGCAAATTGGCAGCCGCTTGTTTGGGGCAGGAAAGTTGCCATTAGCGCTATTGATTTATATAAATGTTTAATGATAGGCCGCAAGTCGAATGCATTGACTGAGATAAGTTGATGCTGTCGCCGGGTTTATGAGGTGAGAATGGAATGTCTGCTAGTCTGGGAGTCAACCTCTCTCTGGTTCTAGGAGGGGATCAATCGATCGATCGATCGATCATCGATTGATTAGAGGGAATGTGGGAAGCACTTATGTTTTGTGTGATATTTTTTCCGTGAATTTCTATGGATGCCGAGAGGCCGAACATGATCGCTGTCGCTCATCCAACGGCTGCGAGGCTCTGAGTCCGACATTGATAGACGACTCTCGAGGTTATTTGCCAATCGGATCGCATTGTTGACCTTGACCGGATCGCGATGCGATGCCAAGATCGGAGGCAGTCTGCGCATATAAGGAGTGGAGTGAAGTGGAATGGAATCGAATCGAATGGAAACGGAATCAAGGGTCTTTAAAATTGGCTCCGAGGTGGAGCCGCACATGTGCTGTGTCGCCAATGTCTCCGTTTCGCTCGCCCCGCGGGTTAATGACACATTTAAATAATATTTATTTATTTAAGCAGGCAAAGCCGGAAGATTAATGTCGTCGCATCCCAAAAAGCTGCCTGGCCAACACTAACAAGCTGGCCAATAAATCATGGCGAAAGTTTTACATGGGGGCATCATCATCATAATCATCATCATCAGCAGCAGCAGCAGCAGCTTTGGATGTCACAGACTTTATTAGCAAAAGGCCCCAATCCAAAAACGCATCTCGAATCTCGCATCCAATCCCGATTCCCATTCCCAGCTGAGTCGAAGCTGATGGTGATGCTGAAGCTGATGGTGAAGCCACTTGATGACTTTCACTTGACACAAGTTGGTTCATCACCGTCATCTCTCGGGGCTCGTCAAAAACAACAATCAACAAAATGTAGCAATAAGAATGGGCGAGATATAACTCTTACAACAATGCCCAACCCCCAGCGAAACAATGACAATGAAAAGCAATAAAGAAATTAACAAATTGCTGGCCAGAGAAATGAAACATTGAAAAGTGTTAAATTCGATTGAAGATTGTCATCGATTGTTTGGGTTCCATTTCTTGAGTTTTTTTTTCTTGTATTTCTTTTTTTTCTTTTTGGGAAGGGTAAGTGTGCGCATTCGAGGTTGTGGAATGTGCGATGGGGCAGCCAGTATAAGGGCATTCCATTAACCACAACCCATTTACCATTAAACAGACCCGCCGCCTGACACCGCTCAGTGGGTCAAGATTGAAGGCTGATCCGATTGATTAAACGCATTTGTCACCCTTTATTTGTTCAACACATTGTATTGTATTGTGTTTTGTTCCTCAATCAATTTAATCGTGATTCCGATTCAGTTTTCAGGGCTCGTGACATTTCATCAAAAAGGAATGGCGGCAAAAGTGGAACGGGGACAAGAACTTGACGTGGTAAATATTGGTGGGAAATTCTTGCTTATTATATTGGTTTGCATTGCAAAAGTGAATATGATAACCATATAAATAATTTACAACCGCAATATAAGTAGAGTGTTTAACATATCAATAACTTATATTGGGTGTAAAAGCCATGCATCTGAACTTTTATGAGATGCATTTTCAATACTATAATATTTTATGGTTTGGAAATAACAGCTGAACTGCTATTTACGTATTTGAGTGTAATTAATCAATTGAGAATCTCGCAAGTAATGAATTCTGAGCGCTTTTTGTTTATTATTTGAGGTTGGGTAGTTATCGCATAGGAAGTGCTTACTGCATTTCAACCACGAAACCAGTTAGCTGTAGAAGCCGGCGATAGCAGCAATTTCGTGTATAATTTATGATAGTTGCATTAGATAATGCACATACCCCATTGCGATCTAGTAAAAAGGCAGTAACCACTGTAATCAGGGAGCAGAAACCAGACAATTGCATAACATTGGCAGCGTGCAACGGTAAAGGGAAATCTGCTTGGCCCAAAGACCCCAAGCGCCCTGTCAATTGCCTTTATGCAACTACTACCACTTTGGCAGTCAAATGCAACTGAAATGCTGCGACCATTGCAACTGCAACTGCAACAGCTACAGCAACAGCAACCGAAGAGGGTGTCAATTGAAGCAGAAAGCGTTGACGGCGACTGTCTGGCATTTGTCTATACATACATAGTATATATACCAGATATATATCCAGCGATCGGTTAATACTGCGTGTACATTATGGTTCCTGTTTGCATTACCATCACAGTGGTGGTGCACTCGACCAGAAACGTTGGCTTCCTTTTGCCACGGCTTTGGCTTTGGCTTTTGTTTTGGTTTTGGTTTTTCAGCTTTTCAGTGTTTTAGTGTTTCAGCGTTTCAGTTTTCCAGGCGATTAGGAGAGAGACCCAGTTTTTGACGACCGACTAACCGAGCTGGCAATGCCAACGGCTAAAACTAAATAAAACTGGGTAACAGGTGCACCGACTGCAACAGCCAGCGGGTTGGGGCTCTTGGCTTTGCTTTGCTATTGCTGTTGCTACCAACGATTTTGTTACCACCACCGTCGCTTTTATTTTGTTTTGTTTCTGTGCTGCGGTTTTGGAAGCCATATTCACGGCGGCTCAAGCAAAATGGGGTGGCTTAAACAACGAAACTAGCCAGAGTTAGTTAGCAACTACACTGGGTGACTGAATTGGGCGGATATATACCTTATTTTTCTAAGAACACAATCTCACAAGGCTTGATTAGGTTGAGTCATCAATAATATTCATCCACACTCGGTACACTTGGCATTTGCTTAACGACACTTCATTGAACAGAGAATTATTCATAGCTGTTCACTAAATTCAGAATGCATTTTAAATATATAGTATAAAATATATAGTTTTTGAGGCATCTGCATTCATTAGAAGCGTTTATGCATACAGTTAGCATTCATTAGAAGCATTTATGCATGCAGGTACGATGCATTTTCTAGCAGTGCATCAACGTCGAATTCTTGGAGAAGAACAACGGATTCAGCTCATGGGCAGCCGCTCAATGGAAGTTCCGCAGCACGCGTTTTTATCTGCAGCGGACGTGGCACGCAAACAATTGCAGCAGTAGCAGCCGCAGCAACAACTGCAACTGCAACTGCAGCAGCAGCAACATGCACAACAGCAACATATTCATTGCAGCTGATAAGCAGGGGAAGTAATAACACACACACACATACCCATGTGTGTCGAGTGGCTTGTATGTATGTGTACGAGTATATCATATCGATAGTGAAGTTGACCGCCCGGCATGACGATGAATTGTTTGTTTGATGTGCTGCACCCAGTCGACATTTAGTGGATGACGATGATGTCCACTGATGAGTGTTCCCTTGGCCGACGCAAATTGACATTGCCCCCAGTGAGTGCAACACTTGCAGCTCGTGGCGGCACGTCAATATGTCTATTGGCTTCCGCCACGCCCCGTTTTACCGCCTTTCGTGCAATGTTTTTTTTTTTTTTTATTAGTTTAGCATGACAACGTTTGGGCGGCGCCTTTGTTTGTCGTGACGCGTAATGAAATTGTTGCACACGAGAAAGCTTTACGGCCACTTTTTTTTAGCTTTTATCAGTTTTTCCATTAAGCCAGGTCAGTGCGATGACCCCAAAAAATCATTCGGATCAACATGAAGTTCAGCTTCCCACATTAAAGATTTAAAAAAAAGTGAACAGATAGATTTTTAGAGACAAAAAAGCACATTCAAACTAAACTTCAAATATTTAGCTAAACAAACAAATTTTCCCTTTAGGGCACAGACTTTTATCGCTTATCGAGAAATACCCACATGAATAACAACTTCAAGAGCAATTTAGTGGCGGTTTTCCGCAGAAATTTCCCTAGAAAATGGCAAAGACAATGAGTGGGAGAAAAACGAAACCAAAGAAGCAACTCCTGACCCGTTTTCTTGCCATTTTCTATTTCCATTTGCTATTTATAAGCGGCTTTTTCTGCTCATTTTCAGTTAATTTGCTGTAACGATTTTCCGCCTCAATGCTGCTCCGTGGAAAACTCAACTCTGCTCCCATTTCCCGCCCACTCCACTTTGGATCTATATTTACATGTCGTTTGCCACTTCCTCTTTATCACCCACTCTCCTCCACACACACAGTGCCTGCAAATTGTTGTTGACAGTGGGAACCCAAAATTAGCACATTAACCCATTGGTGTCGCTGCCGTTTGTTTCGCTATTGATTAAATAACTCATTCTAGTTTTCTGTTTTCCCGCACTTTTTGTACACATACATAAATCAATATTTAGGTCAAGTCGGTCAACATCAAAGAAAAGTTATCCAATTAGATCGAAGTACAGTGCCCACATAAGGTGCATTTCAATCATAAAACATGAAAAATAAAAAGCTTAGAACCGAATAAGTGGCTAACAAATTGCTGCAACTTGATAATTGCACATGTACATATGCAATCATGCAAGCGAATGAATAAATGAATAAATCAAGCGACGCCTTTTCACAGTTAAAAATGTGGAAATTCAACAGCGAGGCGGAAAAAAACGAGAAAAGCCGACACCCGAAAACCCCGAGAAGCAACATGATCTTGGCCAGAAGCAGCAGCTCAACCGGATAATGCTCATGGCATGGAAGCCAAACAGGAAGCATAAAACATCGGCTAGAATTAAAAGCATATGTCGTCGCTGCTTTCTGGCCATCGTGTGTAAACCGTTAGTCACCGCAAAGTTGTAATCATAAAAATAGTTGAGCCACAACGTTCACTTCAGTTGAACTTTAACTTTTAGCGTGGTCAGAAGAAACAGAAGTCGCAACTGGCCGCCAGCAGAAGCCGTTGGTCAAGTACTGAATACCCGGTTCCACGATCATTAGAGATGGCCAGCCCCAAACGGTGCTTGGAAATGAATAATATGAATGGCCTGCAGGCCGAGGCCGAGATTGCTGATGAATAGTTCTTGGGACAGACCGAAAGATCAAAGGCTCATTCCTGCATTCCTAATCTTGTATTATTATTATATGGTCAGAGATGAAACATGGCCATGTCATTATAATATTTTATTTTGTAATAAATGAACAGAGATTACTTTTGAAAAGACAGAAAACTAATTGAGTATGAAGAATATCATTGAAATATTCCACGATGTTGGTTTTATATATGAAAACTTATATCATGATGATTTCTAACATATTCATTCACTTAAGCATTTGTCAATCCAATAACACTTTGCTCTTTACATTTCCACATTCAACACAAGTTAGATTTTCCTGAAGAACTGAATTTTTCTTTCTTTAGCACAAACTCCGTTACTTTTTCACGGTGCATTACCGACCTGTTTTGGGCCAATCTCAATCGACAATATCTAACGCAGGCAGTCGAAGCCCAATTGCATTTCGGTTATGCAAAGAATCAAATCACATTTAAGCGGCGACATTTAATTGCAAACTGGTTGTCCAGTTAACCACCTGCGGGGCATTCTTGTTGCTGGTTTCAGTGGTTGCTTTCTGCCCCACCGGGTATGCACACACACACACAACACACACACACTAGCTCACCCAAAATTCCTCATGGCTATCCCTGGGATCCAAAATGGTTGCAACTCCGGATTCGCTGAGGCTGCGCTGAGCCGCATTCAAATAGCCGAGCAGGCAGTTCATGTTGAGAGCCACGAACGAACTAATTGACCAACTGTTCAGCCAGTTAAGTGGTCTCCAATGGCCACAAGAAATGTGGTAGAAAAACAAGTTGGGGTGGGGAAAAAATGTTCAAGATAAGCCAAGAATTTCGCAACATGTGCCATCCAAGACGAGGGAGTACTTCCCAGATAGCGATAGATCCGAGCTCAGTTTTCTTCTCTTCTTCGCTATTATTATTATTATTATACTGATTTATATTTCGCTGATTGCCCGCTGTCCAAGTAACCTCGAAACGTGCCAAAACCGCAAAGATCTGTCATATACAGAGCAGCTGGTCCAAACCAAGTCAGCAAACAGTTGACAATTGGCGCTCGTTAGGTGAGCACAGTCCACAAACAAGAGGGAAGTTGGTCAGACTTAAGACTTATGTTTTGCTTACAAGTCAAACTATAAGTACGACAAACACTTCCGGGCGAATTCCGCCTTATATAGAGCACATATATGGAGTGGATCTCTGGCTGAGAAGCTGAGAAGCGCCATTCAAGTTAATTTGCTCCAATTATGAAAATGCCCATGTGCTCATTAAACTTAATTGAGAACTGAGCAAAGGAGAAGGCGAACCAGTGAAGACGAATAAAAACAAAAGCTTGGTATATCTAAAAAAAACCAGCATTGAGTGAATAAAATGATTGAATGACATTCGTGTCAAACGGATCAACGGATTTTCTTTTCCTACCATCATCTCATTCTCCATAAAAATACTACAATTTTCTGTCGAAAGGGGTAAGTAAAAAGTGACAAACTTTATCTAAGCCCAAACAAGCATCTTAGGAAATAAGATGAGAAACTTTAGTTTACACTGTAAATTAAAAAAGCTAAAAAAAAGTCTATAAAATTCTTCAGCTTAATTTGTGTTCCATTCATTCATTCAAGTCATTTAAGTCATGTGACCTAATTATGTATGCATTATTCAAACGAAATTCCAATCAAGTGTGAGTGATTAATAATCTATTCACTTTACATAAGATTAATGAGATGACAAGGAATATCGTATAGGAAATGGCCAATAAATTAGAGTCTTTAACACATTTGCTCTACTTTATTAGCTTGTCAGTATAAACCGCCATTACAGGAGAAACTATTTTTCCAGTGTACTAAGTATTCCATTTTGATGGGAAGCAAAAGTCAGCCGTCTGGCGTTTATGTACTTTATCTACTTTATGTGACCTGACCATTTTTCAGCAACATTTTGCGTAAATCTTGCAAGTAAATGGCCACGAAAGTTTAATCTTTTTTTTTCAGCTAATGTCGCTGCGGATGCTGGATGCTGCTGAGAGGCTAAAAATATAAAACAAAAACATCAAATAAAGGGGTAAGCGCGGCGGATTGCCGAAGATGGAACATAGAAGCGGTTGTAAGCTGTAAGGCTAAAAGAGCTGAAAGCAAAAAGAGCTATAAATTTGCAGCCACATTCTTTGGGGCCGGGCCAAAGCCGCCGAACAGGTTGAACTACTTTGTCTGAGCAGAAATCCCAGCGGCAGCAGAACCATGGCCAATAATTCCGACTTCCAACCCGAGAGCAGCTCAGCTGCAACTGCAAGACCGGACATTCGATGGACATTTTAGGAGCCGCATGACTTCGACATCGCCCAGAACAGCAGCGATTGGATAAAGCTGCCCCGCTCTATAAATAGAGCCCTGGTCGGGCCTTATCAGCCTCGATCCGCGTGGCCAGAGTTTCGCTTTTCAAGTCTCTGGCTTTTTTCCTTTTCTTTATTATTTTTCACTCGCTCTCGAGTAGCCATAAAAATTTGTTGCATTTCCGTTGCTTGTACAAGAAAATATGCAGCAACTCTCTTGCAACTTGCAACTTGCGACTTGCGGCTGGCAACTTGCGACTGGCAACGATGAAAACTAGAGCAACAACAAAGGCTGGGCAGCATTTTCCGAGTAACTCATTTCTCATGTCTTTACTTTCAGCTCTTCAAAGTTATCATTAATCTCGGCACAGCAACGAGATGCACACAACACATCTATCTGTGGGCTATGCTGTATGCAATATAAGATCGTTGCCGGTAATTAAAATTTCTCACATATGTATTTACATAGTCTGTGATTATACGAGGCGATAGCTTCGTGGAAAACAAGGTGGCAATTAGGCGGGAATAAAAACCAGCCATTTAATGCAAATAGTTTGTATTCCACGATCCGTAGAACAGAATGGATTACTCTCACCAGCATTGAAATGCCAGCAAAGAGGAAATGTTTACAGCACTGCCAACTGCAATCCATTAGCTATTTTTATAGCAGCACAAAAATAACAAACAAAATCTACACATATTTCTTTGAGCGCGAATATTGCCATTTCCATATATTTATGAGCCATGAAAGTGCAAAGGGAAATGGCGAGTATAAAACGAATACACTTTAGTTGGCGGGTGGGAAAGCTTGATCAATTTCCTGCAGCGTCTGCTTCCGAACTTGTGAGTGCCCCCTGCAGTCTTCCCTCCCTGCAAGTTTTTGTACTTACCACAGACAACGGGGCGTATGAGCTATAAATTAAGCGCTGCCATTTCGCCCAGCAAGTCAACTCAAAAGTCAATTAATAACAAACAGCTAGCAACAGAAAAAACAACAGCATTTCACTGACCAGACAAACATCTCGATGTTGCGGCATCGCAGCTGCACTTGAAGCAATCCACAGATGCACCGTGAAAAATTGCATGAACAAAGAAGGGTATTAAGCAGATACTTTTAATATTCTGTGACCTTCGAACTGAATAAAAAACATGTAAATAGTCCTATAACGAATTAAGTTTACTTGTGTTAACTTAGTGTTACTTTTATAATTGAAATAAAACCTTCAACTGGACAGAGATTTCGTGTTGTGTTTGCAACGGAGAGTTGACGTCACGAAATGCTTGCACCCCGACTTTTGACCAGTTCAAAAAGGTTAACTCGGTTTCGCCTTCTGCCATCGAACGTGAGAGAGTTGTAGTCTTTCGCAAAGTTATTTGAAGCCATCTTCATTCAGTTGTTTAGTATTATGGATTCCGTTTATTTCTAAGCGCCTCATTGTTTCCGCAACCCAATCTCATTCCGCGTCAATGTCAATTCCGAACCTAAATTGCCCAGCCAAAGTCCAAGTCCAAGTGACTAACTAACTAACAGGCGCAGTTCAAACATTTAGACAATTGCCGCGCCGTCACAAACGCTTCCAATTAAGTCGGTGAAAAGCGGAGGAAAATACGAAAGCTAGGCACACAAAGCCCAGTTCAATGGAACATCTGCGCCTTAGAACAAAATAATGTAAATTTCCAAACCAGCTGGACTTTGAAAATATCGCAGGGTGTGGGTTAAACACGTACCAGGTAACAACTCTTCGCACGGTAACATTTACATGTAACGTGTTTTGATTGCTTTGTTACCCACTTCATATTTTGGATAGAATAGAATATCAATTAAGAACCGTTTTCTTTGCTTCACGCGCAGTCGTAAAAACACAACAGTTAGTACTTCTTCTATCAGATACCCATTACTCAGCTAAAGGGAGTGGCATTGAGATGGAGTTATATCACAATCAAGTCGCTCCCAAGGCTCTAGTCTTAAGTGGGGTATTTTCTAGTCGACCCCTTGCACCAATGCCAGTGTGATTCTGAAATTGAGTAGGGCAAATAAAAGAAAGGGGGAAAGTGAAGGCGGCCGGAGGAATCGAGGAAGTGAGAGGGCCGCCGCCGGGGGAGTGTCCGTCAAAATAGCCGCAAAAGTGAAAATCTAAACCAAAGCCAAATGAATTCTGGTTTCAATTGCCCGCGGTTTGAGTTTGCCATTGTTTAGACACGAGTTTTGTTTTACTTTTGCAAGGGCTGCGGAGCTCGGGACAGTGAGTTTCAGACAGTAAGTTCCAGCTGCCTGACGGCGATAAATGCAGTCTGCATGCGAGGCGGAGGATGTGGAGGCTGAATGGTCATGGATGGAGTAGATGGAGTGGATGGTCAGGAGTTGGCAACATTTTAGCAGCCAGCGAGAAACCAAATCCAAACTCGTTTCGTGGTGCCCCAAAGTGCCAGTCAGTCTGGGGGGAGGCAGCACTGAATGAGTGTGACTGGACCCGAGACTCGGATACTGGGTCTGGGTCTGTGGCGATCCATTGTTTCTTCGCTCAGCTGGCCTGGTTCAATTTTTCCAAATGGATAACGCCTCGGCGGCGTCCAGGGGGAAAAATGTTGGATGGAAAATCATTAAGCATGTTGCGGTGATTTCATAACAAGTGTTGCCAAATGTTCGAATACAATCGGCCTATAATTTAAGATCTTTTCATGTGTATAAGCATTTGGCGTGGGCGAATGCTTTTCCTTTGCAGAAAATTCGTATAACTTGAGTGGCTTTTCATTGGGAATTCTCTCTCTCTGTGTTTTTCTATTATATTGAGCTATAAATAGCGTATTTCTTTTATATATTTTCCGTTAATTGTGTGTGGGCCGTTAGGTATTCTTAAAATTTCCCCAAAATACGTATAGAGGTTGCATTAACAGTTATCTTTGAGTGCAACATTCAAATGCCGTTAAGAAGATTCTCTACAGAAAAGCAATTTAAATGCAAATTAGGCCTCAAATTTGATGAGCCAACAGGTTAAAATGCCATGGCGGCGCTTCTTAAATGCTATTGAAAAGATATTTCATTTGTTTATTACGGATACTTTTGGTATTTGTCTGTTAGAAAACGATTTTCACCTGTGCGATTGAACAAAAGGGAAACCACAGTGTTGAGGGATCGTAAAACGAAATCAACTTCCCAATTTGTTTATAAAATTATGCAGCTTCTCCTGTATTCATTTCTCTTTTTACCTTTCCCTAAACCGGTTTCGTACTTGTCAGGAAATTATGAAAGACTCGTCCATAGAATGCATAAATAATAATACTAACAAACAAATGACTAAAGCAAACATATAAAAAACAACATCAAAACCAAATCTTTTATCAAAACATTTTTTTTCTGCTGTCCCCCACAATGGAAATGCAAATCGAGTTGACGCTTGGAAATCTTTATGATTTGTAATGTTAATTATGCCGGAGGGTAGTATTTTCCATTAGTCAGCAAATCAAATCGAGGCGAGACAATAAAGCGAATGCATAATCCATATGAAAACTGAAAGTGCCCAAAAGCGAAATGCGGAAATATAAATATACGAATCTATAAACAAATTATGAACGCACTGCGTTTCAAATACAAATTGATTCGTTTTCGTTTTCAATCCAAAGTAAAGTAAAAGTAGCCAGCAGGCCCATTTTTGGATAATTGGGAGAACCGCTTGGGGATTATCGTTATATGGTTTTTGTCTGGCCAAGAAAAGTTGGACGTGATGTTTACTAAATAGAATGGAAATGCCACGGAAATGCGTCAAGGAAAAATCAGTTTTCCATGGGTGGTGGGTTCCTACTAGCTGCCGCAGCGTTTTCTTTCTTTTCGGGTTCAGGTTCGATCCACTGACTGGCAGTCAATGTTAACGTAAACATTATTGCGGCTATCAACTCGCTCTTGTTTATAATAAATGCGCTCAAGTCTTATAAAAATAAACTAGAGCTACCGATTGCACTCCCATTGGCTGGAAAATTCACTTCAAGTGCAGACTTTCCCTTATTCCCAGTGCTTTTCTGCTTAATTTTGTACTCGCCAGTTGTTCTTCACGTCGCTTGATTAATGTGGCTGGTAACTTACCTGCAAGAAAATGAGAAAATAGGGTTAAAACATTTTTAAATATTTGGCTTAAATCTCTGCATAAATATACAACATTTTCCCAAAAGAATTTATTTATGCGGAAGTTGATTCAGTGAAAGAGTAATTTCCATTTATTTTTCTTTGATTTTACATTTAATTATTCTTTGATTTATGATTCAGAACTGAACATTTACAAGGAAACATATTACAAACAAAAAGTGCGATAAATAAAATCAGATATATATAAACTTATCCATGGAACTATTGAACTATTTCTAAGCATTCTTGATACCTAATCACTATATGTAAATGTATGTAAAATTCAAAAGAGATATGAATTTAAGATAAAAACTGTTTTATAAGGCGCCATAAGAGATAACTTCTGATTCCGCTGATACTAACATTGTTTGTACATGAATCACCTAATAATAAAGAAATGCAGGCACTAAACCAATTTGGATATTCTTAGAAATAAAGTATATCAGCACTTGGCAAATGAACTGATTACACACAACTGCTCACATTCCCCCCTTAACTAGGAGCAAAGTCAATGTGCTCGCCACAAAGTACTTATTTATTGTATGTTCTTGGCAAATCAGGGCTACCATCTTTTCATAATACTATTAACTGAAGTAGACGACGCTTCGTCTTATTCACGGCAAACAACACTCACATGGATGCAAAATAGGTGGCAGCTGCCTCAAGTTTGCACAGTTTTCCACAATGACGGCGGGTGCAATGCTCCGGAGATCCCCCTTCTGTTCCCCAATCTCCAGCCAACCACCCACTTTCCCCCCTGTTGCACTTCTCTGCTCCACTTGCAACCGAGCAGCGCACAACTTTTATGCCTTCTTCGTCGCCATCTGCAGCTCCCACTGGCATACCTTGTACCTCGTGTATGGTACCTCAACCTCAACCTCAAGCCCCTCCATCCACTCCGATCCACTCCATACTCCGTCTCCATTACTCATGGAGAGGCCGGGCCCAACCCATTCCCCGTTTAGCAACGTTTTATGGCGGTGAACTGCGGTTTTTAATAATATTATGTGGCACGTTTGAGTGGCAACTATGTTGCCACCTAATTTACCGAGGCTTTTCAGACGAGCATCTCAGGGCAAAGACTTTATAACTATATTTTGGCACTACTAGGGCATTTCCTACAAGTTTCAAGACTTTCATAAAATGCATTATAAGTTTATATTGAAATTAAGACTAGATTATCTGGCACTGTACATTGAAGCTGTGGCAATGGATGGGTATTACATACATCGTGCAGTTTTTATAATTTTCTTAGTGCATCACGATTACTGGCGATGATTATTCAAAAGAAAGCAGATAAACTGATCCTCTGCCATTATAGCCATATCAGTGAAATTTCTCACGGTTGGCCAAGGAAATCACGGTGCAACAAAGCATGGAAAACAAAGACCGGCAGCTGTTGATGAAGCGATTTGGTTCGTTAATGGATGCTTTTTATTTGAAACTGTCATAAAACATCAAAAGGCAGACAAAAGGCGAGCACTTCATATGTGCACATCACATCATAACACATCACCTCCCTCCCCCTGGACACGCGTTCAGTGAAATGACGAAAAAATGAATCAGGACTGTGCAGAAATGGAAAGCGACCCCAAAAAACCATATGGATGGATAAAATGTTTGGGATGGGATAGGATGCGATGCGATGAGTCAAGAGACTGGATCAGGGTCCCCGGAATCGATTTGAATGCAACTTCCTGCGGTTCAATGACTTCGCCCAGCAACATGTTGCGGCAACATTTCCAGTCTTATCGACAGAGTATTTAACGATTTCCGCCATAGCTCCTCCATGTGGAGGAGTTCCAACTTGCCCACACAAATAAAAGTATGAAAAGAAAGAAAACAGACAACAAAGTTTGTTCGAATTTTTTGCAACAAACAAGATGGCCTGGCAAGCAGTGAATTTATGTATTTCTGAACGCAAAAAATACTTGAATTTTGGCAGGGCTTATGTTTGGGCATGTCATCTGGGCAGGAAATGAAGCTAATTTGTTTTGCGGGTGTGCCATCGACATTTTTTTGTTCCTCCATCAAGGGGTTGAGGAATACCCAAACGTTATTATATGAAGCCCAAACTGAAGGAAGCCCAAGCCACGACTTAGCCTTCGTGCTTTACGGCGTTTATGTTTATGACAATGATAAAAGCGAAGCCGGGGCTGCGTCCTCAATTTCTCGTTTTTCTTTACTTTGCATAACATTTGATGACGAAACAGGGACCACAGCCAGTCCTTTGTGTGATTCCCGTGCCTCGCCAGCTGCCTTTGAACTTGCCTTCCAGCAGGCGGAAAAAGCTGCTTGAATGGGGCCAAAGCTGTGACAGCTTCCTCACGATAGCAAGACACTCAAAAAAATATTAAATAGAACTAGAGAATATATATTCCGTTTATGAAACATTGAGACTATTATTATTAAGAAATTTAGACCAACTACATTGGACCTGACAATATCGAATGATTAATATTCTAATAGTCTAAATATATTATATATTGATTCACAAAACTCCTAATAAATTTTGAAATAAAAATTGTTTTTTTTTTTATTATTTCAAAATTATTAACATTGAAATGGAAACAATGAAGAAGCCTTTTGCATAATTCATAAGCCAGCTTATAGGAAAAATTCCCCCTTTTTTTAAACACCCATTTCCCGCAGTGATCCCCTCGAACAAACATTGTCGCATGCCGCACACAGCGAAAAAAAGTGTATTAAACAAACATCGTAATCAAGCACTTTGCCGCAATGCTAGCGGCATTACATGGGGGTTTCTGCGAGCGGTTGGGAGGGTTTTGGGTGGCTTTGGGTGGGTCTGAAGGACAAACGGGCTCAGCTGATGAGTCATACGGCCCTTGTGCGTGGGAGGGTGGAAGCAACAGTGGAATCAGGAGGCAGCCATGCCACCCCCTTTCGGGTGAGTCAGTCGGAGGAAGTGGGTGACTCAAAAGAAAAGCGTCTCTTTATCAACTAGCTGGTTGGATGTAAATAATGAAACGTGTTGCTAGATCCAACGGCTAAAACGTGATACAAACTGGCATTAGGGCACATTTTCATATACATACAGTATATCCATGCATGGCACACAGGGAATTGAGAACAAAGGGCATCGGTTGCCATGACGTCCCATTTACCACTTCAGTTGGAGTGCATTTTGGACGAGAAAACAATAAGAAACGGGGTTGCCCGATCCAACTGCAATTTCAAGTGATTTGTGGCCGATTTGTGTTGCCGATTTCTGGCAAAATGGCACACTCTCCCTCTGGAAACCCAGATCCACTCGAAAGGAGGGCTCTCCAGGCATTAACTTGACTTGGTCATGAGCCATCAGCGGCCACATGTCGCCATGCCCCAGAAAGTCGACAAAGTCAGAAGGCGTAAATGAATTATCGCCGCCTGTCCATAAATCTCCAGACTAATTAATAAATGGTGGAATAAAAAACGGGGGAAAAGGCCAAACAAAAGCTGACAGCGCAGGGTCAAAGTTGAGCCCAACGAACCTGTTGATAATGGGCAACGGAAAAGCGTTCTTATCGAGCTGGCAAACAAACTTCTAATTCCACCCAATCCAACGTAGCGAGCTAGATCCACCATATTACTATATGTTTACAGAGCACAGATAAAAATGCTTTATTGTATAATAATTTCAGTCATTCCAATACTCTCAGAGTTACCAGCTAAAAATATAATTTATAATTTGACCATTTTTATCTCAGCTTATCGATTTGAAATTGATATGTATCTATTCTTGCGGTTGTTATTTCTCCAGCGACTTTAGTTTTCTATGCAGACATCATAAATCTTCGCGTGGAATTTTAATTATTAGCCCAAATCGAATTCTTTGATTCATGATTTTGTATTCTATAGTTTTTGCCATCGAGTCGAACCACACCCAAATTGGCCATGTTGTTTCCACCCGCCACTATAATTGAATTTGGCCTTTGTTCCCCTCAGGCAACCACGAAAACAAAAAATATTCTAAGAGATACGTAGCACTGGCCACATTGTGTATCTAATGTCTAACTAATATTTACTTATTAACCTTTGCTGATATGATATGATATGTGTGTGAGCTTTTATTGCAGGCGATTGTGAGTGTGCTTAGTCAAACAAAAATTGTTTGGCTTGAAAACGAAACGCTGAATTTCACATACTCTAGTCAAAAATGCACGAAAAACAATGTTGATTAATATTTTATATGTTTGTAGGTGAGATAAATCATTCCAAAACAAATTTGCATATGCTTATAAAGCGCAAACATCTTGAAAGGATTGAGTGAAATATATGCAAATATTTAGCAATGTCACTTTTTGATGAGCAAACTGTATAAAAAGTGTTATCTTCTAGAAAATATTTATATGGTTAGGTTTACTTTCCTAAAATTCGAAAAAATATTTGTATATCTTTACAATAAATAAATATGTGCTTGCAAAACATGACTGCAATGAATGATTCCTCCTACTAAAGGCAATATTCCCTTAATTTCGGTAGGGTGGCTAATCTACTTTTGATACGGTGCCAGGCAATCCCTCTACTTCCGACCGATAAAAAAAGTCCCACAAATTCAATAAACTGAACCAGGGATTTTTTGTCACCTGTTGGTGTGCGTGTCGATATAGATTTTATGACCAGCAACAGGTTCATTCAATTTAGTCACATACGGCTGGCCCAGTGACTTTGCTGATAAGTTTTCTTCTGACACATCGCCATCGAAAAAACAAACTAAACTAACTGGAAACGGAAACGACATGCTCAGTGAACCTAAAAACTCCAAGACCTTAAATAATTATAATGAATTTCGCGCAAGATGTTTCTCCAGCTGAATCAGCAGCAGGTATTTGTAAATAAAAACCAATTTCTGAATCACTGGAAGTGGCAACCAATTGATTTGTTTTGGAAACGCTGTGGTGTTAATCATCGAAATAGAGAAATTCGGCAGCATTCCGTTCACGTTCTTAGCACTATAATTATTTATTTATTCCAGAAGGAACGTACATATGTGGAAATATTTCTAAAATATATTTTTACTCTTTTATCTGCATAACCGGGGACAAACTAAGCTTAAGTTGGTCAACTTATCAGAGAAGGCTCTGAATGAAAGGAAGTGAGTGCGTAATGTACGTGTTTATCGCACAAGAATTTGAAGCTTATCTTTGAAATGTTTTCAACCAGAAGAAAAATATGTAATGTTAATAATTACTTTCAAGTGGAGCAAAAATCCCGGGGCACCGCAGGCAGGCGCCACAACCGATTTTTATTTCAAACTCCAACGGTTGCAATTTGCATTTTAAAAGGTTTTCTGGCTGCATTGGCAAACGTATCTGAATGCTGTTTAGTATGCATACGGCGCAAACTGGCTGAAGGCTACTGAAATCAATAGACGCCACGACAGACGGATCACAAAAAACCTACTTGGAAAATGGCAACGCGAGCCAAAACGTGCGAAATGCTAAAGTGCAAACAAAAAGTTAAAAGTAATAATTTTACAATGCACTGCCCATGCGATGTGAATAGAATTTGCAATCGAGGCGAGACTTATGAGTAACACGGAGAAGGATACTCATATGTGAATGGATGGTGAGAGATATTCAGTGGAATGTTCAGATAAAACGGCTGTCAAAAATAATTGAAATAATATGAGCGTTGCATGTTGGAACTCAAATTATTCTAATTTCCATGCGTGTTATAATTTATACATTTTATTTTTGCTCGTTTGATTATATTCCATCCAAACCATTTACATTCCCCAAAAAAAATTCTGATAAACATGCTTTAGGAATATTTTCAACTAGAGCCACTCATGGCAACGATTTACACACTAGCCCCATACTCGGAACCCTTCAGCCATTTGCCAAATAAATATCGCCTTAGTCAGCTTTTCAACGACGTCTCGGATTGCCGCCAAATTTGGTTGAGCTGCCATTTTCGCATCCGGAGGCAATAAAATCAGCGAAAATGTTTTTGCAACCCCCCGTGGCGATCGTGAACTTGGAAAATTCCCTTGAGTAAGCCAGAAACTATTTTGATTGTATATTAGGGCGACATATTGCAGGAAAGAAGGAAAGAAAAAATCGATAAGGATAAGGAGAAGAGGGCGTTGGCGATGCAGATTGAGATTTTTGAGATAGGGTGCGTTTTGCACGCAGGACGTGAGCAAGTGAAGGAGACCCAAGGAGCTGGCTGGTCATGGCCTTGAGCCAGGAGTCCACCCCAATTCTCCCTGGTTGTCCCGGCCCTGACACTTGCCCTCGCTTAATTGGAATTGTGCCCAAGGAGATCTTACGTACACATTTTTTCGGTTAAGGAAAGGGAAGGCCAAATGGAAGACCAAGTGCAGTCTTAAAGAGGGTGATGGTGATAGAATTTCAATCATGGCGGACACGTTAGAAATAGAAAAGCATTCATCCCCAGGTCCTCCCCCTCGGAAACGACCTGCTGCCAACAGATATACGAGCTTCGACTATATTTCTTGCGTTTTTTATGGAGCACACCAGCGAACAGTTCCTTGCAACAGCATATCCACACTCCGGACGCATAAAAAATGCTTTATGATCTGTAGTCTGGCCGTGTTTTTTTGGCCGTTCAACAAGTTGGGACAACTTGGGGCAACGGGAACCTAAAGTCGTTCCCCAATTCGATACATTATTACTTATTTGCTAATTGCTCGGGTGAACGGCTCTCGGCTCTCGTCGCGGTGATTGTTTCGGTTTTATTTTGTTTGCCGTCTTGGGCCTCTCAATGTCATGTGAAAACTGATCGAAAACGATCACCAGCCACAGCAGCAGCAGCACAAATTGCATGAAAATTATTTACACAGTGCTCGACAATATTAAACAGCTGCACTCGACTTCACTCCACTCGACTCGATGGCATTGAACGCCAAGTGTGGATCACAGAGGTCTGGAATTGTGAGGACGGGTGTAAAAAAAGTGCAGACGAGCCGGTCAGTCATCGGTATGAATGATACAGCACAGAGTGCTCTAGAAAATCCAGCTGATTACATAGGGTATGACAGAGCACAGCACTCAAATGAAGACAAATTGTTCATGTAGCAGGCATATTCAAAGGCAAATAAATTAGAAAAAGTTACAGCTCCATTACAGTTCTGGGAAAGTGCTCTAGGAAATATTTACTTATTCCAGATAAAACTACTACTGACTACTTTATTATTCGTTACTTGTATATAAAGTCCCCTCAACAAAAATATTGTTATATGTATACAAAAGTAAAAAATGTTTTACAAGAGCATTTATTTCTGGAAAGGATGAAAAGCTTCTTGAAATATTTATCAAAGTTCTGAAAGCAGTTACTAAAATCATATTATAAATGGAAAAGAATCTAATGAATTTGCTGGCACCAAAACCATCAATTATTCAATATACTTGGTCTAGACCCGACGCACTTTGAAATTACAAAAACACAGACTATTTTTAGGCCCACTCTGTAGACACAAGAAAATCCCCGTGGCAGCGAGAAAGAGCGAGGTAGACGATGGAAAAGGTGGGAGGTATGTGGGCGGGGTGTTTTCCCGAAAAAGAAATTCCCATCAAATGCAAATGTCGAAATAAATACTTAACAAAAAGCGACTTTATTTAACCAAGTTTCTGTGGTGGCGCAACTTTTTACGTTTGGCATTTTTTGCATATGCAAAGCAACAAAGCAACGAGTCGCAGCGGACGGCGCATGCTTTAAATTTAATTAAAGTGAAAATCTTGTACGTACAAAAATGGGCACTCGAAAAATGCAAAGAAAGTTTTTTTTCCCCTCATTTTTTCATATTACCCACCGACGACGACTGGCGCTTGTTGGCTTCTTCTGGCCCCACAATTGACCCGCTTAGCCACGCGCTCGATCGCCGCAGTTATTAGCCAATAAACTGGACAAAAGGGGGTGTGGCGGGCATAGGCCATGGTGGTTACTGCATTATAAATGTACAATATTATTGCCTTTTTTTTTTAATTTTGTCCGCCTCGCTTTCCATGCACAAATTCAATTAACCGAAATCTTTCTGGTTACACTTTCTTTGGGTTAAGTGGCATATCGAGTATTTCTCCGTGTGGCGTGCAAATCATTATGCAAATATTGAATATACAGTTTCGGCCATCCAAAACATAATGCCCGTTTTGCTACTGATTTTGGCCAAGCGAACAATGCTTCGTGATTGAGTCTGCAAAAGATATGGTGGGCGGAAAATCGGTGGAGGGGCGCCAGAAACTGGATTTCTACCACTAACATGAGTCACTAAACAAAGTCGCGAAGTCGAGAATAAAGCAAAAACTCGAACAATGTTGAATTGACCATAAAACCTGAGAAGAATTTGTTTATTTATTTTCTTGAGAATGTGTTGCTGTGTTTTTTTCTACTGTTCTCTTATTGAGTTTATAAAGATTGTTTATATTTAAAGTTCGGCTTCGTTTCGCAAGTTACTATAGTTTTAAATTGTTTTTATATGCAGTTCCCCGTTCTTTAAATAGATGTTGAGCTACATTTGTCATTTTGTATTAATAGCTTTCCCAACGACCAGCTGCATTTTATTAGTTTCTGCCACATTTCAAACCATTTGGAGCCCCATGCAAATCCGGTGGACAAATACTTGGTAAGCTTTTCAGAGCCCAAAACTAACACTAGAGACTGGCTAAATCCCTGCAACTAAAAAAGAGGAAAACTATGCGAAAGAAGTGTACAATGTGCCAGCTAACAGATTGCAAAACGATGTCTAGACTTGCAATTTTGGTCCTGACATCGGGGCACCTCCTCTTCAGTCGAGGC
This sequence comes from Drosophila teissieri, assembly GCF_016746235.2. NCBI lineage: Eukaryota > Metazoa > Arthropoda > Insecta > Diptera > Drosophilidae > Drosophila > Drosophila teissieri. Next base: position 6,455,717 of record NC_053031.1, on the reverse strand, counting down.
GAATTTTCCGCTTACACACAACACACACACAGGGGCGCACACACCTACAAGCACACGCACACCAGCGCACATTTTGAGGGTGTGCCGGCTGCTGTCTGTCTGATGAAGGAAAACTACCCCCGAAAGGCGGAAGGCATGTGCAACCCATCGATATTCGAGTATCCGAATTGAATTGAAATCAGCAAAAAATAAATCGGCCCAAAGCGGCGGAAAAAAGGCAGCTGAGGTAAGCTAAAAATTGTTTTCCTGTTTTTTTACACTTTTTTATACATAAATCCCTATATAGACAGGCAGGTAAGCTTTAGCTGGGCGTGTCAACGCCCTCGGCCCAAACGAAACATGAAAAAAGCGTCAGTAAAAAACAGCTGTGAGGCGGAGAATGCTCATAGACAGAGCGGAAAAACAAAAAAAAAAAAAATAATAATAATAATGTGGAGACCCGGTACTCGGAATCCGATGGATCCAAGTGGAATGTGGGGTCTCCGGCGAAACAGAACACAAACTACGAGGGAAATAAAAACAACAAGAAAGCAGATATATCCGAGAAATATACATATATATCTCTGTGTACATATTGGATTGAGGCGCACGCTGCTGCTGGCCGTGCTCATATGGCAGCAATTTACATAAAACCCGCAAAACCAGTTTTTTTTTATAAAGTTTCGAGTTCCAACTTGGTCGGCGGATGGAAAGAGACGGCAAATGCAGCGGCTGAAAGAGACGGACGCTTTAAGCGCGCGTTCTTAAAACATTTGCCTGCACTTTGGCTTATGGGAAGCAATTTGTAAAATTCTCACTGCTCGAGCATTTGAGTGGCTTTCCTATGGGTAACCGATGACATTGAAATAGTAATTATTTGCCACGCATAAGTTCACTCAGATTGGGTATTTTCTGACAGGAACAATGTGCCAGCTTGTTTCGAAACCGGAATTTCGAGCTTAATCTCTGGTACTTGGAAAATAATTTGATTGACCAAGTGCTTGGCAAACCAAGAAGGTTTGAATGGTCACTTGAAATTATATTGCCTTCAATTTGTAATTTTTGGTAACTGCTTAAAAAGAAAGGTTTGAAGCTTTAAGCAATTTGAGCAATGGTTAAAGATACTTGGATGCTGTTAAAGCACAGCATTCTTTAGATGATTTTAGTTTGATATTGCTATGTTTTTCGGGGTTATTAATAATAAAATGTATCTGAAAAGATATCCCTATATGTCTTTCTTAGAGCATTTCAATATGTACTCCCTATCTGAAGATATAACCCTCTGAAGTACCCAAGAAAATAAGAGCTAATGAGAACTATACATTCTGAAAAACTAAAGTACGAACCTGTTTTGATTTTAAACTAAATCCACAGAACAATTGGTTCATTATAGAACCCGATGTTTTATGAATCAAATTCGATTTCTTATCTGAAGTTATAGCCCCTCTAAATCCAGTGAAAACTCACCCATAGCTCGGTGCCCCAACTCATGTTGTTGGAGTTTTGCGCTGAGTTTTCCGATTCGGCCAGTTTGTTGTTGCTGCTGCTTCTGCTCGATCCGCTTGCCACTGTGTTGTTGTTGTTGTTGTTATAATAATAATAATCCACAGAAGATAATGTAATCCACAGACGATGAGGAGAGAGGGAGAAAGGTAGAGAACGAGGGAGAGAGCAAGAGATGAGAACTTTTATTCGTTTTTGTTTTATATTTTCCCGCAAAGGTTAATTAATTTTATGGCTGCTTTTTCGTTTTCATTTTCCGTTTGTTTTTCTTTTTTTTCTCAACGTTGCGCGACGCGATGTTTAATTTTCTATGAAAGAGAGCAATTCGAGTCAGATATATTTCATTTTTGTTTTTTTTTTCGGTGGTTGGGCAGGTAAGAAAGCATGTAAAAAAGAGTGGCAATGCAGACGTGTCAGTTGCAGCGGCAGGTAGAAAAATTGAAGTTGGAAGAAATTATAGCTAATGAGAGTTTAAACTCTTTTTTTTTTTTAATTTTGTTTAAGTGCAAAATAAGAAAATTCTATGCACTGGCATTTCGATGCGCAAAGAGAGCGGAGAGTAAGAGGGAGGGGGCGAGATAGAGAGCAATGCAACTGCATTTCATAATTGAGAAAAGCAGAAAGAGAGAGAGGACAATTGGAATTCTACTATTGTTGTATTTACATAATTTTGCACACACACACACACTCAAGTAAACGCAATTGCCGAGTGCACGCACTCTTCTTCTTCCTTTGCCACCGTTTTTTTGTATTTTGTGTTAACTTGCTTCAGCATTTGCTTTGCAGATGCAACTTCTTGCAATTTCGGGTTTTATTTAGCGCCTGCACTTTCGTATGCGTCATAATTCGGGCGACATTTGCACACACACACACACACAGTTGGAACACCCGCACTCACACAACGCAAGCATTTGTTTCTCCTTTTTGGCGTGCGAAAAAACAATTTTATCCGCTCGCAACTTTCCGTCCGCTTTTTTCACTTCGGCATCAAAACACAGTGTGACCGGTGTGCGTTAATAAATGCATACCTTTAATTGCATGCAGAGTGACCAGATAACGGCAGCGCCCTAACATGTAGCGGGGTTAAAAACCCATTCAGCAACAACTGTTAAGTTTAATTATTATTATTAAATTATAATATAAAAAAGTAAGTTAATGTGTGGTCCTAATCAAATATAACTTTCCATTTACTTTGGAATAGCAAAATACATTGTTGTGGATTTAAAGAATAATTAAAGTAAGAAGCAAAAAACCTCGAATCTAATATAGAAAACTATTATTCAGTTCGGTACGAACTTGTAATGAAAGTTGAATGGTTTTAAACTGGCAAAATAATGGCTTGAGGTTAATTTTTTTTACTATATTCATTTTAGTTTATAAGCAATAGATTTTGACACACTGTAAAGTGTGGCATGTGCGCCAGGCGTTAAATCATTTTTAGTACTTTCTGTGTAACAGCTGTTAACACTATCAGCTGGTGGGTCAACAATTATTTTAGATTTTCTGCTAACTCTTTGAGGAATTAAAACTCAAAGGAAGGAGTGTAAATATTACAAACCAACTTACGTACCAGCTAATACTATCCACCAGCCACAATGCCTTCATACGAACTAGCACTGGTGCTTCGTCAATTGCCCCGCGTGAGTAGCACATGAAATCCACCGGCAGTTACATAAATGTAAATAAGAAATGTGCATCTCCCGCAGCCCGAATTAATTTCCGTGATTAGGCGAACGGCTGAGTCCATCCTGGACAAGGGAGGCATCATCCGAAAGCTGGAGAACCTGGGATCCCGCGCCCTGCCACACAAAGTCAGCGAACATGGTGTTGTTCACCGGGAAGGTACCCACTTCACCATTGCCTTCGATACGGCGCCCACGAAGATCGCCGACTTGAAGGAGGAGTTTGGCCGGGATATCGACATCATACGGCGCTACATCTTCAAGGTGGAGGAGCCCGAGCAGAAGCCATGCACGCTGCACGAGGAGATGCTGCCACCCGCGTATCGCAAGGATGTACAGGAGATCGTTGCGGCTGCGCAGAAAAAACAAAAGAAGAAGTTCAACTACAACTCCGGCTTGGACTACTATCCCTTCCAGAAATGAAAACCCCAAATAAAGCTCGTTAATAATGTATTCTAAAACCTTTCGTGGGTTCTCCGATCGTTGGCTAATTTAAACTGAAGTATTCCTTATGAAATGCGCCGCTTATCTTAGTACAATTCACAATGTTTGTCTTTGTTTGGTTTATGGCCCCCAATCGGACGCTTATCAATTAATTGATAAAGCTCCGTAAAATCGACCATCAATAGAACGCATATTGGACAGGTAGTGCCCCAAGAATCGCTGAGCAGTTCACTAGTACTTCCTCCTGAAGAAATCGACCTAGAAATGTCACCGCAAATCCGTCCACTCACACCGGAGCTGCAAAAAGCGGCCAAGGAGCAGCTCAAGGAGGATCCCGAACGTCTCGAGGCGGACTTGCAAGCATTCAAGACATGGATCGAGCAGCAGCCTCATCTTAATCCCCGAATGGATGACCAGTTTCTGGTGGCCTTCTTGCGCGGCTGCAAGTACAGTTTGGAGCGGGCCAAGTCCAAGTTAGATAAGTACTACACGCTGAAGACCAAGTATCCGGATTATTTCCTAGTTAGTGACACGAGGGATAGCAAGTTCCGGGAGATTCATCGAACGGGGTAAGGATTTCGAGTCCAACCACCACCTAGTTTGTTGGCTTATCGATTAAATTCTTCTAAACAGTGCTCTTATCTACCTGCCCACGCCGCTCAATGAAACTGGACCACGCATCGCGATCTGGCGCATGGGATTGGTTTCAGTGGAGAAGTACACAATGTTGGAGGCCATGCAAGTGGCCCAGGCAATGCAGGAGATTGCCATCCTGGAGGATGACTACGCCAATGTCAATGGAGTAGTTTTTATTATGGACATGAAGAGTGCTACTGCCGCGCACTTATTCCAGATGACGCCGTCGATGGCCAAGAAATTTACTGTGTTCTCGGAGGAGGCTCTTCCACTGCGTCTGAAGGCACAGCACTTCATCAACACCATCACCGGATTCGAGCAGTTGTTCAACATGTTCAAGCCCATGATGTCCAAGAAAATGCAGTCTCGCCTGTTTGTGCACGGCAACAAAATGGGGCTCTTAACGGAGCAGATACCGCTGAAATATCTGCCTGTGGAATACGGCGGTGAGAATGGCACCACCGAGGAAATCGTTGCCGCTATGGAGAAGAAGTTGGACGAGTACGCCGATTTCTTCCAGGAAAATACCAAGTTCGGCACCGATGAGAGCCTGCGTCCGGGAAAACCCATTGATTTTGAGGGGCTTTTCGGAGTTGAAGGTTCCTTTAGAAAGCTCAACGTGGACTAGTTTCAATTTTGTTAGATTAAAGATTTATTTGGTTATCATCCATTTGAAAGGCTTCCCAATTTAGTGGCTAGAAAACACATTCGTATTATAGGAATGATAATATAGAAGTAGGTTTCTCCTATATAAACATTGTTCCTTATAGTTTAATTATCATCTGTAGAAGCAGATCTTTCGCTGCCATTTAGTGGGCGCGGATTCGAATAGTTTCCGTCGGTCTAGAGACTCTTCCAGGTACTTCTGTATCTGCAGATCCACATCAGATCGCCACTTGAGCTCCAGGAAGAGAGGGAAGATCTCTCCTGCTTTTTTCAGGCGTCTCTCTGCTTTCTGATAGCATTTCCAGGGCTGTGGTTCCACCACCAGAAGCTTCGCCAGATTGGAGAGCTTTTGCAGAAAGAATCGAAGGCCTTGATCATGATGATTCAAGTGAATCCACATGGTAATGGAGTAGCAGCAAATGGCATCGAACTTCTGGAGATAATTTTCCTTCATATAAGTTTTTACGGATTCAAAGGCATCATCATCGAGGACATCCACGCAGGCGTAGCTAACATCTTCCGGGGATTCGTTCTCCGCGGTGGCACGTTGAATCAGCCGCGGGTCTATATCCACTCCCAGGACTTTAACAGATCTCCGAAGGCGTTCCTTAAGGTATTTATGCATCAGTTGAGTGAGTACGCCGCAGTTGCAACCCACATCCAGGATGAAATAGGGCTTATTGCTTTGGGATTCTCCATCATCCAAGGCAGGTAGCCATATGTCCGCATCTGGTAACAGCTTCACGCGTTCCGTGGCGTCACTGAACTGGTAGTAGTTGAAGAAGTTGCCATATTGAACGGCGCCGGGATCGTTGTTTCTTATTTCCATACTTTAAGAGCTTTAAGTATTTCCTGTTTTTAGTTGTTTTGATTTCAGTAAAACATGCTTCTAGAGACGGTGTCGTGAGACAATATATCATATTTATATGCAATTCGATGTTAACATGCCATTTCTAGCAGCGCTGTTAAGTGTCAGTTAACACTAACATTACTAGTGTTAAAAAGTGCAGTTTTAAAAAACCGCCAAATTCAAAATAAAACTTACAAGACAACATCTTCATTTTTGCATTTATTTACTGCGTTCATTGTTTATATTTGTCGAAACGCCACTTGCTATCTGCTTATACGGCTCTAACAATTTCCTTACACTTAAAAATCGATAACACTTGCTCTTTGGTGTGTAAATTAGTTTCGAACTATAACTAAATGTACAAAATATCGTCAATGAAATGTACAACAACAAAATATACACAATGTTTCGTCTTCGAATTCGTTCGCTATTTTCGCATTTTTGGCATGTTTGTGGCTAAGATATCATCAATTCAACACAATGATCAACAATATTCAACGACAAACACTCGACTTGGGACCCTGGATGCTTCATCGGCGTAGCCTGGGAAACTGAATTTGACCCACTAAGGGAACTAGGCAAAATTGCAACGCTCTGTTGGTAAGCCCACCAAATCGAAGCGTTCAGGGGCGGCCAAAACGGAAAACAAATCATGCTACCAATTTGAACAACGATCGAAACTTCACACTAGCCTATTCTTTCATTATCATACGTTTATTTTGTATGGCTACGAACTACTGGAAATGTCTTTTCGGGCTTATTTGCACTTGGATTTTAACATTTTTGCTGTGTTTTTTATTCGTTTAGTGGGCCTGGGTTTTTAGTTTCTAAAGCGCATTCGCAAAGCGTGCGAAGATTGAAGATTTTCCGAATTTTGAATTCTCATATTCCGGCCCGTCGTCAAGTTTGGCAAATTGTTTAATAAACTCTACACGATTTCTTTTTGTAAAATTCTAAATGCTACTTAATATGGACTTTGAAAAAGGTTTATACTTATGCAATCGTTAGATAATAATCCTGCTGCTCGAGTAGCATATGATTTTCGTATATTGTTTTTGTAGTAGCAAGTTCGAATTGTAAACCGGAAACGGAAATGTTGCACTTGCCTAGTGAATTGTCTCTTGTCTACGAATTAGAATTAGAATTAGATCGCTGCTACATATGTATATGTATATGGCTAGAGTTAAGTACAAGTATATACGTGGTAAGCTCATAAATACACAATAATAATCGTCAATCAATTCAATGCAATCAATCAATCAATCAATGAATCAATCATAATTGGATACGCTAAAAACTCTTAGCTTAGCTTAGGTCTAGAAATATGAATATGTCTTTCAACGTGTCTGTGGTTTTGGTGTTTTTGGTGTTTCTGTGTGGTTGCTGTATGGTGGTTGAGTGGCTGAGTGGTTTAGTGGTTGCGTTTTTCGGTTTTACTGTGGCTGTGGCTGTGGGTGGTGCTTTCATTGGCATGTCGCGTAGCGCCAAACGGCCCGTAAATATGCAACTATATGGCAAACAGGCAAGTAAGTGTTTATATATATTGAGAGAGAGAGATAGAGAGAGAGTTAAGGAAATGGCTCAATGCAATTACAACCAATTATTTACTTGCAGGACTTTGTAGTTCTTCTCAAAGGGATTACGAAGGATGGGGTTTCGGGATGGGGGATTATTACGGATAATTATTGTAGTTTTTTTTGAGGAGAATGAAAATCTAAATCTAACTCTAGTCATCTGGGTCCAACCCGATTAGCTCTGCTTGCAAACGGCCCTTAGTCTTACAACAAATGGTTAAGCAAAATACTCTCAAAGCGATACGGAATTGCGGCGACATACTGGTCATGATCAGAATTTTCCAAAACGAATTCAATATGCCGATCCAGACGACGGCGAAGTTGATAAGAGTACTTTGGATAACATCGCCCGTGACCACCTCATACAGACGCAACAGAATCCATGGCAGCCAGGACACCCAGAATGCAAAGACTAATGCGAATGACATCATATGACTAGGGTTCGATAAATTTTCAGCCAGAGCAGTTGCATATTCTTTATCGTGTATCGGCTCGCCGGACCTAATCTTACGCATCATTACAAAGATATAGCCGTAGTTGTGTACGATTGAAATGAGGCTGGGACCTAAGACTAATATCGCCAATGTGGCACTGTATGCCGCCATGTTCCCCCAGTCCAGCATGCAGATGTGCGTCATGTTGTTCTCGATGGGCATCGAGTAGCCCAGAATTGGGGGACAGCACAGCAGGGCCGCCGATATCCAGGTGAACACCATCCAGCATTGGCATCTGCGGGATAAAGATAACAGGATCAAGGATTAGTCAAATCTATGAATGTAATTTCAATAAGATCGCTTAGTACTATTCCCTCTTTGTTGGAGATTCATTTCAAGAACCCACTCACCTCGTTTTCGTCTGCACCGTCTCATATCTGAGTGGCTTCCGCACCGCCAGATACCGATCCACCGATATCCACATGAAGGTGTACACGGACACCGCCCACAGGGTGACCTCCAGGTAGCCCGTGAAGCGGCACACGATGTCGCCGTACATCCATTCTCCGGTCAGGGCGGGATACACGGAAAAGGGCACCACCAGCAGTCCGCAGAGCAGATCGGCGATGGCCAGGGACAAGAGGTAGTAGTTGATCACCTCTGTGGGTCCTGCGAACACACATATCGTTAGTGAACGAAGTAGAGGGTATTCAAAAATAATAAGCAAATGCAAAGAATAATATCAAAATGGATCATTCAATAATTTGGGCGAGTCTATTTGTACGACATTCACTAGAACTATTTGGTAACCTAAGGCTTTTAAATGTATCCAATAACAATTAATTTAAAGGATTAAAGTTTAGGTTTAAAAAAGGGACAACAAATAATATTCTAAAGCACACTCGATTTTAGAATTTTCAAAGCAATTAAGACAACAATAAAAGAACACATTTCAATGTTGGGGAGGATGCCGTTTTACTTCATTCCTTTCACTTTCACATTTAAATTATGGATGCATTTTAAGTATAAACAGTGGACTTAATTGGTCAAAAGAAATGATACTCAACACATATAGTAAGTTACTTATGAAAATATTATGTTTTAGGCCAAACCCAACCACGTTCGCGATGTTCCTGTGGAAAGTGTTAAACGTGTGTTATTCGTGCAACGTACCCTTGAAGTTGGCATAGGTGGCGATTATGAGGAGGTTGGACAGGACGATGGCCACGCCCAGTATCGATATGAGCACCGCCTTGGTGAGCGCCTCCACCTTGGAATTATCCTGTAGGTAGCTCATTTCCTGCATTTTTACGGGCCGCTGGCGTTTGAAATTGGCGCTCCTGTGCTCGTTGTGTTCGCTCCTTCAGCTCCTTTCGTCCTTTTCCTCCGTGCTCCTCCTGCTTTCACCTGCTTTCACCCGCTTTCACTGCTGCTTTCTCCCGCTTTCTCCGCACCTTCTTGGCGGGCTGATTGTTATGCAAAGGCCAGTGGACGTGGACGTGACCGTATTTTACTTCCGGTCATGGCGGACGCCCATGCAATTGTCCTGTGCCTTCAGTTGTGTGTGTGTGGGGGTCTGTAGGTGTGTGTGAGTGTCTACGTGTGCCTAGGTAAGTGTGTGGATGTGTGTGCCTGTGTGTCTGGGTGGTTGCAAGTGTTGGTGGCGTCCTTTATTGTGCAACGAGGCTTGCACACGCGAAGGTCGTCGGAGTCCTTGGCGCTGTTTTTCGTCCTTTTTCCACCGTTGGCGCCAAATTTGTATAAATTTTCTACTGCCTACTTTTTTTTGGGCCGCAACTTCTACTGCCCACCTTTTGGCGCCGCGCCAAGCATTTGATTGTTACCCTTACAATCCTGCCGTCGTGGTTAAGGTTAAGGATAAGGTTCTGCTAGTGTGTGTGTGTGTCTGAAGCTCGTTTAAAAAATGTTGCTTGGGCTAAAATCTTACGTTTAAAATCTAGTAATTGCGTACAATTCTATTCTGCCTTTGAGGGTCGTTAAAGGTTTAATGAATTTGTTTGTTTGTTAAATTCACAACGCTCTTTGCTAGGTTTTAATGAACGTTAAACAGTTAGTTGTATGTTGTATGCTTGAATAATTCGCTAGTAGTTTAAATATCGATTTAAAAATGTACACATTTCAAACTCGCAAGTGGAAGAATAATGATTATTAATTTAACTAGTTAATGTGTAATAATTACGCGGTTTTCAGGGCTCACTTTTTGTTCGGGGTGGTTGAAATATCTTTCGACTATAATTAAAGCACAGCACAAATGGTTTTGTTGTTTTGTAAGGCTTCTGTTGTGCTACATATAAGTTGTTAAGTTAAAATAGTTCGATAATAGTTCGGTTGTTTAGTATCGGTTTTGCTATGTAATTTCGCTGCTTGGTGATTGTGATTATCCTTTTGCTTGTAAATTCTGGCTGTTTGTTGTTGATGTTTATTTAGTCTCCACGTCCTGCTGTCGTTTTAAGCTAATTGTGCGCATCTGGAAGGACAAAAGGGTAGCAAGTGAAAGCCTCTAGCGTTCCATAAATAGTTTACAGAATCTCCCATCTTGAGCCAATCAATAAATTATCCCACATACGGCAGCAGGCGGAAAAAGCCTTTTAGCTGCACAAACGCTTTACATAAGCGTGCTTATCCTGCGCCCGTCACTTGCCTGCTATATCAGAGCCACCCAGACCATACGTACCACCCAGCCCACTAGAACCACCATCACCATCACCACCATCACCGCCATGACCACCCACTTTTCCCGCCTGCAATGACCCACTTTGCGGTGCCACTTGACACAGTTTGAGAGCCATAGCTGTCACTGGCCGGCTGCTCAAACTGGGTTGGTCTCTCGAGGGCCTGGAACTGTTAAAAATCTCGAGGGGTCTGCGCTTTGGTCTCTATTTGTGGACCAGCGTCATCGATCACGCCCACTCTATCTATATTTAACGAGCCCCATAGCAGTGCTGCCAGCTTGGCTGTTTTCTAGGATGTTTGCAAAACTCTAAAGTTTTTAGGAACGACACTTTAATATGTTTTTGTGGCGTGTCATCAAAACCACTAATGTTTTATAATCATGGGTCTAATAGAATGCAGCAAAAACACCCACTTGGTGTTGCTGAATTATATACGTAGTATGGCTGGCTTTAAAGCATCTTTATTTATGATTTCCAAGGAATTTTATATTCAATCAAACTATGCATTTAAATTCATTTTCTTGTTTACAAACTTTCAATGGCCAACACTGACTTTACGCCACAGCCTCCACTAGAGGCACCGACTACGTCATCGTGCCATTTTCCACGCAGACACAAACGCAAACACAAACACCATTATCAAATGCCATTAGACATCGAGGGGGCTGCTCCAAGTGCCAGAGGATGAGAATGAGCATGGGGATGCCATTAGGGGATGGGATGTCGTTGAGTGAGGTAACAAGTTTGTCATTTACGCCCCAGCGTAGATGCCCCACCGTAGCTGCCCCTCCTTCGCTCGACCAGGTGATTAAATTAGCGATAACGGGGTAACTGGGCATCGGATTCGACAGTCAGCCAGCTGACGGAGGCCAGGTGATAAATATCAATGTATTGCATTAGGCGCACCCATCTCCCGGAGTATCACATCATTTCACCTGTTTGCCAATCATTGCGCAAGCCGCTGCAGTTGATGACGCTACGCGCAGTAACGTCATTTGTGCAAATGACTTCCTGGCCGGCGACCCATTCAAATCCACTCGACTCCACTCAGTTGCCCCACTGCAATTACGCTGAAATAACTGTTATGGCCGCCAACTTAAGCGGACCCCGTCGCATAATGAGTGCCCCCTTGACCAGCGGAGGAATCGCCGCCGGAATAACCGGAAACCGGAGGCCCACAGAAGCCGGAGAATTGGGTTCAGCGAACCCTCTGCGCTGTTTCTTGGAAGGATAATCAATAAGCGCGGCCAGTGATTAATTATGTAAACATGGTCATTGTGCTGCGAGGCAACCGCTAACAAGCTGATGAGATTTTGATTGCCACTGGGATTGCAGGGCAGCCCATTAAGCCCTCGACATAATTAAAAATAATACGTGGCCTGCTTTCGGGGGCAACTTTTGTCCTGCCTTAAAGTAAGTCCTTTGACCAACTTGAAAAGCCACAGATACGGAATTGTGAATGTGGCGAAATGCAGCTTGCGTTGCAGTGGGAAATCAAACTGACCCACATAGCTGACCATTAAAGCTCATGATTGTTAAGGGAAAAAGGAATACATTAAAGACTGAGCAGGAAAATAAAGAACCAACTGGGTCAGTGCCATAACAATTCACAAAATAATGGGGAATAACATTTTCATTGACAAGCCACTCCTATAAAAAATATAAATTGTTTCTATATCGAAAGGGTGCTCTTTTTAATATATTATTTTACAACATAATTAGAAATCCTAGATATTACTAACTTTTGTAATTATTTTATGTTTTTATATCCTCCAAACATTTGTAACGAAACTTAAAGTGGGCTTATAAAGTCACTGGCCTACATTGCCGAAACGCACTGTATGTTTGCGCCCGACTTGCCGTCGACCTGTTTTCATTTTTTGCTCTGTAGATTTTCCAGCTTTCGGGACCATTAAATATGTATTCCCTGCGTGTTTATGTCGCCTCAGAAAACACACAAGTTTGAGCCCGAAACCAAACACAAACAGAAGCCGAAAACCATCGAATGTGGCGCTGTCATAAAACCATAAAACCATATATATATACTCGTATATATATATAAACACAAATGCCTGGCAGGTGGGAAGTACTATGCCAAATGTAGTATGTGGCAGATGGGTGTGAATAACAGCGGCAGGATGGCAAGCAAAGCTTTTGGGTGCTATAAATAAACTTTTGGATGGCTACGTGTTTAAACAAAATGGCGAAATACCGCAACAAAGGCCAAGGCGAGCTGCAGGCCCAGGAAGGATACTACCCGTTTGATGACGCTCGCTGTTGGCAGGAGGCCCCAGGACGAAAAGTGGGCATAGCAGTGGGTGGCAGGCTGGCCAGGCTGGCAAGGCTGCTGCGGATGGGTGCCACGTCATCGTCGCCATTCACGTGGCTGCGTCTTTACATAAGCATGACCTCACCTTGGCTTTTATTTTCATTTACATTTTCGTTGCCCCAGCACAGCAGCCAGCACACTATTGGTATGTCCTGCTCCGTATTTACATGGGGCCACCTGTTTTGTTCAGTGCATCTGGTGCGGCGCCTGCATAATTTATGCTTACGCATGTCAAGTGTCGCATATGCCTGCAAATGCTCGTCCTTCGGCGAGGGGGCGTCGAAGGCGACGGAGGGGGTGTGGCGCCGGGCTAGACTTGGCAGCTCCTGTCACTCAGTAGCTTAAGGACTTTGCAGGCGGTCCTGCTGCCTGTTGCTTTGCCCCACGCTCACCGAGCCAAACTTTTTGGCCACTAACTTTTGTCAACCCAAAAATGCCTGCAGGCAAATTGCAATTAAAGTGGTGGAACGTCGGAAACTTTATCGTAAAATGCAACAGTTCGACCACAAAAGCAATTTGGCAAACTTCAATACCAAAAAATGTTATATACATATAAGCTTTCGAAAAGCATTGATTGAATTGCAATCTTAGATATTTAGATACGAAGTATAGTAAGGTCATCGTTCCTTAGAAAACCTTTGGAATTTCTGCAAAATGCAATCTCATCCAAAAGTGTCAGCAAAACTCTCATTCTCGATATGGGCATAATAATAATAAGCTGCCCAAAACAGTAATTTGGCCAAGGAACGTCGTAAAAAGAAATCCAATTTGCCTAGAAAATGCCCTGAATATTTTGCGTCCTCAAAATAAATGACGGCGGGGGGTGCGTGATTGGGCCAACTTAAATTCACGTGCTACCCGCTGTTATGGCCATAAACCGCATTGTGAAATGCCGTACCACATGTCGTATACGCAATGCTTTTATTTGGGCCAATTTTGCGTTGCGCGGGTGTGCCCTGCGATAGGGGCGATGAGGGAGAGGGGGCGTGGCTCGGGCCAAGGGCAAACAGCGACTTGGCGACGCGCTCGTGTTTAGTTTTATATTGTTCCATTTCCCACTGGAGTTTACTAGCGCTCGAATGCCTCACTAACTCTGATTTCCCCTTGGGCGAATGTTCTATTGTCTTTTTTTTTAGGGGAAATAACTTGAATATGGCAAATGGAAAAATGCAAGGGTTTGCAGATGTTGTACAATTCTACAATTGGCAAGGTCACAGTCATGGGCTGGCCTCTTCCTTTCGTTGCCATCCGCAACCTCCACTCGACAACGTGACGTATGCGTAATAAATAAGACTGGCGGCACTCGGCGCTAAGGACAATTGTATTGGCTCCTGATACCGGCTATATCCTACCCCCCCACACCAATACACATTAACACACATACACATATACACCCAGAACACACACCACACTCAGTCACATACACAGAGCACTGGAACAATCGATCAATAAAAGAAAAAACCCAACACGAAATTCATTTCAATGCTGCGACTTGACATTCAGTCAAGGCGTTTATTGTGGCACTGGCAATAGCAAAGCCAGTCGTTCAATCAATACGGCAATGCATCAATTTGTCATCCCCGCCATGGCTTCTTTTCACTGCATTGTTGTTGTTGCTGCTGCTGTTGCTGTAGCTGCTTTATTAAATGCAGCAACTTGTTTATTTGTTGCTGTTACTCGCTGTCTGATTGATAAGCAAACGGGAAATCGAATCCAGCCAATGACGAGGGTGGTGCGGAAAGCGGGATTATGACAATGCGGTTTTTATGCGCGTACACAGAGAAAAAATGTACAAAATTACTCAAATTATATAAGCTACCTAATATAGCTGTTGGCTTTGAATTTCAAAACATTTCATTTATAAATTTTTAAACATTTCTAATATCATTTCTACAACCGATCCTATGTTCAAAAAAACTAAGCACCTAACAAACTTATTTCTTAATAATTTTTTTTGTGTAAAAACTAAAAATTCATTGAGTTATATTAATATGTAGAATTTGTAGCTCAACCATTGAGTTTTGGAGCAAAATTCGAGTCCTAAATATTTGGTATTAGTATAACAACTTACATTATCAGGTTCTTGAGTTTTGTAGCATTACTAAAATATGATTTAGTCCCTGCTCTATTTTTTCTCAGTGCACTCAGTGCAAAGGCTTATTGGCTCAATGGGCCAGCTGACGCTAAAAGAGCTGGCAAGTCTGGCCGGGATTCAGTCGGAAGCTCTGAGGACGGTTTGACATTTAAGCAATTTGTTCGCAGCAGCTGCCAAATGCACACTTATTAACGTGTGTATCTGTGAACGAGTTTTGTATCTGTATCTGCATCTGCATCTGTATCTGTTTGTAGGGGTAAAAAAGAAAGCTACTCCTTGCATTTAAAAGGGAGGGAAGGGCAAGGGAATGCCCGGCGACAATTAGTTGGCACTAGCCCAGGGCCACGCCCATCATAAATATATAAATCAAGGCGGTCACAGCCCACAACTAATTAGGCGATGGCCTGGACAAACAGAGAGTTGCGATTTGTGTGTGCGTGGAAGGAGCTGAAGGCATGGCGGGGGGATCGGGAAAAGCGCGGGGTGAAATGGGGGAAGGGGGCGGAAAATTGAGAGAGAGAAAATAGGGGAGTGTTGGAGAATTTAGGCTGAATGGGTGTGCCCACTTAGGCCGACTATCGACCAGCGTTTGTTTGGTTTTTTCTCCCCTGCCAGTTTTGGCTAAAGTGTTTTTTTTCACTTGGCCAAATGCGGTTTTTGTGCTCGGGCGTGGCCATTTAATTATAGAAAATATATCGAAACTTAAAATAATTAAAAGCAATATGTATTAACTATTCTAAAAATTTTAAACTTTTTAAAGAGTATTTGCTCGTCATTAGCAGACTAGAATTTCGTCACACATATTTGGTTTGTTGAATCGGTTGTTGTTATGTTAAGGCATTTAAATATAGAAACACTTTTTGTTTGTCTCATCTGCTTTGCCAGCTATTTGTTGTCAAACCTAAAAGCCGCCAAAGAACAACCGCACTTTTACTTTCCAAAATTTTACTTTCCTTTGCCACAAAATATAAAAAACACGGGACATTCGCGAAATGCGGCACGCTGTGGTCATAAATCAATAGAGATATAAATATGTGAAAATATACAACACAATTCCCGCAGATCGGTAGATGAAAAATAATATTAATTACCCAAAGTTGAATACTTTACAGTAAAGCGGCCAGCCATATTAAAAATAATTGGCATTGAATTGTAAGTGGATTAAATTGTTGTATTAAGCAAACTAATTTATAAAGCTATATTATTTAGTTGATAACGAATATAAAGTATTTGTGTTAGAACATCATCGCTATTAAGATAAAATTAACCTACGGTAATAGTAATAGTTAGTTATCCCATACAAAATATTCTGCTGAGGTTGATGCTACCGTTTTATTTCAAGGCTAAAACGGCCCACATTTCCAGCCAACAACCAGCAGCACCCTCGAATTTCCCCGGACTTTTATATGCAAATGTGTGGGCAGCAGCAGCTGCGGCATTTTGCTTCCTTTATCGGGCTAATTGAATACGTGTGTCGAAACACAAAACGGCGAAGAAAAGGTTGGCGGACAATCGCCATCGCACGTCACGAGTCATAAATGCAAAGCGGAGAAAGCACAGAAAGCGGAGAAAGCCAGAGCAGCGTCATTTGCCATGTAAATTAGACTGCGGCCAGCCTTGAAGTGTGCTATGGAAATTGCACTCGAGTGCCGGACATGCGGCGAATGTTGCATGCTGCTCGTCGCACGTTGCACGGCGGCAGTTGTTAGTTGTGCCTGGACTCTGGGCTCTGAGCTCTGGGCTCTGGTTTCTGGTCTCTGGTTTCTGGTCTCTGGTTTCTGTTTTCTGACTGCTCATGTGTGAAAAATGGCAACTGTGTCAGCGCCCACACGGACGCGTCAATTGCATTATTCAGAAACAGAAACTGTGTTGCAAGAACAAAAGCCACTTGCGATGGGTGCACCAATGAGTCAGAGCGGGTGCCACGCTGGGCGATGGGCGGTGGGCGGCGGTGGGTGACCCTTAATTATGCAAAAGACGGCAACGACCTTGAAGCTGCCAATTGCAGCGCACGTAATTAAAGACGAGCAACGAAACGCAACTCAACACAACGGGTCCGTTGCCACAGTGCTCTCTGCGTAAAGCGAAAACTTAGGCACATTTCCATTTCAGGCTCCAATAAAGGTTAAGTCCATTTCAGTAAAAGTATATGAATTGTTAGATCTTGCATCTTGGAGGTCTTAAGATCTCATAGATTAGATGCAAACTCTTCAGTTGCGTATTTCTTCTACTTTCTCTATATGATTCATATTGCTAGCTTCAACTTGTTGTGGTAAAAGTATCCATATCCTGGCGACTTGAATCAATTGAAGCCAGGAGCGACCACTGTACCTTCCCCCACCCATTTCGCAGCCCTTTGGGACAACGTGTGAAATTTCCCATTGTGTGATCGATAAAATGGCCATGTGCGCGGGTAAGGGGCGGTGGGTGGCAGACTGTGCGGTGTTGTCGCGTCCTTGAAGGCGAATTCACGACAATATAAACAACTTGGCAGCGAAAGAGTCCAAGAGCCCAAAACCCAAAACCCGGTCCTTGCCGATAAGGATAAGCATAAGGATACGGGGCATTCGCTTGGCGCGTAATTTTATGACACAGCAAAAACCTATCAACGGCTGCCAGAAGACAAATTGCCTATAAAACGACAAAGTCAATAAAATGGGGCGAGAAATAGAAAACGGAGAAGCGTGTAACGTGTGACCGAGTTACAGATACATAATCTTGGCTGATGCATGCCACACATATCCTGTACATACATACATAGATCCTGCAAATCCTGTTTGCTCGCACATAAATTGAAATTTTCGCAAACGAAATTTGCGTGGAAAATGATGCGCTCAGGCCGAGCTTTTCAGTATTTGCGCAAAGTCTATGGCTTTGGCTAATCCCCAACGAGTGCTGCCATTCTGCCATTCTTTGCATTGAGCTTTCCAAGTGAAATTCTTTGGTTTTTTGCTAAACTTTGCCTATTTTCGTATCTCTACATCGACACCGAAGGACCGAACATAAGGGAGATGAGAAGAACAGCACAGCATTTCCGATTGAAGAAAAAAGTAACCAAGTGCACAGGGAGAAAAATAAGCCAACCAGCCTTTTTTAAAACTTATTTAAGTGAATGTTGTATTACGTCCTGTAATATAATATTTCATTCTGTTCTTATAACCAGGTATAACATTTTTTAAAAAATATTTACAAATCAATATTTATGCAAAGAATACTTTTTGAGCATTTCTGTTAAGTTAACAAATTGTGCATTTTTTAAATGAAGAAAATTCCCAAAATTGTGTTATCCTAATGAATTTTTTTTCAGTGCTTGCCAGCCATTTCTTTTCGCACATTACTTCTAGAGTTTCGCTCTTTTCGGGGTTGTTTATGTTTTGGTTCGCTCTTTCGCTTTGGCTCCCTGTTTCATCCCACCTATCTTCGCTTTTTTTTCGTGTTGAGGTAGGATGCGTCTGGAGCAAAGCTCCAGCAGGATGCTCCTGCTCCCGAGGAACTACTCACCTTAGACGGGACATGCTGTTGGGAGCCTTTGCCTTGACATTGCTCGGTTTTCCAGTTGATCGGTTGATTATTTTGTTGATTTCTTGTATAATATTTAATGGTATTGATTACATTTTGTCTTGAACACTTTGTCTTTATCACTTTGTTTGCTAACCCTTTGGCTGCAACAGGCAAGAACTGTAAAATATCTAGATGAATGTGGGCTTAAGATATATCTAACCAAAGTCGGTGGGCCTCAAAGAAACCAGAAACTTTAAGCAGCCTGTGTATTTTTCACTAATGAATCAATCAAATAATATTTTAATGCATGCATTATGTGGTGTTGATTTAAATGGATTTTCTTTCCAGATAAGATAATTTATGGCTTTGCTGGCGCGATAGTAAAATATCTTTCAAACGTTGTCACTTTGCACTGTCGAACTTTCGATTAACTTCGGTTAACTGATTTTCCGTTTTCGATTTCCCGATTTTCGGGGCACATGCAACATTAATTTTTCGCTTTACTTGTTGGCTTTTCCGTGGGCTGCTGATTTTCTGCTTAGCCTTCAACACACATACAGCCAAAAGGCGTGCTCACACAGATACTAGTACACACACATACGGCGCACACAGGACCCTCTCACAGACACATGTGCGCAGGTGTGTGCCTTGATTTTTCAATTATCCTCCAGCTCGTAATTTGCACAATTTAATTGAATTCACTTTGAGATTTGAATTTTCAAATTTTCTAATTTTCAATTTTTGATTGTGATTGACATTCGTATACAATGAAAAACTTAAGGATGAACAAACTTTTGTTTCTTTTGGCCAGCCGAAAAGTGTGTTTGCTGGCCGCGTGTTGGTGTGTGTGTGTGTTGGAGTGTGTGTGTTGGTGCTGAGTGTCAGTGTGTGTGTGTGCTTCCACCGTTTCCAACAACAACAACCACTGAACGCGCTGCTGCTGCTGCCGCTGAATCTTTTCGATGCGTGCGTAGATGCGACGCGCTCACTGTCTAACTGGCAACTGTTTTCCGCTTTTCCATCGCTTTTCTTCTCTTCTGCTAACGCCCCGACAACTCGGCCAACACTCTCTCTCTCGAAAGAGAGAGAGCAAAAGAGCGGGCAGCTGGAAATGGAAAAGGCAGCAACAGGAAGCGAGAGAAAGCGAAGCTTTCGCCAGCTGAAAGCTCGGCAAACGCACATGGCGTTTGTTTATATTTGTGGCAGGTAAAAATAGCACTGCATATTTTTAGGCACCGCCGACCAGAATCTCCCACTGCGCATGACCCAATTATAGTTGGCCAAAAGCACGAGCCTGGTTAAACTAATTAATTTATCTAGTTGCTCCCACACTCCAGTTGGCAAGTGGGACTTTAAATTTGCCTTTCTAGATAATTGATATTTTATTTGTAGAGAAAAATATAATAAAAGATTGATGTGCCCTTTCATAAGAAAATAAAATTAGTATATAACAAAAATAAGAGCACTTTACTGCATTTCATACTACTTCTAAGTTTTTAATTCTATGGATTTAGTTTCTAAATTATTTGTTTGATTTTACCCCTACTCCTGGATCACACTAATCTTCTCCAGCACTTGGCTCGGCCACCTGCTGCTGATCGGCCGAGTTGTGCCTTAGTGGATATAGCTGCTCCATGTGCTCGATAAAGGGTCGAATGCCATCCGGATTCTTCATGTACTTGGCCACGCTGAGGATGATATGGCGGTAGATCTGGTGGTCCCGATAAGCCGCATTCGGTCGTCGCTTTTGTGGGGGCCTTATATGCATAGAATATATAATAAACTTTGAAATTATGTTGAGAACTATTTTACCGCTCCTGAGCTCTCTGAATCACCCGTCGACGTCGCACTGATTCAGTTCTGCGGCAGCGCTCACAATATGCAAAATATGCACAAACGACGATTACCAATGCAGAGAAGGCGTAGATGAGCCAACTCCAGCTAAGGACCCTATTAGGAATATAGGATTTTCGTGGTAAATATTTTTACTATTTACTTAAATGTTACGTCACAAATGTTGCATTCAAATCCTTCCAGAGGGGAGAGATCTGCTCGAGCTGATTCTTCTTGGCATCGCTTCTCCAGAACACAAATTGAGGCATTGTTCTTGGCCTGGTCGACTGGCGGCTGGCTACCTATTGAAGTCCGGAAAAAATTTTGAAAATTACTAAAGAGTGCGAGGTGTTAGTTTTGATTCTAAGAAATTTCAAAAAAATACTGAATCGCATGTTATTCAAGCTTTGAGTTTTAAGGAAAAGCAGGACAAATGGTTTAGAGTTTAATGCTAATACAACTCTTAAGTATAAGCTGGCTTAAAAGCATTGAATCTTTCTTTGAAATATTTTTGTATATAATATAGAAATGCCGATTTATAATGAGATATAGTAGCTATTAAGAAGTATCAATAAACTTATTGCCTCATTAATGCGAAATCATGATCAATGCATCGCTGCCAGTTGCTTATGCTGCTTATCCTTAACAACCTGGAAGTTGCGGCTTAAAAAGGCGCCAAGGTCGCAGATCGTCGAACATTCTACGATCGATTGCCCGGCCGGATCATCATTTGACTAAACTTGTATTGACCACATTGCGAATTTCGCTTTTGTCTACGAGGTGCAATGGCAATTTGCAATGGCAATTCGTGCGCTTCCGTCAACAATCGTCTCGGAAAAGCGTGATCAAATAAATTATGGGGTTGTAGAATGCTGACAGTGTCAAAAGAACATTTCAGGCATATTTGTCTTTTTTTTTGTTTTTATTTTGTTTTGTTGGAAAATTTGCCTGGCGCTTGACACATTCGCTTCGGATTTATGGCCACGTCTCTGGCTTGTAGTTTGAATTCCTCACAGTTTCCCCTTTGTCTTTGCGTATTTCTCCTCCCACCAAGTGACACTGCATATTGCCCCAAATTGAGGCACGATCGTACCGATTGCTGGTCAAGCAACCCAGCCCCCAATTCGCATTCAAACCCCAATCGAAAACCCAAAACCAAAAACCAAAACCAACCCAGATGGAAGTCATGGATAATGGCTGACAGGGCACGCGAAAAGTTACGATCTTGCGGCCAAGAATCAAACAAATATGCTGACACACACCGATAACATCAAGATGACTAAACTGTGCTCTGAATTCAAATAAGCACAAAATAATATTTAAATTTCATTTAAGATGCCTAATTTAAATAAAAGCCGTGATAACAATCGAGGTATATCTTTTAATTAATAATAGTTATGGTTCCTAACCTTAGTATACCTTTTATGTTTAGTTTGCTTCTTATTAAACTTCTCTGTAACAAAATCAAAGCCATGCTGCCTCCCACTTAACCCATTAAAGACGCTACACTTTGGCCCCATGTTGTCGCTCATCAACTGGCTGTCAAATTACCTAAACTCAAATGCAGAGCTGCTGCAACTGATGAAAAAGATCGTGATTACGATGAAGGCGATGACGATGCCGAAGATGCCGATGATGATGGGCAACCCACACAAAATGCTAATGAATTGTTATCAGTTAATTGTCCGAGCGGGGTACCTGGCATTGTTATCAGCTTTTATGCTTTTATGCTTTATTTGAAGTCGATTTGGGAGCTCGGCGTGGGTGTTCCCCCAAAACCCAAAGTCCCCACTCAAGTGGCAACTAATAGCCCAATAAATTGTGATTGGCGGCGGCGGGGAACCCGAAGCAACACACATAATGTTAAAAGAAGACCGTACCTTTGTGCAGCTAAGCGAACTGTCAATGGCTGGCACATCGTTTCGATTTATGACCATTCTGTTGGCCAGGGAATGTGCAACCAGTTTGTGGGATTCGCACAGACGAATGTTGAATGCTGAATGCTGAATGCTGGATGTTCCACTGCGCAGGCGCAAATCCTTTTGACATGTCCAATGTGCTCAGCGTTTGGACAGTGGGCAGCTATTCTGTTGCCAGTGGCTAATAATATGTGGCAATGCACTTGAAGAAATTAAGTGGCACAGTCAAAATGTATAAACAAAAGTGATTTATAAATCTCTAGCTTCTGGAAAAAGAAAGTATCTATATAACATAGCAGACTTACCAATGACATGGAGTGCAGCTTAAAATTGTAAAATAAATTTAAATATATCTAGACACAATGGTTTTTTTTTGAGTGTGGTTGACAGTAGCACTCTTATGATGACAACGACAGATCCAGCACCCGATATGGACAGTAGGGCTGGAAACGAGTTCTTCGCTCTGGGATTGGGATTCTCGATGTGAAAGATCAGCGAGCCGTGGCCTAAACTGGCTGCCCGGCAACGGTGGGTAAATATTTAACTTAACAACTTGCCACCGACCGGAGAAGAAGCAACAAAAGCAGCCGTGGCCGCAAGAACAACAACGGCGGACCATAAAAAGCATAAACCGCAAACTCCAAATAGTTTGTACTGTGCAGGGAGTGTAGTGATGATCATCCTATAAACAAAACAGCTGTAATGCACTCAAAAGCCAGCCAACGACCAGCCGAGGGCATACCTGCCCACTGCACCGCCCACCGTCCACCACCCACTCCGCCCCTCAATCCTTCCAAAAAGAGTTCTTCCGCTTCGCGAACTCATCCGCTCCTCAGTTCCAGTTGCATCGAACAAAGGAAGCCAACTTGTGCCCCATCGGTCCAATTTCGTTTGAGCGAACCAGCCAATGTGCACCGAACATGGGCTTCGACTGGTCTGACAGTGCTGACCAGCTGGCTATTTCTAGCTATAAAAAATATCTTTATGTTTACAAATAAATAATAAGTGAAATACATCCGTGAAACGTATCAACATTCATCAGCTTATAGCAAGAGGCAAAATGGAGGTAAACCATTTTTTATTGAGTCGTGTAAGCTTACAGTTCTATAGTAGTTATATATAGAAATTTCTCCTTTTCAGATTCGGTTTAGAACATACCTAAAATATTGTATAAAGAATTATTCAACCATTTTCATAAATTTATATGTTTATGTATTTTTACGGAAGTTAAGACAATGCATTGAATCACGATTCATCTGATGTAAACAAAGAGTAATTGGTTTAAATGATTTATGAATGATTTATAATGTTTAAAAAAACAAATAAATATTTACCGCTTTTCAGGGAGCCTTTAAAAGTAATGTGTTTTTCCGAAATATGAATGTTCAAGAAAACAAATAAATATTTACCGATTTTTAGGGAGCCTTTGCAAGTAATGTGTTTTACCGAAATATGAAATATTTAATGAAATATGAATGAAATATTTAAAATAAATATTTACCGATTTTCGGGGTGCATTTGAAAGTAATGTGTGTTACTGATATGAAATAAGAATGTTTAAGAAAACAAAAATATTTAGCGATTCTCAGGGAGCCTTTGAGAGTAATGTGTTTTACTGAAATATGAAATATTCAATGTTTAAGAAAACAAATAAATATTTACCGATTTCAAGAGTACTGTTGATTCCCCAATGTGTATATGTATTAGCTCATTTTTCTGACAGCACTGGCAGCGGCGTTGATCGCCGATCGTTAACTGGACTTTCGGTTTCGGCTGTGCATTTTCAGTTCGTCTCGGGACTTCTAAGCGATCGGTTTGGATTTCGTTAGCTCCGCCGCGCCAGCTGGCAACTTGTATCTCAAAGATCGCAGCAGCCAGTTCGATCGGTTTTTTGCGCCTCCTGGCATACGGAAGCGGCTAACGCAGAATCCGGAAAATCACAAGAGCCGTAAATTTTGCAAATATTCAAGTATACGCGTATACATGTTTTAAAAGGCCAATTCACGGCCATTAAAATATTTAATTGTACACAATAAAAAGGCGCAATGCCGCGTATCTGCTTAATGTCAGCGCGAAAACTCAATTCAATTTATTGTTTGTGATTGCAAATTTGGCATAATTGTGCTTTGATTTATACGCGAGTGTGTTTCGGGTCATCTCTATAAAAAGGCATTCAAATCTGGTCGCAATTATCTCTGTTTTTCTCTGAACTCGCGGGCCAGTTGGAATTGGTTTGCCGTGTGTAAGTCACATGCAAATATATTTAATTAATTGCAATTACTTATGAATTGAATGTGTGTCAAGCGACGTGCGACATTTCCTAGTGCATTAATCTTGCTCAAATTCACATTGCCGATCCTGTCTAGGAGTCACATGTCACTTATGGACGCAATTTGCATTTTTGTGGAGCGGCCAACTAAGTTGGTTTACCAAGTGTCTTTCATTTATGTGCTTTGGCTGCCAAACAATGCCATAAATGGATAAGGAATTAATTATCGTGAGAACTTGAAGACAATGTCTTTATTGAAATCTCGTCAATAATTCTGAGTAGTTTTCTGTGTAGAATTTATGATAATTCGTTTTGTGTAGTATACGGTAATTTCCATCTTGATAAAAGGTCTTTAAGACAGTGTAATGTGTTTCCGTGTTGTCTTTAATGAAAATTTATTGATTTCGAAGTGGCGAAATGGCTCAGTAAATTGTATTTATTTCAACATTGATCTGATAAAGAATTTAATCGTTGCTTTTTTTGAGTAAATAAAGGTTGTTGCTGTGTCTCATTTGTTTCTTTAAGATAAGTAAATATTATATTTTACATAACTATTTTCTTCCACTACAAATATGAACATCTTTTTAGCCCTATTCCATTTTGATGTCAACACCCAAAACTAAATATGTAAATCTAATGATGTTATCGCCATCAAAAATTAGTGTAAATAATGTGACAAAGCGGAAAATGACACAAATCAAAAATAGATGTATCAATACTTTCCATTGTTTAGACTAGTTTGGCTAACAATTATGCATATACGTATGTATGTATGTAAATGCTTGAATGAGTTTCGTTTTTTGTTTGGGCCAGTGCACTCTGCATTCTGCATTCAGACACATATCGTTTAGCAGGTGAGCAATCAAAAATCGAAGTTTGGGGCACGATCCGCAGAAAAGCGATCGTGCCTTCCTGCATATCGTAATGTCTATGCAAATGTTATCATGGGAAGCGCCACTGGAAAGAGGAGGGGAAGGGGGGGGCGTTTGTTGGTGGCGCATGTCCACGGGTTTTCTTGTTTTTCCTCCGCTTTGC
The DNA here is from genome assembly GCF_016746235.2 of Drosophila teissieri. Taxonomy (NCBI): domain Eukaryota; kingdom Metazoa; phylum Arthropoda; class Insecta; order Diptera; family Drosophilidae; genus Drosophila; species Drosophila teissieri. The sequence continues at coordinate 6,430,275 of NC_053031.1, read as the reverse complement.
TAATTAAACAAAGTCATTTGCATAAATTACGCAGCTAACGCTAACGGTAACTGGGTTTATGTCTTTTGTCTGGCTTAGACTTGGGTCAACATGAACTATGGTATATATGTACATACATATATGGATATACGGGGGAATATGGGCAATGGGTCTACGGGGCACGTGTGGGCGTGGCCTCCGCCCCCTTGCAGCTGCAAAGCAATTAGCAAAAGACTGGACATGCCAGCAAATTGCGCTCTGCTGTTGCCGTTTTTCCTTTGGCCTTTTTTGGGTCGCTGCAATTGTTATTGAAATGAGTTTTCGCATTTGCAGTTGAACTTGCTGGCGATTCGTGCAGTGAAAAAAGATACATGTATCTCTCGGATATCGATCACAAATGAATGATTGGCCAATCAATAGAAACGTTCAAAACGGGTAATACTATGAGGATATGATATAAAATAAAGTTACAGGATAAAAATAAATAAAAACGTGACTTCAAAGTACTGTATGTGCAATTCTAAATCCCTATCTTCATGTTATGTATACTAGATATAAATTATTTTTCTCAGTGCACTAAAAGGGGGTGGCTGAGACCTAGGACTTTTGAGATGTCAAACTGTCGATGTTGAACACGTTGCATAGTTTTCGCTTTTCATCTCTGGCTTTGTTGGGGAAGAAACGCAGCCACAAAGGCCAACAACATTCCTTAAATTGGATTGAAAGTAAAGTGTAAACAAAAATTGCGATCGAACGACCGACGCATGGTTTGTTGATCTTGTTAAAAAATAAAAACATTCAAAAGGAAATAGAGGGGAGGGCACGTCCAAAGTAAACGAGATACAAACGCCGCGGAAATGTGTCATGATTTTGCATATTAAAGACAAGCGACACAATATCAACAGATGAAACACAAAACAGCATGTCAAATGCTGGGAATGCGCTATCAAATGGCCAGCGACACACACTATTAAACACACAGTTTGTTGGCCGTGATTTTTCTACCCATCACAGCTGTCTTGGCTGTCTCGTGGGAAAAACTCAAGACGAGCCCTGGCAACCAGAACAATAAACAAAGCGAAGGAATGAATGAAATGTGTAACCCCGCCGCAAATATTTGGCAATATGTCAGATAAGATATATTCGATAATCCCCCCATCACATTGGGTTATTGAACCCAGAAAGCAGCGTGAAAATTATATCGACAGTGGGTGGCTTTTCCTTCGCTTTTCCTCCGCTTTTCCCTACCCCATTTTCTCACACAATCACACGACGCGGGTGCGATCGATCGTACATCTAGTGCAGTTTTTCCGAGATCTAAGGCATTTTGCGGCCCATCTCGGCTGCCAAGATAATGTTAATAAAAGCAGCGTTGAAAAGCGTTTGCAACAGCAACAAAAATTGGAAAATTCGAATTTTTCTCGAACGGCTATAAACGAAAAGCTGCAGAGTTACCAAACAATTTCTGGTTGTTGGGGATTCTCCTCGGCAGGCGGCGTTAAGCTCTTAGTTTATCTCTTTATAAGAACTTGAGGAGCGGCCCCGATTACACAAAACATAAATAAAAACGCCTGCTAAAGTGGCAGCTGTTTGGAATTGCACAAAAAGTGTTTAAAAAAAAATACGAAGAAAGAGCCGGACTGAGGGATTTAATTAACATTTAAATGGCTGGCCGTCGGAAGAGTTGTTAATTTAAATTACATTCCGAAAAGCGAAAGATGATCAATTTACACGCCATTGAGCGCGGGTAAACAGACTTCGGAATCGAAGAACATCCAAAAATAACGTACAAATTTCCATAAAGATCTGCTTAATTAAGTAATTGGTGCAGTTTTAGTCAGGCCCCGCACATGATTAATTTTAAAATGCAAAATATTCTATTTATAAATCAGTGTCGAGTCATTCTCCCCACTTTTCCACAGATTTTTCCCCAACTATTTCCCATGACAACCAAAACATGTCAAATGGATGAGACATAGGCAATGTTTCTGACTAGCTCGTAGAGTGAGAAAATCAAAAATTCTTGATAAGATGGATTTTTTAATGAGACTAAAATATTTTTTATCAGAATAGAATTCAGTAATTAATTTTTTCAATTTTTTTTAGAGCCTTATAGAAACAAACACTTTAATTTTCTTTTTTATAATGCATGTGTATGACATTTATTTATTCGTTTGTTTAAGCTTTTGGATAACTCTGTTGATCACTGAACCACAATTAATGTACATATGTAGCTATAGATTAGATTACCTCATATCTAGAGCTCACCGTATCCCAAATCTTTCTAAGTTTCCTGATAGATATATGTTTGCCAGTACGCATCTCTGGTGATTCATTGGCCATAGCTCATGTCTGGGTCAGCTCACAGTTGCAGATACAGATACAGATTCAGATGTAGATGTAGATATATATAGTTTCGGCTACAGCTACTCCCACTGAATCCGTGTCTTGTCAGGGTGACAGAAATAAAGTTGACACTTTCCCGTTGAGAAAAAGTCCACGCCTCTAGAAACATTTAGCCCGTGATTTATGTGCTGGGAAAACAAATCAATAACATTTAACACACACTAATTTCTAGACCCACAGCACACAGAAATGAGAAAAATGTATGGCAGCCTTTGCATAAATTCCAGCTAAACAGCTCAAATGCAACCGCGACCCGAAAATTGATTTATAAATGATTCCCAAGGCAATGCCAGCTATTAATTAGAAATATATCAAAATATAGCCGCCAATCGGCAGTGGGCTGGATCTTGGAATATCTATATACTCAAGCATATCTGTGGATCCATCTCGATCTCCACCTTTTCGGGTTCAGACAAATGCCGCTGGATTTGATTTATCTGCGGACTGACCGCTTTTGGCAATCCAGCAAGGTCAAGGCGAGTTGTCAACGCGGCTTAGATTTCAACGGAATCAAGTTGTTTTTCACTCCACTTCTTATATGTACATATGTATGTATATACTTTGTTATATTTTTTTACCCTTTGTCTGCAGTCTCGATTAAGTTTTGTGGCGGCGCCCGAAAACCTTTTTACCATTTTTATTTTCGGTTTTTGCATTTCTGGGAACTCTTGCAGAGTTATGACAACTGGTTTTTGGGGGCTGGGTCTGACATTTGGCAGTCATTTGAGTGGCAGTCGAGCCCAAGGGGTTCCAGGGTTTCACTTACTAAGCAGCTTAAAGCCACACCTGATTGATACTGCCCCCTGTTTCATTTCTTTTCCCCAAAATGCATCCGACAGAAGGGTCAGTCTTGGCACATTTCCCTTACAATTTCTCAATCCTCGAACTTTGGCTGGTGGTTTTTAATTAGCGCAGCAAATGCTAATGACGACTGTCATTCGAACCCATCAAAAGTTCTGCGGAGTTCAATTGCTCGACGCATGCACTGCAAGAAAAGGAGTACCAAGTTTAGATAAGACTATTATTTGCTTTTATAATGGTATAACAAACTATGCCATTGTATCTATTGTGTTAGCTTAAAAATCAAGTTTGCCTCAAGTTTGTTTTTATTCTGAATGTGAGACGGTCTTTCAGAAGAGACAGAGCTGAAATAATTTTTCAATGTGCACAGTTTTTCGAAATTAAAACACAAGAACGGACATATGTTAGATCCACTTTAATAAGCTGGGCGTTTGGAATCATAAATTCAAGTGGAAGCAATGAATATTAATAAGACCACTGAGCAATTGCAGCAATCGGTTTTTTATGGTTTTTGGGTGGTGCTGGTACTGTGGGTATTGTGGGTGCTGTGGGGCATTGTGGTGCACTCCACTGACAAATGAGATGCCACTGCTCCACAATTCCGCAGTGCGTGAAATTTTGAAAAATGCTCCCGAACAAAGCCAAAATTGATGCACTTTTTCGCTTCCGGCTTCGGTTCACTCCACTTTGCTTCACGTTTTGGCATCCCCTGCCGGTTAACTGTTAACGCGTTTACTTTTCTTTTTGTTTAACGTGTGATTTATCAACCAAAAAAAAATAAATAAAAATAAAAAAAATAAAGCAGGGAGAAGTAATCACAGTCAGCGTCTCATCATCGTCGGCTGCGTTGAACAAATTGCCTTTGTCTCTGGGCTAAAATATCGAACCGTACTTGGAAGTGTTGGCCACTCGACCATGAAAACCGTTGGCCCCATCAAGAACTGGGTTCGGAAAAGTATATTACTTCCTTAAAGCCACAGTGAAGGTTGCTCTGAAGATTTAGAAACCAGCAATCATTGTTTGTTCTTAAATCATTTTCAAGAGCCAATGTTATATACTTGCATGCACTACATTGTGTGTGTTTACTACTAATAATTATGTGGTAATAATGCGTTCCTAAATGCAAGTTCTACTGTAAAAGATTACTTATTTTTCGGCTTGATCCTTTGGCTTCGTCTAGAGCCTCGTTAGTACATTTATGCTACCTTTCAATTACCGATGATGGACAGACTGACGGACAGGTCGGCGCTCCGATGGACAAAGGAATCGGTAATGAGGAGCGGTGGATCCGTCTTGTTGCTTACATTAAGCGAGGCTGGCGTGCAAAATGCCTAGGAATTTGAATGAGAACGAAAGTGAATGTAATTGGACGTAGGATGGGGGTTTTCATTTCAGCGACGACCAAACAAGTTCAGCACTTAATAAAGTCACGCTTATTTTATGTTTATTTCACTTGCAGTGCCATCGAGCGAATTAAGATAGCGCGACGTCACCATCGAAATGCCAGAAATGATTTACTCCAGCTCTTTCCTGCTGCTCTGCTGCACAATCCTGCTGCTGGGAACAGCGGTATCAGGTGTACAGAATGCCGGTTCCAATAGCACCAGTCCCCAACATCCCAACCAGAATCGAACTCATCGCGGACATGGCCACAGTCATCGAACACGTCATCAGGGTAACTATTTGACCACCCATCAACATCAACGGCAGCAGCGGAGACTGCAGGCGCTGAATCAAGCCAAATCGGATGTGGAGCTGCTGCCCGGGGTCACCATGCAGGAGGTCACCAGATTGCGACGCGTGCAGCCCCATAATCCCTACAATAAAGTGCAGACACGACGCCTACACCAATCGCGACACCCCACCGAATGGGATTACAATACTTACAACATCCTGACCAACACCTTCGGACCTCCGCCACCGCCAATGCCGTTGTCACCTCGATACGGCAAGGGCGAGGACAACACCCAGGATGTGGAGCTCATTGGGGTGCGGGAACGGGGCAGAGGATACTCATTCGTGCCATCGGTGACGGTCACCACTGCGCCGCCACCGAATCTGAATCGCAGATCCGTGAGTCCTGGTTCCCGCAGCAGCATCGGCACCATTCCACCACTGGTGCCGGCCAGAAGGGGCTACAGCTACACCACCACCACGACTGCTCCTCCATTGAACACCATCACCACCGACAACCCCTTCGAGACGAACACTATTGGTCGAGGCTATCCCACAGATCCCAAGGAAATGGAAAGGTAAGTGTACTATAGTACATAAGCGAAATGGTTCTATTCTGACCTGTGAGCTATCATGATAGATAACTAAACATGCTGAACTAGTAAAACCTACTAAGAGATACAATATCTCATCTAAATTAACCAATTAAACTGCACCACTCCGCAATCGCCTCAATCCAATCGATAACCTTGCCATCTGTGGTTCATTGAGCCTCGGAAAAGAGTAATGATTTTGGGCTCCACCCCTGGGATAGACGAAAATGAAGATGACGCTGAAGGTGGAGTGGAGGTGGAGGATGTGGATCTTTTGGGCGGGGCGTGTCCGATTGCATTTATCAGAGAGTTTCGGTGCGGCGGTTCAAGGCTGTTGCAGCCATAAATATGGCCAAAAAGCCGGACTGGTCATACGGTCTTACCTTTGGCCCAAGATCTGCGGCTTATCGCGTCGCACATAAATTATTTAAATATTATGACACGCCGCGTTTTCAATGTCAGCAGCTGCGCTTCGTGGCTAATTCGAGACCCAAGACCAAGCCAACTGCTGGCTGGCTGGCTGGCTGGAAATTAGCTCCAAGGCCAAGTGGCCGTGATATTTTCAGATTTTTCTCAACAAGCACTTCAATTGTCGTGTGTCAATTGCAGCGAATCAATGAGCGCGCACTTGTGCTCGAAACTATTGCAATTGCAGCTCCTCAAGTGTAACAAGCAGATCTCCGCTTAGATACGACTGGTCTTCGCCCTTGTTATGTTTCCCCCTTTTTTTTGTGCACCACCCATTTGGCCAAGATCGTGGTGGCATTGACTCGAAAAAGGCAGCCTGTCGTTGTCTTTAAGGTAATGAACTTTAACGAGTTTTCAATTGCCAGTTGCTGCCCGATGTTTTCTAATTGGAATTAATGCGACTCTACTTAAGGGCACTGGCATTCCAGCTGCAATCCGACGCCTTTGCATTTTGCATCTGCCACGCGGGACAACGCCGCGTATGCGCAATCTGAGTGGTTTTGGCTCGTTCGACACATGCGACTTGGTGGTGGAGTTGCAAATTATGACACTTTTTGATTTATGCGGCAACTGCCAAAATCACGCCACAAGGCAAACACACAGCCAGCATCATCAGTCACAGCACAGTGGCAAAAAAAAAGAGCTGGGGCACATACTACGCGGCACTTGAAATAAATTAAAATGTCAAACTAGATAGTTATCGCAAAATTATTAATCTGACTGCGGGCAATTATAAATGTAATTCGACACTTATCTGTTGGCTATATTGGTTATATTTATGTGGCCCAAATGAAATGGTATTTATTTCTATTTATCTATTTCTATCTATATTATAAATCTGCCCCATTTTTAATTGATATTTTTCGCAGTGCAGCGATTGTGCAAATCTTCTATTTTCTGGCATCACTTCCACTGTGATTGCCTCAATACGTAGGCGCTGCTGCTGCTGCTGCCTTGCCCATTTGTTTTTCTATTTATTTAAGCACTGCACGTGCAACGCCGAGATACTTTAACTGCAACTGCAACTGCGACTCCGACTGCAAGTGGCAAGTTGCAACAGAGCATATGGAAATGACTTTTCGTACGGATTGGCTTCGCCTGCAGATATTCACACGCCGCCATCAGCACATAAATCCCCTCCAAGCGGCGATCGAACCTGGTCAATGGGTAATGGCCAGTGCAACGATTCAATTGCGGCTACGTACTCCGTGTTAATCAGCGTCATACGCGGCGATTTGCGGATAAAAGTGAACTTAAGTCGTTTTCCGCTCCTTTGGCAATGAAAGCACTGCAAAAAAAATGTTAAATGTGCCACCGACGCAAGTGTTGATTGAAATCTCTGTAAAAGTGTGAAGACCAAGGAATTACACTTTAAAATTTTCTATTATAAAAGTATAAAAAGATAAACTCTTTTCTTGCTGTGCACAGTGCCACCGCGAGGCGTAGGAAATTACGCTTTTAATTATCCACATCGTGTTGTAACTGCATATGCAAAAGCCAAAACATTTGAACCATTCGAAATTTGTTGTCTGTTTGGTGCAGTGTTTTGGCTTCTGTGTGATAAATTCAATTGATGTCTGCAGTGTGCATGTTTTGGCCAATTTGTTGTTGTTTCTGCCGTGGCAGTTGCTGTTGCAGTTGCAGTTGCATGTGTCTGACACTTGATTGATGTCTGTTTTCAGCCGGTTTTGTATTGATTGACTTTTGATTTGCCTTCGCAGTTGCGCAATCGATTGGAAGTGATCTGAAATGAGAGCCATAGAAATTAATTATAGATCTTGTACTCTCTGCGCAAGAAGGTGTTGATTCGGGGAGGGCACTCATACTTCAGTGGGCGTGTCCTGCTCAAATGCCACTTGCAACGCGACTGCGAGTGCTGCAAGTACATGCATCCATATCAGACAGATATCTGCAATGGCCTAGCATAAAAATCGAAAACAAAGCAGGGCCTTGACTTCAATCAGGCGCAGCAATAAAAGCCAAATGCAACAATTGGCAAAAGCACAATCAAATGCGACAAGAGCCAGCGCCGAGCTATGTGCACTCCAAGCAGCACTGTGACCCCAGACAGCGCCGCAGACTGCACTGAAAACAATTCGAGTAAAGGCAAATATTTAGTAATTTAGGTAGCTTAGGTATTTATGAGATAGGTTTCGGCATTTTCCTCCAAGTGTGTGCTTCAGACGCTGGCCCATTCGCAACTGGATGCGAAGTCAGGGCTCAAGACCGCCGCCTGCAAATTGCTTGTCAACAATCGACTTGGGCTTGGAAACCCAAACCCCAAGCCCCAAGCTGCAAACCCCGAGCTGCAAGCTCCAGGTCTGCGATAATTATGGACACAAAGGGGGAAACTGGGGGCGAGTGACGAATGATTTGATATGCTGCGCTTGGAAAAACTGCACTTAGAACGCGGCTGGGCCTGTGAAAATTCGTTAACATTTTGCACCGTGAAGCATTGTGCTCAATGGCTACGCCTACGCGTGCCCAGCTAAAAAGGCAGAAAAATTGAAGTCTCGAAGACAGTGAGGCTCAAAGACCCAAAGACTCTGGAGCTGGAGCTGCAGCTGGAGAGGCATAAGCTTAACTGGGCTTATCTGAAGTCCAAGTCATGCCATCAGGCCAGGAAACCTTGGCCCAGGCAGAAGCTCGTTTAATGAGTTTTTCTTGGGATTCGTGGGGAGGGCAACTTGGGCTTACACCCACTCTGGGCAACATGAAGCTTGCAACTTGTACACGTGCTCATCAAAAATCAGCGGCGAACACGACTTGATACGACATCAATTGAACAAATTGCTTGACAAATGCAAATCGCTGATTTGCCATCTCAATATTCGCCTTAATGAAGATGGATTTCTCATTCAAGCCGCTGGAATCTTTACGAGCCCCCTATGGAAACCTTGTTATTGGAGGGTTTACGACTGCTCGCTCAAACTGGTGACCCCGATTGCACCCATTAGTCATGGTCAGTGTCGCTTTAAATGAATCAGGCTGGGGGCCTGAAACCTTCGAGGGTTTTGTCTCTCTGGATTTTCAAAATATATTTGGGTCAAAGGTCTGACAAAAATATTTGTTACACTTTCCCTCAAGTGTGACATGTTCAGTATTTGTTGCAGTATCACTTTACCTCTGCCAGTTGAGTTATTTACCCCCACTCGTTATGGAAACCTATTCAAATGAAGCACAAAGTAATTAATGCATCAGGCTGAGTTGAATGGGAAATTATAGGAAAGAATAATATTATCTTTACTGAAAGTTGGGAAACTGCTTCAAAACTTCTATCATATCGTTTTAAATGTATTCTGCGTTAACATGATATATGTAATAATACATTGAAGAAACAATAGTGCAATAATAATGAAATTTACAACGCATAGTTCCTTAGTTGAATGCAGGTTACATAACTATCTATCACACACCGCAGGCCTTACCATAAAGCAAAAATGAAATTTATTAAATGAATATGCAAATCACTTTTCATGGTCTGAATTTACGCCTATTGTCTGCAGCGCTGTCCACGCCATGCAATTAGTGAGTTTTTCATATAAACATGAGTAAGTCGCTCGAAACTCGAATGGGCCAGTGGACAGTGGACACTCTGGACAGATGGACAGCAGAGCTCGGTCACAATGGAACTGCATCGGCTCAGCGGTAATTTGCAAATCACGCAGCTTCGCATCTCAAGTTGAAAATTGGGTTAATGCAATGCTGGGGGGGATTGGACTGAATCCGAGATGGAGACCGAAAAGCAGTTCCCCAAAACCCCAGACAGATTACATGGAAACCCGTTCGGGGAGTTGTCCGGGATGGAGTGGGGGTTCATGGGGATTCGGATGGCGATGGCGATGGTGACGCTGTCTTTGCAATGGGCTTTTGTCTTGCAGCCAGTACAAAATTCGAAATACAAAATACAACATACAAAATACAACATACAAAAGACAACAAAACTGCAAGCGCCACACACGAGCTCAAATCCAAAAGTCGGGCCAAACATGACGCACAAAATTCCAGCCATACATGCTCTACACTTTAAGAATAGTTTCATTACTTGATTTTGATTAATAAAAACTCAGTGACTCATAGCAGTGTAATATATTTTATACGCAAACTTCTGGGAAATAATTTATTTTTTATCAGCTGAATGATGCTTTCTAAGAGATCTACGAATATTAACTTTGCCAATCGTTATATGAAGTCATTTCCTTTGCTTGACTCATCAATCATCGTCATTTCAAGTTCCTTAATTGAAATCACAATGCAAATACGCAAAGTCCAAGAAAAATTAAATTTAAACAGATTTACTTCGCTGAAAAATTCCTTTTTTTACAAGAAAAATGAATAATGCTGAATGGATAAATTGGTGCCCAATCTCATGAAACAAAACTTTAGAGCACAAGTTGGCTAATTTGAATTTTCACACTTACCACTCACTTTCGCTGAGTGTAGCAGATAAGCATGCTAGCCTGGCCAGGAGAGCATACGAGGCACGCCATTTGGCTTACTTAATTATGTTGCAATTGGATACCAAGCGGTGCAACATACCAGGGTTTGGGATTGAGATTGGGATTGGGATTGGGTTCGGAACTGGAGTGGTATGGGGAGTGGGATAGGATCGGCTGCTGGCGCTGCACTTGCTCGACTTTTGGGCGTGGGCCGAATGACTGAGATTCGCTGGAAAATATCTTCATCTGGGCCATTTCGGCGGCAGCTTCTCTTTTCTGGTTGCCCAAACGCGGCGCTTTCAAAATGTGTTACGGCCTTTTCACTCGTCGTTGCGCGATTCGGATCTCAATTTCAGCATCAGCATTAGCATTAGGAGTAACAATATAACAAAGGTAGCCGAGAATGGGCTATGTTAATTTGATGAAAATTTGTTGTGTGCGTTTGCCGTTCGGTTGCGCTTTTGTTAGCAGTTCATCGGAAAGACCAAAAGCCGCTGGAAGAGCTGGGAATACGTACGTATACGTACAGGCAGCCAAACAACGTAAGAAAAAAATAAAATGGAAATCGTGCACGCCTCTTGCATTTCTCTGGCGTTTTCTTCGGATCTTCTTGGGTCTTTATTTTTTTTTTTCTTTCTCGTTGCGAGTCTGTGAGTTTTGGAGAAGGGCAGAGGCTGCAGCTCACGTTGCCACTAATCGGATTTTCGGCCACGGCTCGACACGGCTGTTGTTTAAACAAGTTTGGGGCATTAATCATGATTTACAACACACCGACACACACTCTCAATCGCATTCACACTTGGCCAGCGGAGGCTGCCACACAGAGGGCACCCAAAGCGAAGAAAAGGGCCCGAATTAGTGGGGGATTGCAGCTACACCAGAAGAAAAAAGAAGAAAAAGGGAAGAAAATGGGGAGGAACCCATTGACAGGCCTCCAGATCGCTTATCGCGCGATTATGTTGTACGGAAAACTCGAGGGGCCGGGCGCGGCCACTGAACCCCACCTTCTGGGCATCCTGGGCCTCCTGGGCCTCCTGCATCAATCCCTATGTATATAATCAGCTCAGATTACCACAAAATAGTGCTCCATCTTCGTGGGCAAGGAATTTGCAATTGCCATTTTCATCTGCAGTGCAACTGCAACTCGTACTCGTAGTTGCCGCCTGACACTTGCGGCAATTTTCTTTTCACTTTTCGCAACAAATTCTTGCTGCGTCTTTTATTGCATAATCTGGCCAAGAGAGCAAGACAAATTTACAGCCAAATTAGAACTGGCTGGCTGCGGTTAGCCGTGACTGGCGATTTCTGCCACGATTTTGTGTAGAGTACGAGTCTGGTGCATATTGACTTTGACAGCGCGTTTGCTTTAAAACTCTATTAAATTGAATAAATAATAATAATTACCTCTTTTAAATGGTATTTCAGTCCAAGCGTTTCAAATTGTATTGCTTCAAACAGCAGCTACAGACGATGTGAAGTCTGGAAAGAAAAGAATTTGCTGCTTGGCAAAGGCCAACACATGGTGGCTAACAAATGATGGCTATATATTATCCCGATCTGGAAAAGTCCAATCTGATTTGTTACTGACAAGTACTTCAAAGCAGTGAAGAAATTCCAGCGGTGTTCGCCTTTTTCGATGAGGAAGTTGCATCCCAGGGGAATAGACATCGACTGCATGGCTTTTTCTGGCCGGGAAATTCCCTCCCTTTTGGCCTGAGTATTTGTCCAGTCGCATATTGGATTTCCACTTGAGTCGTCGCTGAGTGCTGTAATAATTTTCTCCGCTAAAAGAGCAAGAATAAGAGGAACAAAACCGAAAGCGGTGGAGCTGCCTCCGATTTTAGTTGCACTTGCCGAGACGCGGACATGACTGAAATATTATTAGAAACGGCGAGGCGAGGCAGTGCGTCGTTGTCGACTTTGTGGCATCTTCCTGGGATCGGGTGCCGTGGTCACATGGGCGTTGCATTTTACGCTAAGTAAGAATCCAAATAAAGCTGCGGCAGCTGGACCAGGAAGCACGTCTAAAAATGTGCCTACTCCCCCGGCTGCTGCTCCTGGTCGCCTCCTCCAAAGGCTTCTTTCTTGTCGTGGTTGTTCCTCCTGATTTCTGCGGTTCTGCTCGGTTCTGTTCTGTTCTGTTCTTTTCTGTTCCTCTTGTCGCTGTTGTCGTCTTGGTCGTGTTGCAAGGCACACTGAAGAAAACTACCCACAACTGTTTCCACTTAATGCATAAAAACAGTGTTCTAATGTCAATGTTGCCAACTAATCCCCTTATTATAATATTTCAACTAGCTCCCTTTGCTAGCATGAATAAACTGCACAAGATTTTTTCCAGTTTAGCCAAAAGCAGAACGGCGTAGTGGGTGAGTGCATCCAACTTGCCTAATGATGCAGTGCAACTGCGATCGCTCTGTTCTCGAATTGTGCATTTGCTGGCCGGGCCAATTTAAATTCTAATTTCATGTAGCAAATCAGATTGGCTGCCCAGTGGCCGGACCACAAATGGCCCAAACAGTTAGCCAAAGTTACCTGCACTTCAGCTGGGGTTTTAGCCAAGTTTTGGGGCCTGGCTGCTGGCATTTGGCTTTGGTCTTGGTATTGGTCTTGGTCTTGGCCTGGCCCAAAAGCATTTTCACTCCTCCAATCTGGACGCGGTCATAAAAATTCATTTTACGACCCTGACAACAATATTTTTATGTTTTTATAAATTTATTTCACATTTTCATTTGGAAACCAGATACGCGAAGCTAGACTTGCACTTTTCTCCGGCATATCGCAACTGTTTACAGCCGTTAAGTGTCGCCAAGTTTTTGTGGCTTTGGTTTTTTACTATTCGTCTTAACTGTTTTTTAAATGCATTCACGTTGCAAAGACGTAAAGATTGACAAAATGCAAACGGGTTTCCCAAAATGACCCAATCTCAAAAGAGCTTAATAAAAATGATTTAAATCGGGTTTAACTCCATTGAAAGGCTCTTTATGGCTTCTAATGGCTGGCCCTCTAACTGGGGTTTCATTTTGGCTAAAACCCATTTCATCTGCCTAATTTGTTCAGCTATAAACAAATTTTCAGCGCTACACAAAGGAAGTTTTAGCTGCACACTTTTAATAAATTACTATTCCCATCAAAAAGGTTTAATAAGATTCCCAAGGTCCGACTTATTTCGAACACAATGCGACGTGTTAAAGTATATGCATATTAAGTGTTGAAACTTAATTAAAAAGCAAGCTTAAGTGAAGGGAATAATATTTTGATGCCTTGTTAATATTTATCAATTTACAGGGGCTTTAGGCAAGGATATAAGCTCATAAAGAGCAGCAGCTGATTTCAATTTAAATAAAAATATATGGCTGCTTATTTATCTTTCACTTCTGGTTTTAATTGAAAGTCTTATGGCAGGGCGTTTATATTTATTGGATCTATAATCTATACAATCCTTTTCCGTATAATTTTCTTAAAGCACGGGAAATGACTCTTCTTCGTGAGGGCAGGGATCCGAGATTTTAATGCATTCCGAGCTCTATCCATTTATTAGCCCTGGACCCATCTGCGCACTCCATTAAGCCCACACACCCGCTCGGGGTCACCTTTTTGGCCTGCAGCCATCGATGGCTCATTAATTTCTGCGTGGCGGCCAATGAAAATAAATCGTAAATCAATAAACCGCATTCGACGCTTTGGCCCGTGATTCGAATCTGAGTTCCCCGCTTCCCCAACTCTTTTCACATTTTTAACTGCCTTTCTTTAAGTGCATCTTTTGGGTCTCCTTTTGGGTTTGCTGCAGTGACCAATATATTTTTGTCTCGTTGCGTTTCTTGTAAAATTTAACAGTTTTCATATTTTGATTAATTGGCCCGCTGGCATTTTATTTCTGCTGGCTGCTGCTCTGCGTCTGTCTCCAAAATAAAATCGAAGCAATTTTGATTGATGTTTTTATAATTTTATGGGTCCGTTGGCAGGGAAACCCTTGGACTTAACTGAACTTTAACTTCTGCTGAAGCCAATGGAGAACCTTAAGATGTAGCCACAGGTGTTCGGGCCTTCAGCAATTAAAAATTCAAATTTAATTTTAGCCTAAACGTTTCTAAACAAAGCAATGAAGCCATCCATCCATTCACCAGCACACATGCAGGCGATTACACTTTTTTGTCTGGCGCTGTCTGGCGCAGCGGGATATATACAATGCGCCGATGGGCGGAGGGGGCGGGGCAGATCGGCCTGGGGTCGGGGTGCATCCTCCGCAATTGCACGGAGGAAAAATTTGTATTTCACACTTAATTATGATTAGGTATAAATGAATAAACTGTTTTTAAAACAAGTGAAAGTACCTGTCTTTGGATTATAATTATTTGGTTAGCCATATTTATATTTAAGAAGTAAGTAAACTATCTAAGCGAAATCAATTAATTAATTTTTTCTGTGCACCGTATCCGATCGGAGATTTATGCAGCCAGTGGATTGGATGTGGAATTGGGAATGAGCATTCCATGTTGCACTTTGTTGGCACAGTTTCTGATTTTTGAGAGAAGACTTCCGCATTTTATTTGGCCGTTCTTGTTATTGTTTTCGATGGAAATGGAGGCCAGTATCTTTGGCTTTGTTTGGCGCCCTTAACGCTCAGAATGCTGGCGCATAAATAACGTGAGAATTATGGTACAAGAGAAGCCAGTTACAGCAGACAACATACAGGAGAAAAAAATGGAAAAAAAAGGAAAAAATTGGAAAAAAGAACAGGGCATAAATATGCATGTGCGGCAATAAAGAAATTGGTAAATGTCCCGGTCGCAGGACCATTGTGGCCAACTGTGTGCCACTTTCCGCTTTTAAATCGCGAAATTTTGGCCAGCCAAATGGCCAGCAAAATGGCCAGCGGTTTTGTGATCGCAGCAGTCAGTCGTCGTCACTCAGTGGCCACGTCACGCGTTCGCAATTGTTTTTGGCCCGCATTGCCAATTACGACACCATCAGCGAACCAGCAGCATCAGTTGCTGCAGCCGCAACTGCAACAGCAGCAGCAGTAACTGCTGCAGCAACAGCAGCCACAGCAAACAGCAGCGTTTATTCGCAGCCCCACAGCCTGCCAATTTATGGGATGCACCTCGCTTTTGGGCCAGTTTGCATCGTTTTTTTTTGGCAACCAAAATCAAAAACCGCTTATTATCAGCGCTTTTTATGTTTGGCTGCTCGGGGCCAAAGGTCTAAGGAGCATTGGCACTTCGGTTATTGGATTTTGGCTGGGTTTGAGAAGCACAGGGTCATATAAAGAGACTTATTATATAGTGTGAAGTTGGCATAGTATAAACTTTAATTGCTTTTATGAGTTTTAATGTGTGCGAAGTTATAAAAAAACGGCTTAAGAGTTATTTCAATTTTTTTTTAGTACGGATCTGCCTATAATGCCAAACATTTTATGGTCCACAAAAATATTAGCTTAAAAAAAATATAAGCACAAGGCTTATAAATATTTGCGTGGTTACCTATCGTGTTGCACAAGGAAACTAAATTGGATTACGGCTAATATTGAATATCCATGTGATATTTCTGTCAACAGTTTGACAAGCCTTCAAATTTGGTTCGACAGCCACTGAACTGTCTATTGCGTGAACTGGAGCACTTGGTTGCCAAGTGGTTGCCATGCTGCCAAGTGGCCATCTGGCTGCTCCTCCGAATCTGAGTCCGAATGGCGGGCAAGCAAATGACATGGCTGACATGGCTGCAAGTCATCGGTTGGGAGCGTGTCGTGTTTGTCATCGCAGATACGCGAACACGCTAATATCGTACCCAGTCCAATCGAATCCGAGTCCAATCCAATCCGCTGGCACCTCCAGACACATGTGACAATTGCCCAGATCCCACTCCCAGAAACAACCTGTTGGCTCTGTTCCACTGTCGTTATGACTGTAATTGGCCGAAGTCGTCTGGAAAAGTCAGTTTCACTTTTGCAGATGATGAGCCGCTGATTTGGGTCAGCCCCACCGCTCGCAACCATTCCAATCCAATTCGATTCACACCTCGCTCTGGTTTTCCTTGCAACTCATTACAGGCGGCACATTTGCATGCAACAGCGAACGGTCACGATGCCCGTGAAACGGACGGAGATCTACAGTCGTCCCACCTGGAAGCACATGGCCACGCCCTGCCAACCGCCCACCTTCAGTGGCCAGAAGTGCACCAGGGTGCAGGTGGTTCACGAGCAGGCCTACCGGGATGTCATCGACCACAAGACCGCCCAGCAGATGACCTACGACTGCTGCACGGGATGGAGCCGGGAAACCCCAAAGTCGGATTCGTGCATGAAACGTGAGTCTTAAATGAGTCTTAGATGACTTCAAATATGGATTAGTTTTATCCAGCTTTCTAAAATATATCTTGTAATCATTTGCAGCAATTTGCTCTGGAGGCTGCCAAAACGGTGGCAATTGTACGGCTCCAACCACCTGTAGCTGTCCACCTGGTTTCACAGGACGCTACTGTGAGCAGGATGTGGATGAGTGCCAGACGGAGAAGCCCTGCGATCAACAGTGCATCAATACTCATGGATCCTACGTCTGCCGCTGCCGTCAGGGATTCGTTCTCCAACCGGATCAGCAGAGCTGCAGGAAGGTGTCCACGAATGCGGAAGATGCGTTCGAGGCTCGGGATCTGGAGAACGACATCGATGATACGGACGCGGAGGTGGCCACGCGGCTGCAGAAGATCGAGAAGTCCTTGGCCAATGAGCGAGTGCACACCAACGAGCTGCAAAAGTCGCTCCAGGCCACCTACAGTGTGGTGGACACACTCAAGAGCCGGCTTAGCACGCTGGTAAGGATTAGATTAGTATTTGATATTCTTATTTAACTATTTTTAATTAAACAATTTCTTTCGTATGCGACCAGGAAAAGCAGGCTCAGGATGTCAGTCGACTGCAGACGAATCTATACAAGACGGAGTCCCGGACCAACAAGCTGGAGGGGATGCTGAACCTGCTGCTGAAGTGCCGGAATGGCCCCAATGCCAACTGCCCCTAAACAGAACTGCATTTCCCTACGCTATTATTAAATGTTAGTTAACTTAATTGACCACTCCGTTCACGTGTAGCTGCTCCTGCTTGTAAGCCATTCCCGAATGCGAGTCGAGTGCCTCTGTAGTCTGTAGAATCAGCCCCCGGATCGGGCTATTAGTACTTAAGCGAACGTGTCATAAATGTATCGAGATCTGAAGTTATAGCCGTAAGCGCACCACCGCACTCTGCACCACCACAATGCGGGTGGTGCACCGATTAGTTTCTGCATGTATCTGTATATAATTTTAATGTATATGAGAAATCACTGCACGAATAAATGCATTTTCTGATTTAAATGTCTGAGTGTCTTTTTTGGAATACTTAACTGATTGAAATGGAAGAGAAAGAATAAAAGGTGAATTACTCCAATATAGGTACAGAGACCTTTTTCATATAAAGTATTTGCTATTCTACTTTTTAACAGGAATAATAGAGAGCCAACTACTATTTTTTTGACCTCGGCTGTAAGCTGGCCCCTTAGCGGGGATTCCCACCACACAAATAGCTGGGACAATCGATAACTGTACGAGTATCATCGAGTGTGGGCTAGGCTGCGCAATAATCGGTAGTATCGAGCTTTATGCCATCCCTATCACCAATAACAAACAAATAATTGGACTGCACAATAGAAATATTATCAGTATAAATATAGGGGACAAGACCAGCATGATTGGAACCATGCCACCGTAGTTTTATTTACAACAACAAAGCATTACTCACTGCAAACACCGCGAAAGGCAAGCAGTGACGTCATTAGCAAAACAAAGCAAAAACTGCGCAGAAAAACCAGGGAAATCTGTTAAGCAAGGTCCATCGAAAAAAGGGGCGGGGGGTGTTATAGAAACTGATCCCCCGGATTTCACTTTTACCACAACTAAAACTGATTAAAAATCAAGGCGGTGCGAGCTCAAAGTATTCAGTTCACGATGACGCGCGATGAGAAACTGCCACTCAAACAGGCGGAGGTCTCCATCCAGAGGTTTCAGGATGTGGCAGTAGGTTATTTCTATATCTTGTAAAGTTCGAATTTAATTCCTAAGCACTCATAGGTTCCCCACCATCTGAGCCTGCTGAAAAACCATCGCAGCAATATAGAAAAAAGTCTAGCACTGGGCGATTGGCAGAAAATCAAAAAAGAGGAACTCAATGCTCTGAGGGTCATCAAGCAGATCAAGAATCTACTCCTGGAAATGGATGCACTACGGGAAAAAGTGCGGGAAGAGGATCTGGAACGCTTTGATGACCTTATGAAACCTGGCAGGGAAACTGCCTTCGCTGGCATGAAGGAATTTGCGGGTATGTTTGAATTACTTCGTAATTATATCGGATCTAACATACCTACTGTAACTTTAGAGCTCCAACTCAAATCTCCCACCTCCACTTTGAGTTCTCAGTACGACGACGACCTGGACACCCAGCCACAGGAGGTGGATATGAACTGTTTACCCGCTCACCGGCATATGCCCCAGCTGCAACTCAACTTCCAGCTGGAGGAACACCAATTGGCGCAGAGGCAAGCCTGTCTGGATCAGATGGAGAATCTGCAACAGGAGATCTACGATCTGCACGGGATGTTCCAGGGAATGCGTCAATTGACTGTAGAGCAATCAGTGGCGGTGGAGAAAATAGCGGACAATGCGGAGGAGGCTCTGGAGAACGTGCAGCAAGGCGAGTTGAATCTGCGACGGGCGCTTACCTATAAGAAGGCCATGTACCCCGTAGTAGGAGCTCTTCTGGGCACCTGTGTGGGTGGACCCATTGGGTTGGTGGCGGGTATGAAAGCTGGAGGATTGGCGGCGGTGGGATGTGGCATACTGGGCTTCACCGGCGGCTCCGTGCTGAAGGCCAATCCCAACGTAATGCATGGCAACATCGAGGAGGAGCAGGTGGAGCCCGATAGCGAGTCCACGGAGAGACTGGAGCTTAAAGAGAAGCCAGAATGACCCACAGGAGGAAGTGCCCGATCAGCATCCACGGCTCTGGTCACCACGCACATCTGGTCGGCGAATACAAGGCGTTTGGAGGCAGCCACCACCGGAGTGATTTGTAGCGTGCGCAGCTATTGTTCCATTCAGTAGTTTTGACACCGATTTTAGTTCAATATCCCCATTTTGTGATTTTCCACGTGCAGTAGAGCTAATGAGCATAATGTAACTCCACTTTGTGTATAGTTTAAGCGTTAGATACTTGTTGTTCACATGACATCCCAACTGTGTGTAGATTTTAGGGCTTTAAAATGCAATAATAACTCGTAGCTTTAACAATGTTGATGAGGTAAAACTATATCTCGGTTTTTGAGAACTTGGGCTTTAATATGCAATATAAACTATAACATCTTTGTAGAAAAAGCCTACAAAATCTCCTAAACTAAGCGAGGACTTATAAACTACGTTAAGATACCAGATGGGTAAACTAGTCCCGGATTTAAAGGGGGACATTAACCGTGGTCCAGGCCTGTTTGAAGTTCTTTTTCTGCGAGTGCTGCTTCTTCCTTAGACGCTTGGCGGTCTTCTTCTTCTTGAACCACGCAGGATAATTGCCGTACTGATCCTTGAGGGTTTTGCTGTTGAAAATGTGATCCACGCCCGTTTTTTCGTTGGTCACCTTGACTTTCTCGCCCTTCTCCAGACTCTCCTGGTGCTCGTAGATCAGTTCTTGCTCCTCCTTGGTTTTGGCCTCCTGATTTTGGATTAAAATTTGCTCTTTAATAAGGATTTAAAAAGGTAGTATCTGGATAAGCTAAGCCGGTTTTTGGTACAATATATGCCCAGAGGTAAATATGTAGGTATATTTGTAGATAGCTACATAGATCACACTACTCACCCTTTTGAGCTCCTTGGAGGTCTTTATTTCGACCACGTCGCTTATATCCTTCAAGATCTCATTTCCATCGGCATCTAGGAGTCCCAGAGTTTTCTTCAGACGAATTAACTCCTTGGCTTCGTACCGCGCCTTCTTTATCTTATTCATTTCATCGCGGCGTTTTCTGGACCGATTGTTTCTGCCCATTTTGGTTGTTGGATATCAAGTAATGCCCGAAAAAGTCGAAGAAGTAAAGAAATTGCGTTCAATTTGCTAAAAACGTAAACACGTGTGTTCTCGTTAGAGCTGAAACTAGGACCGATATTCGTTCGATCATTTTCGACGGGGTCTTATCGATAGCTCAAATAAAGTAATCGACCAGGGCTTACTTTCAGTAATTAAGCCGCTAAGTTTTGAAATTTTTTATTAACACTCTCATATATAAAATAGTTTTAAAAATATAGCTTAAGTTTAGAAGGTAAGGAAAATAAAAGCGATTTTTTTTAATGTGTTAATATGTAAAAAATATCATATTAATTGATTTTATATTTTAATGCATATAAATTATTACTTGTCTCAAAACAACTAATTAGGTATTTGTGGTTTTTTCCTTTTTACCTACCATTTATTCTCTCTCCTCTTCCATTTTCTCTCTGCTCTCAGAATGCAATATGACTTTTGTATACAAACAAAATCAGCTGCTGAAGAGAAAATGAGAGGCTTGCCAAATACGAAAAGGAATCAAATAAAAAATTATAGTGGCCATGCAATGCTCTACTCTACTACTCTATGCTTTAAATTAAGTGCATGTGCAATGAACTATATGCAATATACTATAATAGCTAATACAATGCGTATAATAGTTATATATGTCATTAACGAATTTTGATAAAAAGCATTTATTTATTAAAGAAATAAAGTTTTCACAAAGAGTAAGCACATACAAATGTTTTGGCTATTCCGCCAAGATATTTGAAATCTACAGATACACTAACTATATGTCTACTTAAGTGACATAGCCTGGTTACTATTGGTTTGGATAGAGTATCCGAAGTGGCTCTCTTGCACATGCGCAGCAGCGGAAAGTGATGCGGAGAGGCGGAAACAGGGTAAGTGTGTCGGGCTCAGCTGTAGAGCCACCAATACACGGGCAGCACACCAACACCAGCGCACAACAGAGGCACACACACATAGGGGGCAACCAGCTTTGTTGGCCAGTTTGTAGACCTTCTGCCATCATTCGCTCGTCAGTCGTTGTTGCTAGCATACGTCACGGAGTTCCTGTAGCGCTGCTCTTCACCGCACTTCTCACCCCCTCAGTTAAGCAAAAAACGGAAGTAATCAGCACAAAAAACCCATAAGCACGGCAATTAAAAAACATTTCGAAAACTGTGCAAAAAGCCTTGCTGGTGCAAAATATTGCAGAGAATACGGGGAGATTCCGACACCGATCGATCAATAAACTCCGGGCAGCAAGTAAGTGCAGTTTTAACCCCCAAAATAGCAGGAAAAAAACCTTAAGCGGAAGTCCTTCTCCAAGGAAAGGACATTCACACTCACACTCACACTCGCACCAACACATGCTCAGATATGTTTCTTAAAAGTTCAGCTGCAAGCCGATTTACATGTACACACATCTCAAGTGCAGCCAAGCGATACATACGAAAAAGCAGGAAAAAATTCTGATTGCACCTTCGCATCCAAAGAGTTCACAATTTTGCGGCTGTGTGAGTTTTCCTTGGCTTTCAGTCAGGCCTAGAGTTTTCCTTCTCCACATGCACACACACACACACAAAGTTTCCCCCAATTGTATTTGGTTGCAAATCGGCCGAGTTCCTTGTTAAGGGGATTTCCATTCTGGGTATCTAATAGCCATAAATTTGACTTGCATCACGTTTTCAGCATTTGTAGCGATCGTTATCAGAGCCGTGCCACATCTCAGATCGCTGGCATTTCCCAGCTGAGTGCACTGCAAAAAAATTGGCCCAAATTGAGTAGGTTCTGCATGGCAAGAAATAAATTCAAATGGTAATCATGCTGAGCTTGTGGAAATATACATTTTGTGTAATGTTTGTTTACCAAAATCATAATAA
Source organism: Drosophila teissieri (assembly GCF_016746235.2). Lineage (NCBI taxonomy): Eukaryota > Metazoa > Arthropoda > Insecta > Diptera > Drosophilidae > Drosophila > Drosophila teissieri. Next base: position 6,407,972 of record NC_053031.1, on the reverse strand, counting down.
AAAACATTCAGCATTTCTCATTTCAATTTCTAAAGTTTCTAAAACTTTTCTCTCTGTGTTTATGCTTATATAGCTACTGCACTTTGCCCCACGATCGAGTTATATTTTTGTGCAATCATTGTGTGTTCATGGAGTGTCAACGGGCGATGGCAAGTGCAATGAATGTTTCGCTGATTAACATCTTAATTAGCCTTGCAATTATTTCCTCAAATGTGGTGGCCAAAAAAATCGCCTGGATGCCTGCCAACATTTGCTCAGACATTGAGATGCATCTGAAAAGCAAACGAAAATAGGGAGCACTTTGAGGAGAAACCTTGCCACTCCACAACCACAAAAGCAGGCCCAAAAACCCAAGTGAATCATGCGGCAAATGTGCAGAACAGGTCTTGCAGTTGCCATTGTCCATTGTCCATTTTTCGAGCTGAAGAGCTACAAAAAAAAAACCTCTAAAGAACCGAAGGTGCTGGAGCCAAACGGAGGGGTAGGGATTAGGGGTCCAAAAACGAATGGGAAGAACCGTCCCGGATGATAAATCAAGTCTGGCCAGTTGTGTGTCTGTGGCAATGAAAGAAAAATTGAAAAACAAAAGCCACAGACAACAACATAAACAGCGAACAGCTGATGATGCTGCAGCTACGCGAACTCAGCCAAATGTGTATCTGGCAGATAAAGTCAGTTGGCTGCCTCGATTCGATCGTGGCCAACAAATCTGGTCGCCTTAATTGGCCAAAAGGGTAACCGTAGTCACAGAAAGTCCAACTGATGCACAGGGAGAAAAAAGGGCGATATCTCTATCAACAGAAGTATTTAAGTATCAGTATAATAATTAAAAAGTTATTTACTTTGGAGTAAAAACTACTTAGCTGCTAGGGAACGTACCGACCCAATTCGCTGATTATTTCTCTCTCTGTAGCAGTGCCAATTCCTTAGTGAGCTATTTTGGAACTAGTCTTGGCCTTTTAAGGCGATGACCGCCTTTAAGGCGCTTTTCACTCGACAAAGTAGCGAATGAGTAGGGAATGAAGGCAATTAAGTCATCGTTAGACGGCATTAGCGGGTTTAATTAGAGTAGAGGCACTGACGCGGCAGTTTGCCGCAGTCCCAGGGGTTCTGCCCAACTCAGCCCATTGGGTACCGATACAAAAACCCAGTGCCAGCTATCAGGTAGCAGGGAAGGCAGCTGGTTGATGGCTAATCCCAAAATGGCACGCATTGCGGACGGACCCTACCCTACCCTACCCTCCCTGCAGAGCCGATAATGCCCGACTATAATTAGAAAGTTAGTCAGCCGACTTACCACAACTGTACGAAGGCATGTGCATCCGAAAGATATCCAAACAAAAGTCCAAACAATGAGCACTTGATGTTCCTGTCTCGGTTTTGGGTTACTGTTTTTCGGTTCCTCGCAGGTCCTGATTTATGGCCGTGAAGAAAGTGAAACTGCCGTGGGTGTGGGCCAAAACCTGTTTCCTCAGGACACAAACAAGAAAAAACCGAAGCGAAACAAAGACCAGAGTCAAGTTCAAGTTGTGTAGTATTTTCGAGTTATGCAAGATTTTCGCACCGTGCCTCCTTTGACTGCGCATCTAAATGTCAAAAATTATGTCATAATTCTCGAAAATAAACGCAGCTGCAGCTGTGGGCACTGTGGGGTAGAAGATTCGGGGTGGTGTACGGGGTGATTCCAGGTGGTAGGCCCAGTAACACTGCACACTGCGCAGTTCCACCCAAATCCCTTCCCCGTTTTCCATTTGGGGGTAGCTGACGTGTTCATTTTCCACTGGCGCTGATTTGCAGCTATGGGCCTTTCATCGATTTGCAGCTTAACCGCTTCCACAGGGGGGAAAAACAAGTGGGGGGCGTCTTCTTCACTGGGCACCCTCTGCAAACCCAAAAATAGCAAAGGTGACCCCCAAAACGGCTGCGGAACGGGAGGCTGCGAAAAAGTTTTCCTGGGCCTACATTTCCCTAAATGCGGAAGTCGTTACTTTGTATACAAATATATATATGTATATATATGTATAGGATGGTGGGTATTCCCTATATATACACACATAGTTGCAGCAAGAGAGAGAACCAAAACATTGAGTGTATGGCCTGTCGCGAAGGTTGCTATGTAGGTAATCATCATCGGGGAAAATGCCCTCCGACTGCGCAGGTCAAACAAAATTGTTTGTAAACAAAATAGGACTGAGAGCAGTGAGAGAGCGAGGTTCCTCGCTCGGGAAAAGTCCTGCAGCGAAAGTAGGGGAAAAGCCAGTAGCAGTAGCAGTACCAGTTACAGTAACAAACTGCGGTCGGAAAACTATTTCAGGCCCAGTGGGTGGCGGTCTGCAAGGGGCGGAGGCGGTCGATTTACATTTGCCCATAAATCTTCCTTTTAATTGGCGTCGATCAAACACAATTGCGGCAATTTGAGTGCTATATTTACGCCCGACGCTGTGGAAATGTATTCCACAATGGTGTTAAATATCCATTTGATTATGAGCTAAGGAAATACTGCTAAGGGTTATCAATCTGCATAAAGTGCCTATAAAGCGAAGTCATCAAATCTTATATACTGCACCAATTAGAAAAATGTCTGCTATCTATTTTGAGTATAAAGACTTTTTATAAATACAATTTTCATACCAAGCTTATTCTTATAGCGTGCATTCTTATTATAACTGCACACGTGCTAGGAGCTATATTATTTCATTGCCACCTTAAGTCGTATATTACACTTACAGTCATCATAATGACTAGACTCATTTCCGAGTCACCAGTTGAGCGCCTGATGTAATGTGCCAGAAGGGCGCGTAAATCGATTTACTAGCGGAATATTAGATTGATTGATTGTGTAGTCTGTATAAATATATAAATATATTCAAGGGCCATAGACGGCGCTGACCCAGAATTCCCAATACGACAGCTGGACCTGGACTTCTATTGATAAACAAAGTGATAAAAAATATGCGCCGTGCCCAGCGGATTTGCCTAAGAAGAGTCGCCTGAAATGCGCACAACTGCGTCTCACGTACTAATTGAAATTACGCTTTATAAAACATCCAATTATATATGTACAAATATAATAAAAAGCTCAACTAAATGCCATTAATATGTACAGCCGAAGTGCAGCGAGTTGCGCGAACTTGAAATTATATATGTGCAGGCACAGAACCTGCAATCCCACATTTATCATCGATCGTTTGATAAGCAGCCGCCACACAATGAACCTCGATTCTCGAAGGCTCTGGTACAGTGGAGCCTCGCAGGTGTCTCTTTTCTGAAAGGGGTGTGAGTCTGTTGGTGTCGCTGTGACATCAAAGAATCGCTTGCGTCATTTGCTGAGGAGCTTTGCTGGGCTTTGTAGATATAAATGAAATATACTTGTTATTTAGCTGGATGATAAAGAAATGGGCTTCTTTTTGTACAAAATAGATAATAAAGATGGTAACAATCTGATGAAGTATACAAGGGAATGCTTGACGGAACCTATCATTCAAGTAACCGCAGCACATCATAAACCTATCTAATAGCACATCAGCACACTGCGCCACCGCATATGGTATCCATTACAATGCACCCAAAATTCCACTTACTGCAGCTGAAAAACACATTCACATGCATGTCAGCTAGCATGTGCGTCTCCATTTCCATATTCTCAAATGTTTGTCCATCCAAATGAAAACATAAAGCGAGTGAAAAGTTGCTTCACTTGATGTCGCATTTAGCTGCTGTCGATGCGTTGGCGTACGTCATTTGACTTCGCATTATGGATGTGATGTCCCCGAACTGCGTAGTATCTGCAAGCTCTACTCTATAGAGGGGGGCCTTATAGCAAAAGGGGGTTATTTGCAGCGAAGCTTGTGCGCAATAACCCAGAAAGAAGTGCTCGGAACAGGCGAGTTCACTTGGGATGGGCCATGGTTCACTTCACTGCCTTTGATGCTGGCCGCTTTTCCAGTTTGCTGCTTGTTTGCATGAAAACGCCGACGTTTGTTGTAATTGTAATCATTTTGGGACAGAAGATGTGGCAGCCACATACATACATACATGGCTGGCATAAACATTACCAGATTAGATAAAGCACCATCTCTATCTGAACTTTGTTTATTTGAATTTAAAGTGCTGCCGCGCGCAAATAGTTTTCTATGTTGTTTTCTATTTTCTTGGCGTCCAACCGATGACGCCAATATTGTTTACCTCCGCACAAAAGTAGGGGACTTTTGTTTGCTTTACCAATTTTTTCCATACTATTTTTTTCGAGCATAAACCAAACGCGTGCAGACCAAGATTAATTATAAAAACTTTGGGTTGGCCAATGGCATGGAATGGGGAGAGATCACAAGATTTTGTGTGGGTCTAGTGGCCATAAACATACATAAATTTCCACCCATATATACACGAGTATATACTTTTCTATATCCGGCGATCTTTTTGCTGCTTTTTGGCACCTGTGCGTCGCTCGGCGACTTTTGTAGTTGCAGTTCTCCCAGTAGGAAAGCTACACCTTGTCGCCGTCAGCTGTTGCATGATAAAATTTCTAAAAATATATAGAAAGCCACAACAAAATGCTGCTCTAATGGCTAAGCAACCTTGAACCTGGCCGAGAGGTTGTGCTTTTGCCAGAAATATGTATCAGTACTTGCACTTGTGTGTTATTGCCCATTATCTAAAACGAAACGGAATTATTTAATGGGTGGCGAACGGGAATCAATTTTCGGGTGTGCAAAAACTCAATAAAAATTCACAATGCGATATAAATAATAAAAAATTAAATATTGTACAAAATAAATAAACAGTAGTTTATTGTAAAAAATAGTGCGTTATACCTTCTTAATATTTTCCAATTATCATTATTAATTCAAATTCAACAACAGAATCTGCTTTGTCTATGGAAATGTGCACATTTTATATCTGCACAAGCAGTAGCCGATTTTTGATGTTTATTTTAAATGAGCTCATTTATCGTTAATAGCGCTTTATATCTAAAGAAGCAGTAGCCGACACTTGATGATTGTTATTCGAATTGATTTCGAATTGCATAATGCGATGATTGGCAAACTGGCAACGAAATCGAGTCTTAACCTATTCGAATGCCTCGGGTGTTCTGCGTTTGCCTGGGAATGACAGTTTGCAAATAGTTCTCAGCCGTTCATTAGCATTTTTATGCGTTCCCAATGTCCGACAACTTATTGCTTGGCTGCCTTTTGCTTCAGCCGTGACTCGGCATTAAACATTTGAAATTATTAAGCAGAGAAACTGTATTTCTGCGTGAACTTTGGAGCTGCCAGCTGCCAACTGCCAACTACTCTGCCACAGCGAGTATCCCACACCCATGCACTTGGAGAAAAAGAAGTTCTTATAAAATATATTACATTTTAAGTACATAATAGTCATCATTTCTTATCAAAATCATAGGCCTAGAATGTAAACTTATCTACGCAATTTTATTACTCGCTTGATTAGACAAGACTAATGGGTAAGGGATTATTTAATAACAATTTCATATTTATTTTTTCAAAAAATTTCCTTGGTTGTACTTTTTTACCTTCAGTTATTAGTATTTTTCCCAAAAAACAATCAAAAAATTATTCAAATATGGAATGTAATACCTTTTTGAGCTCACAGAAACACCCTCAATCGATTTGTATCAAAAAATAAACATTTTTAAATTTAGCAATTTTTTGAATTTTTTGATGATGTAACCACTGTCAAAAAAATGAAAAAATCGAAAAAAATTTGTTTTTTCTAAGTCAACAAATTAATGATACAGGTTGTTAATTTAAGCTATTAGCTTTATTAAAGATGTGATATCTGCACAGTGCGATTATTTTTAACCAAGTTATGGCAAAAATAACAATCTAAAAGTTCATATTTTGATGGTTCTAATCCATCACTATCTAGTAAAAATAAAACCCTAACTAATTAATAAAAAGTATTTAACCAATGAGCAATTAAATCGAAACAAGGTTATATTTACTAATAGAAATAGGAATGGCGTAACTGAAGTAGGTTTCGAGTTCGTATTTCAAAAGTCCCATGATTTGTTGACGTGTACTCATTTTTTTCCATCACCCCCTTCCCGCCGAAGCTTAGTCACTCGGGCGGCCCGTGGCCAGTTGGCAGCGAAGAGCCACTTGGTCTGGCGATAGAAAAGTATCTAGCAGATACGACTACACTTGGGTGGGGGGCGGCAGGGGGAGCGGGCTCGGAGGCGGGAAAGTGTGTCAGTGCGCAAACGTCAGAGCAGCTGATCGGAGAGCGAATACTATACGCCATATAGTTTGTATTCGCAGAAGGAGAGCCGCGATCGCTTTGTTGGTAAACAAAAATCACGAACAACACGTATGATCGCGGTTCTCTCGCTGTTTTTTAGCGCTGCTCAGCTGCTTGGTTGGAGCATAATTTTGTCGCTGGCTTTGTTGGCTTTTTGCGTTTTAAAAAATACATAATTATGGGCTTAGAAACGCTCGCGAGTTGCGCTCTCTCCGTCGCTCTCTTGTGGGGGAAAAAACCGAGAGATACTCAGATACTTTTCCAGCGTTTACAACGATCGCTGCCTGGCATTCGCCTTTGATATTTGAAAGCAGACGCAACAGCAGCAGCACCGGATAATCGAGTGCAGCAGTAAAAGAAAAGTGAAAATCCCAGAAGAGATTAGGTAAATACAATCAAACAAGAGAAGTGCGAGATACTGAACCATAAAACGCCAAAATAATAAGCGAGTGTACAAACTGCAGCGGAAAGAATACAAGCGAGCAAGGTACGCACACACTCGGCTTCAGATACAGGTACTCGCAGATACAGATACTCGCAAATGCGAGTGTTGTAGCTTTTGTTCTTGCGCCCGCTTTTGAAATTCAAATGCGCTTCCGTCGATTCAGTTGGCAATCGAGTGTCGACTAGGCTGTACCGTCTGCAGTGGCATCCGCATCCATATCCATATATATATATATACATTGTATATCCCGCATACAATACCCGATTTTGTGGCCTGACTCTACGTGGTTTTAGTGAATTTACGTGTGTGTTTTCCTTGTGCAGCTGAACAGTTTTCCGCATCCATAAGGTGAGCAGATCGCAGTTATCTATTTCCAATTGTTCTGTGCATTAGTGCCTGTAATTGACAGAATTCTTTCACTCACTTGGCACTGCCAAGGTCAACACTGACGTCATTTGGCCAGCTTGCATAATTCCGCATTATGCCATAAAGAGAAAAATTCCATACCCCACTTTGTTTTTTGTTTTCCCTGAAAAATAAGAAAGCGAAAAACAAGTAACAAAACAATAACACGAAATTCCCCGAAAACAAAGGCTCCTTTGCACTCTGAATGGGCGAGAGCTTAAAGCTAATCAGATACGATTTGACTGATATGAATATATGCCCACATATAGATATCATTCCGAACGTATATAGATTGGCTATTGGTTTGTACTCAAGCAGAGAGCTTTACAAACGGCTCTTTGTTTGAAACACTTGTCGAGGTATAAATAAATTCGGTTAGAGATGTTTGGTTTGGTTTGTTTAATGGTCCAGATATTCCAGTTATGTGAAAGCCCTGCTCTGCACCTCTGCACTGGTTCCACTCTGTGCTCGCTGTGCAGCTGTCAGTTCTACTAAATTAGTTCAAGTTCATTAGCCCAGCCCCACTTGAAAGCCCCCAGCTAGTAGAGAGACCCCACTATCTCGACTGTATAACTATATAGAACAATCAATTGAACAAAGCCTGAACTTTCGACTGCTGGCTCGTTTGCCACACACGCCAGACTCTGCGTTCTAGTCGGGACCTAGACTATATAGTAAACAATGGTATAATAGTATACAAATAGAAATTATTAGCATAGTTGACGCTGTCTGGCAAATTTTTGTCTGGGGTGCGGCTTATCGGTGCGGTCCTCAAAGTGAGTTGGCGAATTCTCTGTTTCTCTGTTTTGGTATTCGGTGCTGATAAACAGTCAAACTTATTCCGGCTTGCTGATTCGATGGCAAACAAAGCCAGAGCATTGTGTGGATAACGATTGCCTTAGACTTATATAACCAATTAGCGATCAAGGTCAGTGCCAAAGAAAAATCAACAAAATTCTGAGCTAAAATAAGCGCGATGATATCTGGTATCTAGCGCTGCACCCTGACTACAGTATATTTTGTATCTGAACATTCGAAGGTCGCAGATATTTGGCTGCAGATGTGACAAAAGTGAAATTGCGCTTACTGCAGCTCAAGCGAAATAGAGTATATGCAGGGCGGGGTCCATGACCAATCAATCCTACGGGTTATCAAGGGTGCTGTAAGCTGTCGGCCATAAGAGTAAGAACCCTCGATCGGTAGCCCATATGTACGTGTTTATTAATAAAATGCCTGCACGGCAAACGCGGTTGTGCAACGCAAATGCATTTCGTATGCAAAACATTTTCCATCTATTTTCGGTTAGATGTGCATTCTTCGATGTGCGAAAATATGGCCAGGCATTTTGAGGTCAAGTTGAGTTTGCTAAATGAATATTTTATTCCTTATACCCACTCTCTGCTTCGATAATTACCATTGCCAGGCAATTATCAGAATTTATTTGAGCTGTCCAAGTCAATGGCCCCGCCATCAAATTTGATTGTCAAACTTTCGCTGACATTTCGACTTGGACTGCCTCATCAAACCCAATTTTCGTACGCTTTTGTGTCTCTGCTGCAGGAGATTTCACTTTGTTAGTTTCTGTGGCTTTTCACGTTTTTGCTTTGCGGTCAAATTGCAAATTACCTCGGCAATTGTCTCTGCAAGTCCAGCTCCAGCTTCAGCTTCAGCTTTAGCTTCAGATCCATTTTCATTTCCATTTCCATTTGCTGGAGTTGGCCGCTTGCCGTTTTCCGTGCGCAGTTTGATCGACAAATATATGCCAGTCGAGCTGCTGGCATCTTTATGACGATGCGATAATCAGCAAAGTGCACTGGGAATTATATTGAATTTTCTTTCGAATTTCCTTTTTCTTGCCTTGAATTTCATTCATATACTTAGTATATATTTTTCCAAGTGCACCTACAATTTAGTTTATTTCATCTTTTTGAGAGACACATGCGGGTATAGTTTGGGTACACATTTTCCTATTGTCATGACGTGAGCCCGATTCAAATTGCATATATGCAGTACACACTTAGTGTTCAGGCAAACCGCTCAACTGCTGTGTGTGTGCGTGTGTTTGAGTGAGTGTGTGCCATATATAATTGCCTCGATCATAAGCTCGGCGCATGCACACCGTTCCAATTGGAATCGGATGGGATTGGGGGCGGTGGGGGAGGGGGAGGGGATAGGGGGTATCTATCAACTGGGAAACTTAATGGCCAGTGCAGCGATACTTTATGGCACTGGCCAGTTTATTATACAGTTGTCAGCACAGTGCTACAGAAGAAAAATCTGATTAATGTAATCACACGTAATTGGCGCGTTCGGTTAATTTGCGTAGAGAAAATTTCACTTTCGCAATCGAATTGCATTGATTTCGCTTGAGCTATATATTTATAAAAAAGCATCGAAGTGATGCAATAAAAAATAATTGCCATCCATCCTTATGTAGGGAACTGCTCTTTTGTGTTTTTCGAGTTCGCAATCGGATTCGCACATCCATTAAAATGAAGTCAAATAAGTGAGTTTCAACGAAAGGCAATTAAATTAATTGTTTACAAGGCTAGATTGAATGGCGCACATTGAATACTCTACTACTAAGAGTAAAGTATTAATCAACTTTTGTTTATAAAGCTAGAGTACTGATAAGAATTCATGAAATTATTATATAAGAAATGAAAGTAAACAATTTAGATACTGATTAGAAATAATTGATACTTATGCAAACAAAATTGGCAAGACCTTAAATTCTTCTAAAATTACTTAAATAACTCAACTTTTCCCACCATTATTGTGTCTTGGAATTTTTCATATAAGCTGCGTTACTCAAGCGCTCGAGTTGTGCACTTAAAAAAATTCTGCTGCTCATCGCTTAGCAGAGTATGCGCAATTAAATGAAAACAAGTAGCCGCCCCATTGAACCGCGAGCGCCCACGCAAGCAAGCGGCTTACTGCGAAAAAGGGGGACTTTTCCGAGGGGTTGGCGATTACGCAATGTGCACACAATTTGCTAAGCTCATTTCTCACGTTTTCCCTCCCACTCTCTCCTTTCTTTCCACTTGCAGCTTCTACACTACGAAGGAAAAGAGAAAGAAACAGAAGAAGACAAGACAAGAAAACAGCGTACAAACAAGTAACAGAAACAAATACAAAAGAATTAAATAAAAGACTGAGCAACGTTCAAGCAAATCCAAGGAACAAAAACCAACAGCAACATAAGCAATCTCCCACAAATCGTAAATCGTCTCTCTAACTGTGAAACTAGGCCCACAAAAATCCGAGTGGAAAGCGCAACTTTGATCTCAGCACCCCCGCCCCGCAACCAAGAAGCAATACATAAAACAAAAGAAGAGCCAGCGCACTTTACCGCCGGATCAGCCGCATTAACCCCGTATAATGTTAAGCAGCCTCGCCTCGTATCTCTTTGGATCAGCCACATCCGATTCCATTAGCCAAGAAGCCAAGCCCGCCCAGAACCAGCCCAACGCCGCGTCCAACTCCAACTCGAATCCCGGCCCGACCAGCGATCCCGCGGCTGGCGATGTAATTGAGGTCACCTCCTCGACGCCCTCGGTAGCGGGCAGCAATCGGGGCGCAGTGCGCGCCGCCAACGGCAAGCGGGGCAAGAACAGGCGTGGCAAGCAGCAGCGGTCCAACCTGCAGCAGCAGCAGCAGCAGCAGCGGAAGCAGCAGCCAGCGATCACCAAGTTGCTGACGCCCGCGGGCGAGATCACCGACGAGGACTTCGACGAGGACGAATGGTACATTGTGGAGAACGATGGTGAGTTTCTAACTGGGCTAACATTAAACCAAATGATACTTAAAAACCGAACTACTAACTTTAAATAAGTAACTTACAAATGATTCCAACTAAAACGTTTCATTCCTTTTGCAGTCGAGGAGTACGACTCCCTGCCGCGCAGCGACTCCGAGGAGGAGCTCTCCGTGGTGGAGGTGTCGCAGCCGCGTCGTGGCTCCACCGCCTCCTCTCCATTGGTGACGGTGGCCACTGGCACCACAGCGGCCAGCTGCCGGCGCCGGCAGGGCGTCAACTCGTATTCACTGTACAGTGGGCCGCGGCCGCAGCAGCAGCGCAACTATATGCAACGCTCGCGCGTCTCACGGCCGCTGAGCATCAGCACCCTCAGCCCGCCCAGAAGTGTGCCCGCCCTGGGGGCCGGTGATCCTGACACTCTGACCCAGTCGCTGTACGTGGCCTCGCCGAGCGGCAGTGACCAGAGTCAGGGTGCTAACGTGCTGATGGAGGAGTCCTGGTACGTAACACCGCCACCATGCTTCACCTCGATTGGGCCAATCAATATGGAAACATCACCATTTGAGAATCTATTGATTGAGCATCCAAGGTTGGTGATCTTTATAGTACACAATACGAGTCTCTCTCCACCCATCCCACCACCCACCCTCCCTCCGTTCCACCAACAACCGCAATTTGCAGCCGTAACTCACGCAAATCTACTAGTTACCCATCTGGTTTTCTTCTTACCCTTTAACTAACTTGTCGCCTCTCTTTGCGTTTTGCAGCATGTCCGTTTATCGTAGTATTAGGTCCACCCAGGAGGGTACCGAAAGTTTTGTTAATCTTGATCTCGGGGTGTCGGCGGAGGTGCCGCAGCAGCGGGAGGAGCCCGAGCCGCAGGCTGAGGAGCCGCAGGAGCAGCGCCAGGTTCTCCACGAGCGGCGTGCCACCAACGCTCGCTTCGATCGCCATGCGGCCGCCGAGCTGAAGCAGCAGACGCTGGCTCGTCAGAGCCAGAAGGTAAGGATTATCTTTAGTTGTTCTATCCTTATCTCTAATCCAACTATCCCAATCTGTAGAGCAACAACAAGAAGCAGCACCAGCAGCTCTGCCGCAGTGCCATCAAGCGGGCCAACAAGGTGCGCGACTTCCAGGCCAAGGCCAACCGCCCGCGCCGCTCGGAGATGCAGCACTGCAAGCTGGTCAGTGGCGCCAACAACAACCGCAGCAAGTGCTGCTACTAGGCGTGCACCACCCTCAACCACCCAACACACCACACCACCACCACCACCACGCCTCCAGTGCCCCAAGAGCGCCGAAGGAGGAGCATTACAATCATGGCAGGCGACGCGATTTTAATTAGTATTTTAACCCAAAACCCCCCTCCCCCAGAGGAAACGAGGAAAATTCGCTTAAGAAAATGCCACAAAAATATCAAAAAATCTAGCAGCTACAAGAAACGCATATGTTTAATTAACTAAACTTAACAATTACTGGTGTAAACACGAAAAACAAAAGCCACAAAAAAATTTTAATATCTGTGTAAATGCGTAGGTTTTAACGTTTGCCGTTTCAATTTCAAAACTTATACGAAAAATACCAAAAAAAATGCAATAAAATTTACAAAATGATTATGCAAAAAAACCCATATTAAAAACACAAACATGAAAAATGACAAAAAAGAGCATGTATAAAATAAGCAACAGAAACGATTTTGTTAATGTAGCTAAGAAAACTATTTTATTTATTTAACAATCAAAAACACACACACACCCACGATTACTTTATGGTATGTTTTGCAAAAGTTGATGTTTATTTGTGTGATCAGTCTCGGAAAATCGATTCAGATCGATTTGAGTTTGTATGAATTTCTGTGTGTGTAAAGTGTATGCTTATCGACATGTAGGATGTATTGTATTAAACCCCTGGCACCAGATCCAATGTTCTATTGTATGCCTGATTATGTTGGAAATGCGCGTGCGTATGTATGAAACAAAAATGTGTGAGAAGGGGTTAAAAAGATAAAATGAAAAAAAAAACATATATATAACAGAAGGAAAAAATCACAATAAAAATAATTCTGCTAAACTTAAAGTATCATCTGGACTTTAATGGGTATTGGGATTTATCACTCATTTCCATGAGTGAAAGGATCGTAAAACTGCAATACCAGGAGAGCTAAAACGACAGTTATAGCGTTAATAAGTGGTATAGATATTTATAGCACGGTTTTCTTTATGGATCCTATAGATCTTACACGATGCATTGGGGTTTAAGATCTTTTGCAATGTAGGTCAATTGTGTGGATCTAAGGAGCGTGTGGTCACGCTCTATGGACAAGGGCTGCCCTTGCGTGGACGTGGATTTCGAGCCATTGTCCATGGAGAAGCAGTTGTCCCAGGGTCAAGTGGTCGGGAGGCGGACGAGCCTTTCACAACGCTTAAAGTGCCAAGTAACTAATTAGTGATTAGTATTTTAACGCAGACACGCTTGGCAAACGGTGGCAATTAAACGAGCCTAATCAGCAGACCGCACTCGACAGTTAGGTGCCGTTGACCTTGGCCAAAAGGTAAGGGGTTACCCAGCAGCTGCTCCTCCGACTCCCCATTTTCCTCCGACTTCCGCGATGCAGAGCGGCTCTAACGGCGAAACACAAGGAAAGTAAATCAGCAAATGGAATCATCTCAGGCGGGCTCCAAGAGATTCTTTCACAACCTGCAGCAGGTGAGGAGCCCTGAGAGCCGCGAGAATGCGGTTGGCTGGCTGTGCTCTTGTGCACAGAGAAAAAATCTTGCTAACACGAAAGTCATATTATATCCTGTAATATCCAGTCATGTAAGTCTTTTCAAATCTTTAACAACTTTCAGCAACATTTCAGCAACTATGCAACACCAAAGGTATTACATAAAATATTTATCCATTTAGAATTTTACTAGAATGTCAGATGATACTAGGATCTGTGCTACAAGACCTATTTCATTGCTTCAGATTGCTCTCCTTCAACTAGATTTTCCTCTGTGCAACCTATTGGATGGCTGGATGTGTGGATGGATGGAGGAAAACTTTATAAAGATCCGCACTAGCCGCGCTTCGCTTCACACCTGCTCGCATCGCGAAGAGCTGCAAACCAGCGTTGGCGTCCGCAAAAGTTATAAGACTCAGAAACTCGACCGGCAACGGTGGTCGGAACTCGGTTTGGACTATTATGTAAGATTAGGCAATCTGCGAACACACATCCACTTACATCCACATCCATCCACTTACATACTCGCCCAACTCCCCCACTTGGCGGCTGATTCTATTTGGCAAGTTGCACTTGAGTGATTTTTCGGGCTTCCAAAAAAAAAAAACGGAAAACCAACAAACCTTTTGAACAGCATACATACGTGCAATATGTAAAGCGGCCCAAATGACGTAGCCGAGAAAACCCGACAAAAGCTGCCAACCAAAGATCGCGCAATATCCAAAACCATTATCGAAAGTGAGACCGAGACAAAACCCCCGAAAAGAAAACCGAACCGTTTTGTAGCGTTTTTTTGATACAAACATCGGATCCGGATCGTCAACTTTTATGGCCAACGTCGCGAGGATTTGCTAAGCACCCTGAAATGGGCCAAGTTGTTCGGTGTCAGTTGGTCAAAGTGCGTGCCGAGCTGTGAACTGTGACCCGTGGTGATTCGCGTTTGTGGGTGTGAAAAAAGCGCGTTGGAAAATCCGAAATACGTTGAGCTGGTCAGTGATTAAACTGATCTGGAACTGAGAGGTTAGGCGATTTAAAGTCGAAGGAGTTTTCACAAAAGAGGTAAGTTTTGCTGCAGGTATAGTGGAAAATTTTATAGAGAAGGCTTTTCCTGCAATTATAGACATTCAAGGTTTTCAGTAGGTAAATTTATGATGATTTTAGTAATACATATGCATTTAAAGGACCACTTAAGAATCCTCGTCTTAATACTTAAAGCCAATAAACGAAATCAGTATTCTTTATTATAGAAACTATAAAGCCATGTGTTGTATAGTATAGCTAACTAAGATCCTACAAGGACTCTGTTAAATCAATATTCTCCGCCAGGAAGAAATAACAATGGCCTAAACCGTTTTGGCCATCCGCCTTTAACGTGTTGGAACCGTTAGGTATTTGCAATTAATGCAGGCAGAGGAAAACGGCTCAAGGTCAGTCAAATGCGATTAACTATAATTATAAAAGCCAAGTGTAGGAGCAAAAGCAGAAGAACAACAGCAACAAGACGGGCAAATAATGAAAGCCAAAAACCGAAACCAAAAACCCAACAAAACGAAGAAGCGGCAATAACAGCAGCAGCAACTATTGCACAACAGTGGCCAACAACAAGGCAGAAAAAAATAAAACAAAAACGAAAAAAACAATAAACAAACATGAAACAAACACCTACAAGAAGTTGAAGTAATTATAACAACAATTAAGCAAACGGCGTGCGTTTTTACAGCTAAGCGAAAAGGCAGCCAAGCATTTTGGCGGGCGGAGGGGGGATTTTGGGGGGGCGGATCATGTTGTTCATTAAAATGTAATCCAAGTTTAAGCGCAGACTAAAATCTTAGACAGGTGCGTTCTGCGTGGGCCATAATTAAACCATCGCAACGGGTGACAGTTTTATGGCTTTGACCTTAACGCCAGACAAACGGAGTTAGAAGATGATGTATCCGAAGTGGTTATTGTTCTGGCCACAGTTTCAACGACATTGAAGGGGGTGGAACCAACAAGCTGAGGAGTTCAACGGAAGTAACATTATGGTTGATAGCTGGAATGAGAAATAACTTCCAGATGTGCAAGTAGTTCAATTACAATCTAAAAATCTAATAATAAAAGCTCAAAGTAATTAAATAGGTAATAAATATCAAGTGAGATTAAAACTGGACTAGGGTATCCTATTTGCTAATTATTGTAATTAATTGTAATTATGTAGAAGCTAAAAGTAATAAAATGGGAGCTCTAAATTAGAAATCTCCGATGCCAAGTACCTTGAGTAAACTAAGACAGTTTTGCCAGCAAGAAGTCATAGAATAATAACCTCTATCGTTATGATCTGCCATAAATCAAGTTAAGGGCATCTCATCTCCACGTTCTGCGATCACAAAGATCCGAGATCTACTACCCGTGCACATTGGCCACAATTAATTTATGAAGCACAAACTTCCTTCCGGCGAGCACGCATTTGGTGTAACCAACGGCAGACAACACTTGAGTGACCACTAGCAAGGTCAGCTTGGGGCAGCCTCAAGCATGACGATAGTTATGATACCGATTCGCATTCCGATACCCGTATTGAATGGTCCCCCATGGGACTCCAGTTTCATCTTTGCAGCTGCCAGTCGGGTGACGGACATGAAGATGTGCAGATTGCCCAAGCGAACGTGGCTGCTCCAGTCGGTGGTTCTGATGCTGATGCTGCTCATGGAGTTGCAGGTAAGGAACCTTTCACCTCTGGCTGATTGGCCAACGTGGAGCATTGCCCAAGTGGCGGTGGCTGATGGGAAATCTAATCTATTTAACAGTTCTTAGCATGAACTTCCTGATTAGGCCACATGAACCGTTGCCAATCGTTGGCCAATCGCCCAGCCCGTCTAACGGATATGCTCTGCTCTAATGCAGATTGCGTATCGACCGCGAGCGGAAGAAGCTTTGTCTGGCCCAAAATAATGTGGCTTTGTTGCCATTGCTGCTGATGCAGCACTTTTCCTTTTTCGCGGCGCTCATAAAGCCAAAGACTTGAGACACAAACTCAAGCGGGTGATTTATGGCATTGCGTATACGCCCCACGCGCCGCACGCACTTTTTCAAAATGCCTCTTTTCCGATTGTTTTGCAGCAGCACATCAGTGGATTGGAACAGAGCACCGACTACTCGGTGGTTAGCAAGACTGCAGGTGTGGCCACCACCACTTCTGCACCACCCACTCTAGTGCCACCACTGCGAATTTTCAAGGGTCGCATTCAGACAACCACTCCCTCCACTAGAAGTACTTCTGGTTCTCGTCCCTTGGCCACTGGAGCTAAAGCGCAACAGGAATTGGTCGGGATCTCCTCCAAATCGTATATTTCCGGACCCACCACACAACCCTCGAAGTTGTCCAAGAGAGCAGGATTGGCAGGACCCAAGAAATTCCCCAAGGATGTGCGCAATCGCAGCAGTAATGCAGTGGAGCGCAACAAGCTGCAGCATGAAGTTGTAAGTCTTTATTGAATATTTATCGGAACTGCATAATTGAAATGTGGCTTTAAAACAGCCCGATCACGTGCCCGACTCCTCCGGCTACATACCCCATCGAATTGGCCATCCTGTGCACTTGGACTATGGAACTACGGGAGTGGACTCAAGTGGTGCTCCAACTGGCAGCGGTGGCTATCATGCGGCGCCTTATGAGAACAGCAAGTGGCAGGAGGAGTACTGGGATCAGGAGTATGCAGGGCATCAGCACCAACCCAATGGCACCAGAGTTCAACGTAAGAATCTCTATTTCCCAACTTAAATATTAAGTTCTTAAGGTAATCCAATTACCTAAACAGATATCGAGGCGGAGTGTCAGGATGACTATATGAAAATACGCATTGGATTCAATGGCTCCTTCAGTGGATTACTGTATTCCGCTGGCTATGCCTACGATCCGGACTGCATGTACATCAATGGCTCTGGCAGGGACTACTACGAGTTTTATATCCAGTTGAATCGCTGCGGCACTTTGGGTAAAAATTCCCTGCAAGAGGAAAGTCGCAAGAATCCAACGGTGCGTATGATCGATACTAGATTTTATTACAATGTTTGAGCAAACTTTTGCTTTTCTTTTAGAACTTTATGTGGAACACGGTAACAGTTCAATATAACCCCTTGATCGAAGAAGAGTACGATGAACACTTTAAGGTCACCTGCGAGTATGGCTATGATTTCTGGAAAACCGTGACCTTTCCCTTCCTAGATGTCGAGTACGTATAAGAAATAAGCTGTGGATTTAGTTATTAATATTATATATCCCATAGAGTGGCTACTGGCAATCCTGTGGTCTTCACGCTAAGTCCCCCCGAGTGCTATATGGAGATCCAAAATGGTTATGGCATTGGAGGTCCAAGGGTAACAGGTCCAGTGCGTGTGGGCGATCCCCTGACCTTGATCATCTATATGCGGAGCAAATATGGTAAATGAATTCTATTATGCTATCTGAATTAATCTACTAATGACAATATGGCTATATGGCAGACGGCTTCGACATAGTGGTCAACGATTGTTATGCCCACAATGGCGCCAACAAGCGGATACAGCTCATCGATCAGCACGGCTGTCCGGTGGATGACAAGCTCATCTCACGCTTCAGGGGCTCCTGGTCGGATTCTGGAGTGTACGAGACCCAGGTGTATGCGTACATGAAGACCTTCCGGTTCACTGGATCCCCGGCGCTCTATATCGAGTGCGATGTGCGCATGTGCCATGGACGGTGTCCAGTGAGTTATAACACATCTTATACTAATTGGTAACGCTACATCATAATGATATATTTTTTTACACAGAGCCAACCATGTCACTGGCGGAATCTGAAAGCTGTGACCAAGCGCGATACCTCCAACATGACAGCCACAAACCTCTCGATTCCTCCATTATCAGCCGATGGCGAGGGACTGACCACAGAGAACCCACCAGCCAATTCCCTATCCGAAAATGTGAACCTTTTCCAGTCCCTGCGAGTTCTGCAGGAGGGTGAAACTGATGGAGATGATGTGTATGCCCATCGGCAGACAAAACCCTTGTCTCCACATCAAACATGTTTGAAGACCAGCACATTTTCGGCACTGACCGCTGGCTGTTCAGCGGTATTGTGCGTGCTAACAGTAACTCTTTTCATTGCCTGCTCGAGACTAAAACGTCGCAAGGAGTCCTCACTGTACGACTCCTATATCGCACACAAAGGACAAATCGATTGATGAAACCCGAATTGGCCAGATGTTGGCCTTGTTCTGAGCACATTGTGTATATAGCTTATGGCCCACGAAATTCTGTTTTAGTTAGAGCTAAGTTTTCTGTAGTCTTTTCTTTAGGTTTTGAGTGCTAGTTTTAAGTCTTGATTTTGCCAACCGATCGTGGGTGGACTGGAGATGATATCCTGCGATTTCTAAAAATTACACCCCTTTGTCTTTGATTCTTAAAAAATAAAATATTTAATTGAGATGATTTGAAGAAAACTTGCGTTTACATTACACTCAATACCCGAAAAAAAGTATATTTGAGAAATAATTGTAAAATATGTGTTTTCAAAGTGATTTTAAAGTTTTCTATGAGATTGGCGTATACTACAATTTTTAAATTCTAACAATATATGTAAGTAACTGAAGTATTTTAAATCGAATTTTACATACATGTTTTCTTCATTCAACACGAAACGTTGCCTAGCTATAGGCACCATCTTAAAATATCAATAATTGTGAGTCCAAGAAAATGTTGACTGCCATTGGGCTTGCCACTGAATAGTGCTTCAATTTGTTCAGCGCCAAATGAATGGGTGGCCTTTGGAGGCGGGTTTTTTGAGTTACCGCTCATGTTTATGCCGCCCCATGTGGCAGGCATAAGGAAGTCGAAGGTGACTGGTGACACCTGTGGCACTTCCTCATGGGACCGGCTTTGTCCTCAGCCATTGACACGTCCAAATTCGGTGTTTTCGAGCGCTTGTCACCAAAAGCCATGGAGATTTATGTGTTTTGACTGCTTATTTTTGGTTGGTCGTGCGCCCAGCCGCATGCTTTTCCGTTGTTGTGGTTCATAGATGTTGGGTTTGACACAAATTTTCGACTGCGGCGCGCCGCAAAACGTTGCCCAAAATGTGTTAATATGGTTGAGGACTTTTAATATTGCCCAATCGCAACTGCAACAACTGCTGCATTAGCAGCAGCCGCAAAAATACACTGCTAATTGTGCAATTTTCGATGGCCCAGTCATTTCGCCTCTATTATTGTTTTGGCAAACGCTCTTCGCCTGTTCTTGGGTGTAAAAATTAACACGGAATTGGCCAGAGTCAACGGCTAATTAATTTATGTGGCTGTGCGAAAACAAACAAAAGAATCCGCACACAAAAACAATCCAAATATGTTTATGATATCACATTACACTTATGCACAGAATGACGGTTTTTTTTCTCACAGAGTTTTGCATACAATTGACAGTGTTTGCTTGTTTTTTTTGCTCATTTATGATTAATGACAGTTTAAGAAGCGAGTGAGCAAAACACACTAATTGAATCATAAGGTGGAAGTGGCAATCTACAAATTTTAAAATGCCTCGACACGCGGCCGCTATTTCTTTGCATAACGACCCCGCCCAGTGGGTTTTTAGGTGATTTCTCCACCATTTGTAGGCCATCTTGAGCACGTAGATCTGCGGCTAACTACTTTTCGACGGCGACCTTGAGCAAAGTGTTTCAATTGAATGCAGCGAAATAATTAAGTAAAAATTTA
This sequence comes from Drosophila teissieri, assembly GCF_016746235.2. Taxonomy (NCBI): domain Eukaryota; kingdom Metazoa; phylum Arthropoda; class Insecta; order Diptera; family Drosophilidae; genus Drosophila; species Drosophila teissieri. The sequence goes on along the minus strand of NC_053031.1, from coordinate 6,387,651 downwards.
TGAAGATACAGAAATTAATTTGATGTAATTTGCGTTGGCGTTGCTGCCATTGATTTTATCGCATCTCCAGCGGGCGAGAGGAAAAACTTGCCTCCAACTGCTGCCGCTGGTGACACCAAAAAATGGCACCCAAATTGCACCAGCACCAGCAGCAGTGCCGCACAAAGGCTTCAAAGTTGTGCTTTTTATGCGCTTAGAGGCGACCTTAGAGTTTTTGCTTTTCGCCCAGCACAGCCGCATGTCTCATAACTTGCACGTTCGTGGCCTGAGTCTTTCGTTTTTCGCTGCATTGTATTGCGCTGTCATGCGCACATGAAAATCATCATCAGCAGGCCGAGCAGGCAAGCGCCGAAGAAATAACACACCGAAAAAAAGGGATCGTTTTCCTCTACAGATTATTAGATCAATGTGTGCCACTAACCCACTTACAAAAGTATATCAAATGCATGTCTGTATTTTCAAAGTTACGATTGAGATTTTTCCCTTTATTTATATTAGGTTTTTTTTATTTTGTGAATTTAACATTGCCTCCATATATTTTTTACTTAACCCTTTCCACTTTACATTCATTGAAAAGCACATTTAGTTACATTTCTTTCAGTGCAATTAAGGCAACTTCAGTAACTCCGTAAAAATCAGTAATGTAAAAATATGCTTTCATTACCAAACAGTATAACACACATATGGTATGAATAATATTCTCCTTTGGGCAACTCATCGTTGAAGTTTTTTCTTGGTTTTCCCTCTGCAGAGAATCTATTTGAAGTTTTCATTGTACTTGCTCTTCCCCCTTCCCCAAACAGATTAAATAAATTGAGCAGCTATCAATCAATTCACGGAAGTTTACAAGCCCAAAACCATTTGGCAATATAATTTCAAATATAATTAAAGGTTAATACAAGTGCGGACAGCTGAATGAGATTTGGAAATCCAAAAGGTCAAAATAGGGCCATATTATAAAAGAGTTTAAAAAGAATGCACTTGCATTTTTAGAAATCAAATTTCGTCAAAGGTCGTTACTTGAAAGCATTGTCGTTGTTTGGGAGCATTTATTTAAGTCATTTATGCGCCATAAGGAACTGCGCTATGCTAATGACAGCCACTAACGATTAGACGCTGTGGAAGTATATTAAAAAGACTATGAACTAACTCATTAAATTCCAGTCCCACATAACTTTTTCCTTGTTCCTTCTTGTTGTTATTCGCTTAATTTATAGGCCCAAGTGTTGTTATGACACAACAATAATAACAATAATAACAATATAAAGCGAGATTACCGGATAGCGGATGCATTTGTCCACTCACTTTTCGCAATCACTGTGTTGGAACCTTTTTGTGGGCGGCGGCAACCCTGGAGGCCAAGCACGTGTGAGCAAAAATTATCAACAGCTGATAAGGCCAACTGCTTTTGTTTACAAACTAAAGATTATCGGAAGGGTGGGTTCTGAACAAACACCCCTAGAAATGAGAGGGCTTTTCATTTTCCTCTCAGTTATCCGAATTTTTCGCGTCTGCGCCCAGCTGTTTTTTATCAGATTTGGCTGCTGCGCTCTAGAAAGTCAGAATCCCATTGATTTTTATCCAGATTCCCGAAGTAGAGTTCTTAATCCGCACCCAAACTGACGGCTCCAGCTCAAGACGGAAAGTTCGAAAGGAAATTTCCCTGAAAAAGCAGTGAAAATTAAGAAAGAATCCAAAAAAATATAGCTTAAATTAGGAAAAGCTTGAGATAAGGTGAAGTGTGCTGTTTTCAAGACGTTTGGCTGGATTTAAGGCCTCCATTTTTGTGTCTACAGTTTTGGGGCGTGGGCCAGCCAAAGCGAAAAAATACAAATTAGCCATGTCCCTGGAGTAAGTGAACGCAGTGGAAAAAATCATGGAGTCTTCCAGCAAACCCTGGCTGTTGTGCAGCATCCTGGTGCTCCTGACCATATCGTTGGGTACGTATTTTGGGCTACGACCGACTGGAAGACAGCCACGCCCCCTTTCGGGCAAGGGCTATTATGTAATCGAAAAGGAAAGAAAACCAAATGAAGGGCCAACAACTCTGTTAACTCTGCTAACCGTTTCTTAGTCCCCGACAACAAAAAAAAAGAAAACTATCTCTCTATTTCTCTTCTCCTTAGCTAGCTTACGATTTTACAGCAATGATTTGATTTTTTTCTTAAATTTACGCTTTGCGCTGGCAGCGCCGCCTTAACAAGTTCTCCAAGCTCTCATTGCCAACCACCAAGAACCAAGTATCAAGTACCAAGTACCAACTACCACCGGCCCTCCAGCTCCTGGCATCCTGGCAACGTTTCGTGTATATAGCTTAGCCACACTACCCCCAAAAGAACAACAACAAGAACAACTACTAAATGTACTGGATTTACTAGCTATATAGCAAATAGACCAGCAACAACAACCGCCACACAAATCTCGACTTGCGATTGCCCGAAAAAAATGAGACTTGGAGAATCTGTCAAAGCGTCGCTGCTGCAGCGCTGCAAAACCAAAAAAAAAAAAGAACCGAAAATTATAACCGAATCACAACTGCGCTAGTCATCAAAACTCTATGTAAACTATTTATATATATATATTTAATCTGGAATCTCAAGTAGAACTCCACATAGCACACCTCGCACTCAGTTAAGTGCCGCCCCCCCACAGATTAGATATTTTGGCATAGCTATATCTTCTACCTCTATATAGATTCACTTAACATTAGCTTAGCTTTAGCTATCTCTCTCTATTTCTCCCCTGCTCTCTCTTTCTCTCCCGCTCTCCGACTCTATATCCATTGCTCGACAACTGTAAACTTCTGTACCCGAAACGAACTATCAAATTATACGTCCAGTACACCTGCATACTTGTCTTACTCTATGAATATTTTACAAGCAATATCTAATATTCCCCAGCTATAATCGCTTTTGTAATTAACCTTTCTTCAGAGTCCCCTCTGCATTTCTCTCGCTCGCTCTCTCTCTCTCTCTTTGACTCTCTATCTCTCTGTCTCTGTCCATCCCCCCAAAATAAATATTAAAAACCCCTGACTGTGTATCTACGAAACGTGGAAGCGTGGTAGCCAAGGTCCTTGAGGGACCGGCAGGATGGGTGGTGGCACATTACATCCCGAACGACCACGGCAACCATACTGAACAGCAACCAAAAAGAAACAGAAAATGCAAATCATACGAAAATGCAACGAACCGAACCAACAATGCATATATATATATATACGTGTATATAAAGATTTCTGTATCAACTGCCGAATCTTAATTCATACTCCTTCTCTTCTGAGCAGTCCAAGAAGTAACGAAAAGAAAAGCAAATAGAAATTGTAGTCGATATTCGCATAGACAGAACCCCCCCTTCAGGATTAGACTTATATTTACTAGAGAAGAACTAAATATATTAGTGCATTCACTCACCCGCATACCAACATACACACCCACACACACAGAGATATTTGCTTAGTATCATCATCATATGTACCCACCCCAAAAAATCATATCGTTCACCTAGCGCAAAGTGCAACTCCATAAACGAGTTTCGAAAGTCACGCACCCATACAGTAGAGGAAGTTCGTGCTCCATATATGAGACCACACACACACACACACACACACACACGCAAAGGCACGCGAACACACACTCGAAGAACAAGGATAACCCGGTCACACACACAAGCTGCCGAGAGTGTGGGTCCCAGCATCCCTGCGCTTACGAAGCCCTTGCTCTCTCTCTTCTCCTCTCTCGAAGGACACCGCGTGGAGCTTTTCCGGATAAAGTTCGCTCAGCTGTCAAAGGGCAAGGAAAACAACAGGCCATATATGTATATAGCCATCTCAGTCCCACGTAGAATATATGAGCAGAAACTCCCGTTAGGTTCCTAGAAATCCCTGATCGGGCGCCACTTAAATGTTGCACTTTGTCAAGCACAAGTTACTGAATAGCAGCTAGCTGTATAACCATGTTACCATAGTACTTGTTACGAGTCAGGACTCTAGGACTGTAAGAATCACTAGGCACTTGCATTAAACCATCCACTATGTGGGGGGTGGGGGTTGGAAGGACCTCTTCCCCTGCCCATAGTTCTTGTTTAACGGAAGTGCCTCCCATGCGGCGTATACTCAACGTAGGCCAGAACAACAGCAACAACATCAACAGTGCCACTTCGCACACCACCTCCACCACCAAAACAGACAACCACCTGCACCACCAAAAACAGCAAAATACAGCAAAAACAAAAATATATACCACGATCGAGCGGTTCTCATGTGTCGTCCATTTTTGTTTAACTTTCCCCATCAAAATTCTAAAATGATGCTGATGCTAAAGACGAAGAATCGGTTTATAAAGTCTGAAAACGCCTCTGTCCTATCTGCCTATCTCTATCTCTCAGCCCCTCTCTTTCACTCTTCACTCTCTCTCTCTCTCTCTCGCTCTGTCTAAGTCTATCTGTCTATAAGCTAAATCATCCCAAAACCCATTCAAAAATTTAAAAAAAAAGAACAACAAGAAAAACTTAAACAATGAATACAACAACTTTGCTCATCCGTTCGTTTCTTTGTTTCTCTGTATTTTCTTTCATCACTTTTGTGTCTCTGTGTGCCCCGCCATTTTGTTCTAATCAAACCCAAATCCCGCCCCGAATCCCTATATGTGTGTGTACGCTCTTCCGTTGTTTTCTTCCGTTCGCTTCCGTTTCCGTTGTGTTTTTTAGTCAGTGCATCCGAAGATGAAGAGCGCTTGGTGCGTGACCTCTTTCGAGGCTACAATAAACTCATACGACCCGTACAGAATATGACACAAAAAGTTGGAGTAAGATTTGGTTTGGCGTTCGTACAGCTAATCAATGTCGTAAGTGTTCTCAAAATTAAATTTGTCAAACAAAAATCAAACCTGAATAATAATAAGATTATGCTAATATAATAAAAAAACAAAACTCATAACTAACTTTCGTAGAGTGTAAATGTGTTTTCGAGTTCTGTTCCTAACAAATTCTTCAGTTTCGTTGCTGTCATAATCGTCCATTTGAAAAAAAAAGCCATAAAACACCCACACAATCGCCCATTAACAGTCAGCAACACCCACACATTCACATGCACTGGCTGCTCCCCCGGCCACGCCCCCTCAGACTGACGAGGGGCGGGGAGGGAGGGGCGCATTCAGTTTCAACGCAACGTTTCAGTTTCGGTTATGCTTTGTAAATAATTACGTACACGTTGTCTTGACTTTGTATGTTTGTAGTGAACTTGATGCTAGAAAATCAAATACGAAATACAAATACTAACCCTAAACAATTAAGTTTAAACAAGCAAAACAAACTAACCAACTAACTAACAAACTAACTAACTAAAGTAAAGCCACATGCGAAATAATGTCTTAACTACCTTCCCACCCGCTCTCTCTCTCTCGATTTCTCGATTGTGTACGCCAAAATTCGATTCGATTTCGATTCGTTTCGAATCTCAAATGAAAATCGTACCCGTACTCCGTACTTCGTACCGTTCTCTATCACACCACCAACCAACCAACCAACCAAACCACCAAACCACCAACCAACCAACCACCAAACCACCACCATCTGATCACAATCCAAACCGAAAAAAAAAACAAACGAATTCCCGAAAAAAACAATACCGAAAATCGAAAACCGATCAAGAATGAGAAAAATCAAATTATGAAATCAAACGTTTGGTTACGTTTGGTTTGGTACGACTACCAGCTGCAGTGGGATGAGGCCGACTACGGCGGCATCGGGGTGTTGCGTCTGCCCCCCGACAAGGTTTGGAAGCCGGACATTGTGCTCTTCAATAAGTGAGTAAATGGCCATTTGCTAGCTAACCCATCAACTCCAACTCTCTACACTAACCAAGACAATTAGATAATGAACCTAGTAGGCATAAGTCGGAGCTTTCCTCGCAGTCATGCGTCATTTCTAGCCCATATTGATAACTCATCTTTCCCTTGACAGTGCCGATGGCAACTACGAGGTGCGCTACAAGTCCAACGTGCTGATTTATCCTACGGGAGAGGTCCTGTGGGTTCCTCCGGCCATCTACCAGAGCTCCTGCACCATCGATGTCACCTACTTCCCCTTCGATCAGCAGACCTGCATCATGAAGTTCGGATCGTGGACCTTCAATGGAGATCAGGTCTCGTTGGCGCTCTACAATAATAAAAACTTTGTGGATCTCTCGGATTACTGGAAGTCGGGCACCTGGGACATTATCGAGGTGCCCGCCTATCTGAACGTCTACGAGGGCGATAGCAACCACCCCACGGAAACGGACATCACATTCTACATCATCATCCGGCGAAAGACTCTCTTCTACACTGTGAATTTAATTCTGCCCACGGTGCTGATTTCCTTCCTCTGCGTTTTGGTATTTTACCTGCCAGCCGAGGCCGGCGAAAAGGTGAGATAGAGCTTTGCGATCCGTCATTAAGTCTGCTTTATAGAGGGTCACATCTGGTCACGGGAGGGGTCACGTCAAAAATACACTTGAATAATATTTAAATATTCCTTATCCACCTAGAGTTCGTCAATCGACTGATTTCCATTTATTTAATGATTTAATGATACGCCCAAGCATTAATTAGCTAAACTTCAACATCTGGCGCTTGATTTGCCTAATTCCAAAAAACAACATGATTGTGGCTTTCGTTACGCCCTTGTGATTAAGATTTCAAAAATATTGTGCTGAAATGGAGTTTTTACTTGAAAAGTCAGAAGCATAGATAGCAAGTAACTATTTCAGAACTTATAATAAGCAGTAGGGCGGCCAATTTACTTTCAGTGTAGGGTAGCTTTCGGCTATTAAGCGATCCGTTAATAACGATTTGTGTCCCCAGGTTACGCTCGGAATTAGCATTTTGCTGTCACTGGTTGTGTTCCTGTTGCTGGTGTCGAAGATTCTGCCACCGACATCGCTGGTGCTGCCACTGATCGCCAAATATTTGCTGTTCACCTTCATCATGAACACGGTCTCCATCCTGGTGACCGTGATCATCATCAACTGGAACTTCCGGGGGCCGCGCACCCACCGCATGCCCATGTACATCCGCTCCATCTTCCTGCACTACCTGCCCGCCTTCCTCTTCATGAAGCGCCCTCGGAAGACCCGCCTGCGCTGGATGATGGAGATGCCCGGAATGAGCATGCCCGCCCATCCCCATCCCTCCTACGGCTCGCCCGCGGAGCTGCCCAAGCATATCAGCGCCATCGGCGGCAAGCAATCCAAGATGGAGGTCATGGAGTTGTCCGACCTGCATCACCCCAACTGCAAGATCAACCGCAAGGTTAACAGCGGTGGGGAACTTGGTCTGGGCGACGGCTGTCGCCGGGAGAGCGAGTCCTCCGACTCCATCCTGCTCTCGCCGGAGGCCAGCAAGGCCACCGAGGCGGTGGAGTTCATTGCCGAGCACTTGCGGAATGAGGATCTGTACATTCAGGTGGGTAACCCAGGCAAATTTAACTCACATGATATGAAATATCCCCTTTGAAATTTGGCAGACCCGCGAAGATTGGAAGTACGTGGCCATGGTGATCGATCGCTTGCAGCTGTACATCTTCTTCATTGTGACCACGGCCGGAACGGTGGGCATTCTGATGGATGCTCCGCATATCTTCGAGTACGTGGATCAGGATCGCATCATCGAGATTTACAGGGGAAAGTAAGCGAATGAGCACTTGGAGCAGCCGGGGGCTGATTGAAATGGTTAACAGCATTGCAAACGCAACAATAATAAGCAAAAGAGGTATTGAGACAGAGACGAAAACAATGAAAATTGCCACAATTAAGGAGGATTTTTAGATTTTAATAATTAATGAACACTAAACGATACTTGCTTGAGCAGAATTAACACCTAAAATAACTAACTAATATTAACTTTTTGGTAAACACACGAATTGGAACACAGAACACACACAGTAAACAACAGTCGTCGGGTAAAACAAATAAGCAAATAACTCACCAGCTACAAATGTTAAACAAATAAATCAAAACAAAGAAAAGAAATCTAGTGGAATTGTGAGAAAATTTATAATTTTTAAAATATATATATATATAGCTAATATGGACATCTAGAATGAAGTTTAGTTTAAGAGCAATAAATAGCGAGCAACCGTTTTCCAAATAATTTGTTATGTTGTGCGAGGAAGTTAATCATAAGCATAGTAATCGCAGTTTCACGCATGAGATTTAAGAATGGAATACATCCCGAATCAATTTGTAAATGCTCTCACACGATCGCAGCTAGCAAAAAGATCGAATTAATCGTAGACTCCGAAGATCCCGAGACCCGGAGCCTACCAATGAAAACCAATAAAAATGCAAAGTTAATTAAGCAAACCCGTCTATTAATTTCATTCCTGCATCGCTCATCCGCCGCGTGTTACGCTCTTGGTCACTTGGCTCATAAACTAATTGATATGGGCATAATGTTTTATTGACCAACTGGAGAATGCCGATTTAAATATGTATAGTAAGCATTTATTGTTTAAGCTAGTAATGTTTATTGTTTGGTGCTAGGAATGGGGAGCCAATTATGTAAGCACGATTCTAACATATCTTGGGCATATGTGTCTTAGACTTAGCTGTTTCTGTTTGCTTGCAGTCGTATATTCGCACATTAATCACCCGCCCACGTAGCCACTTGGTGTGAATTCTGTCAGATCCCATGAAACCTAATTGGCCAAACACATAAACATGGTCAGAAATTTCCCCATTTGGTTCCTGGTTGGAGCACTCACACGGTCCGGGTGGAGTTCGGGGGAATTGAAGACAAATACAAAAAAATAACTAGTACGCGCTGTTATTGACTTACAATCGCCGCTGATCAACAGATATAGATACAGTATCTAGTATCTCTGTCCTCACCTGTGGCTATATGGCTACATCAAAGGTTGCAGCATCACGACGACGACGACGACGACGCCGACCAAGATGATGACGATGATGACGACGGAGCTCGGCTGAGCGGCGATTGAGGTAAAACTCGTACTCGGCTGACTCAAAACTTCGGCATCTAACTGAGCGGGCTCCGAACTTAGCCAACTTAGCCAACTTAGGGGCTGCTCTGGGCCAGGCCGGTATAAATGCGCCAAGGGAGAACATTTGGGCATCATTCGATTTCTGATTTTGCAACGAAGACGTCGGCTCCGAGGCCCCCTGGAAAAGTAATCTCGAGTGCGGTTCGTCTGCGAAACCGGTAATAGTTCGATTCGCTGTGTGTTGTGCTGTTAGGAAAAATCGGAAAAACCGCGCTCATTTTGCATCAAGTGAAAATGGTGAGTTCGTTGGCAGTGGAAACATGCCGCCGGTTTCATCTTAACTGTTTTGTAGCGCTGTTTCCTGCCTCTGGTGGCCCTGCTCTTGGCAGCGGGTGTCCACGCGGATGTCTCCCACCTGGACACAGATCTCCAGGAGGATGGCTACCACTACAAGCAGCCGTCGGTGCCTTTCCCGCCTCCGGGATCGGGAAACGGCATTGAGGATTCGGGCATAGGCCCAGGACCAGCTCCCTCGGCTCCGGCTCCATCCTATGGACCCCCGCAGACGCGTCCTCCTCCTCCACCTTCTCCACCACAGCCGACTCCGCCAGCTCCTCGTCCTTCCTATGGACCCCCTCAGACTCAGCCACCACGTCCTCCACCACAGCCAACTCCCTCGGCTCCGGCTCCACCACCACCATCCTACGGACCACCGCAGACTCCACCACCTCGTCCGCCACCACAGCCAACTCCCACGGCTCCCGCTCCACCACCACCATCTTATGGACCACCACAGACTCCACCACCTCGTCCTCCACCGCAGCCAACTCCCTCGGCTCCCGCTCCACCACCACCATCTTATGGACCTCCGCAGCCTCAGCCAACTCAGCCGGCACCACAGCCACCATCACCACAACCTGGCCCGGAGTACCTGCCTCCAGATCAGCCAAAGCCGCGTCCAACGCCCTCGCGTCCCCAGCCGCCTCCACCACCACCACCACCCAGGCCACAGCCCACTCCAGGCTACGGACCACCACCGCCACCACCGCCGCCCAAGCCACAGCCTACTCCAGGATACGGCCCCCCTCCACCACCACCTCCACCAAGGCCGCAACCCACGCCAGGATATGGACCGCCACCAGGACCGGGACCCGCCCCTCCGGCACCACAGCCGCCACGCCCGCAGCCACCACGTCCACAGCCAGGCGCTGAGTATTTGCCGCCTCCGGGAGAGAATGAGGTCACCCCGCCTCAACCGCAGCCAACTGCGCCAGTGCCGGCACCACCAGCTGGACCCACATACCAGCCACGCCCGCCGAGTCCTCCTGCACCACCTACACCCACATACCAGCCACGCCCGCCAGCACCACCAGCTCCTGCCCCAGGACCCACCTATCAGCCACGCCCACCAGCACCACCAGCGCCTGCACCAGGCCCCACTTACCAGCCACGGCCACCGAGTCCTCCGGCACCACCTGCACCCACATATCAGCCACAACCACCTGCACCACCTGCACCTGCCCCAGGACCCACCTATCAGCCACGTCCGCCAGCACCACCGGCACCCACTCCGGAGTACGGACCACCACCCACCAGTGGTGGCGATGAGGCGGGCTCCCTGGGACCCGATGGCTACAACTACAACAAGCCTGCCAAGCCCTTTACCTTCTAGAAAAGTACTCAAAACCACTGTCCTGTGAACCACCATTGGAGCCAGTTGCCCCGCCACTCAAATCTTTTTCCAAATAAAAACAAATTTCAAAAGCCAAAGTCAAAGCTGGATGTGTCAATCACTCTTGGGATTTGTTGGTGGGTCAATGTTTCAGCTTTAAAAACGGCCTTCTGGGGGCGTCACTTTTGACAACTACAAGATAGAGAAAAATTTTCAAACTTGTTGATAGTTTAGATCAAGGATACAAATATTGTTTTGATACTTTTTAAAGGAATACGACTACAAGTACAGGGATATTTGTATGCATATATAGAATAGAAACTACTATTTGATACTGTATTTCCTCTTTGTATACTCATTTTTTGCAGTGGAAGCAGATGGCCTAGCCGAAATACCATTGGTTCAAGTGCAGTCCCCAGGCACCACCCAGTGGTGCAATGTGTGGTGGCCAGTTGGTAGGTCAAATCAATCAAAAACCTGGGGGCGCCATAAATCAGAGGCGGAAATTCCGAGAGCGTCAAGCAGCCGTGAACGTTCTCAGGCGGCTTTGTTTGCAATATCTCTAAACCCATAACGACCATAAATATATATATATAGATTTAGGTAGATGTCGATGAGAGCCCATAATGATTGCAATTGGCATAGCCACAGACATTGCATCCATACATGGGACACTCAAGGTGCCGGCGGAGCCAAAATAAATATGAGCGAGTCGATCAATGATCGATCGCAGCCGGCGATCTGGCAATCGACGACTCAATTCCCACCGGCTGTCGTCGGTCGGTTAGTCAGTCGCCACAGACCAGGTTCATCAGTCATTTAGTCAATATGCCAGTTGGCTTAGTCGATAAATTGAGTTAGCCGTGGCAACTTCATTAGGTTGCCCAAAAATAAAGATAAACACGAAACAAAAACTGCAACTGCAACTGCATGTGCGGTTGTGCAACGATTTTCCAATAGGGATTTTTTTCTTTTTGTTTTCGGAAGGGTGAGGAAGGGGGTCTTGCGGGCGAGTACTTTGCCACTAATTACATAAGCACCTACAAAACGGCCTTCAATTTCGCTGGACACGGGGGCGCCCTAAGACTCACTCACTCAGCTCGATCCGAGCCATTTGATTAACGTCTTAACGAGCGGCTTGGGTGTGATTTATGTTGTCAGGCATCAGGCATCAGGCATCGGGCATCAGACTCCGCATCAGATCTGCAGCTGCACTTAGACTTAAGTTTTTGCGTGATTTATGATTACAGCACGGCACTTGAAAAGATTGGGCATGACAAGAGATTCGCGACGCATTGTTTGCCTTGCTTCGATAATTACAGCCATCCAAATGGAAGCACTGGGCCACCAAAAGAAGTTCATGCGAGTCACCTGGTGACCCCAGCTAATTTCTGCCATTTCGCTGACGATTCTAATTCCCTACAATTCCATCCGGGTGTAAATTTCCCAAACAAGCTATTAATATTCCGATGCCTCCATCAAGCAAGCGAACACGCAAATGTAAATGCGAGTATGCGAGCACATATATAAATATTAAATCATTCTAAATATGAAAGCGGCAAATATATATAAATTATTTAAGCCCGAGGGCGAAATTCTGAACAGCCAGCTTCTTCATCGTTCATCTCAAATTTCCAATTAATTCTTCAAAAATTATTCCGACAGCGGCTAATCGAAAATATTAATGGACATATTATTATTATGACTTAATGGACATACAATCAAGTCATCAACTGATTTATGCCCGTACCACAGCGGTAATGTCCAAGAAACAGCACCTGTTGGCTTAGCGCCAAAAAATATTGCGCATACGCAACGTGGTCCGTTTTTGCGTTGCGTTACGTTAGCCCCTCATGTAAATCAATCACCAGCGAAATTGCCCTTGGCACAGTTTCCGTTGATTTTTTCTATTCTTCAGCCGTGTGCCGCTTTTTGCTGTCTTGGCTCATAACTGTTCAATTGTAAAACGGCAACGCACCCAAACGTCTTCAAACATTGCGTACAATGATTTGTGTAGACGGAACGAGTCAAGAAATATGAATCAAGCCGTCAGCGGTGCTCGAGTGGATCAGCTAGCAAAAACCAGCTATGCAAACCACTCACGCATGAAGCCAGCTCTCAGTTCTCACCATCATGCTGAAAGAGAAAATCATTTTCAGCCTTAAGTTGGACTTTAAAAATCTTTAACAAACTACCTAAGAGGAGCTTTATTAACTTGGGAATATATTGCATACTTTTCATCTGATCTCTAAGCTAACTAAGCTTGATTAAAGTTTATCTTGAGCCATGAGCTTCCTAATTGATTAATCTTAAGCTTTTTATTTATGTTTATGAAGTGTTTTGCAGTCGTTTTGTGAGTCAATTATAATCATAAACGACTGTTAATTAAATATTAAAAATAACTTTACGACAGTTTTATTTGAGGGACTTTGCTAAGGCTGCTTAATTGCTATTAATGATGGCTGAACGATAGCAAAAGTTGTTACACAATTATTAAGCAAATCTAACATTGTAATAAGAAGACAAATTAAGTTTCTGGTTATTTAACTTATTTACTGGTTATCAAACTTGTTTTCTATTTTTGATATATATTGTTTTATTATATAATTACAAGATATTTAGCTTGAGACTTCTTAGTTGCATTAATGACTTTTGAAGTTTGGCTTATTCTCGTTTTTTGTAAACTCTTATAGCTGGATATAAATCGAAATTAACCCGAAACCTCGATTACCCTAATGCCTATACTATTTTTACCCGAAAAAGCTATTTAAAGACTTCAGTTCATTCATTTAAATATCGGCAATCAGCATACATTTCGATTAGAAACTGATGTCTTAATCTATGGCTCGGCAAGCGAAATTCAGCGTAATCCATTTGATTCTACAACTTCCTCATCCAATTGACCGATATTACCCACACGTTCCATCCCATTTTTGAAACCCCTGACCTACGCCTGAATTCGCATGCTTGTATCGCATTAACGTTAAATTAATCAATTGCTAATAGATGTTTAACAACTGTTAACCTTCCCGGCGAGCATTCAAGTGGTTGCGAATTAATCACGAATCCCACAGACAGCGGCGATTTATGATTAAACGCTGCGATTCTTGAGCGTGAACAAAATCGTTTAGCAGTCGAAAATTGGCAATTATTCGCTTGGTCGTTCCAGAAGAAGTCAGTCAGTCATTCGGCTCGTGGCTAAAAAAATATTGTATAAAAATATGTGAGAAAAAAATAAAAAGAGATTGACTTAGCCTTTGTTAAGGATGATTGCCTGTGTAAGCTTGAAATTTCCAACAAACGCTGTGGGCGCCAGTGATTAGCATAATACCAAGGCACTGGCAACACATTTTGTGCGCTCTATTAAATTTTAATTATAAAACGAACAAAACGCCAACATCAATCAAAAGATGCAGAAAAGAGCGACAAACTCGATGCGGTCCAGATCGATCAGATATGAAAATTCATTCATTCAGTTGGTGTGGTGTGCTGAAGATTTAAGCCCCAGAGGGCGGCTTTGTCACGCAAATTTGGTTAATGCCGCTTCTGAATGTTCCAAACCAAACCGAAAAAAGACTCGTTATATTGGCGACTTGGCGACCAGCGTGAAGCAATTAACGGCAAAAATATATAGTCTGGGCCATTCGGTCATGTGGGCCGTTGTCTTGAGCACTGACAGCACTTGTCAAACCAATCCATAATGGATGTCAAAACAGCAGCAACACATCGGTCGCCACAATGGATCTGCAAAGGCTGGCTTAGAAATGCAAATGCAGAGTCAACAAAGATAAAACCGAATCCGATTGAAAAGGCAACGCGACGACGCATAGCAGTTAATCCAATGTTTACAATCTCTTTACAAATTTCAACCTTGGCCTTACACACACAAAGCGCAGCAAACGGCATCCGATTTGAAACAATGTCATAGCAGTTAGTCAACTCATCAAAAACACAAGACACATGCAAATGCCTTTTGACTCTGATAGATACACAGATGGCCAGATGATCCGTTGACTCACAGCAGATTCAGATACAGATTCAGATGCCAGAACTTTACAAAACCCGGCAGACAGAGCGGCGGCCAAGAAGAACCTTCATCATCATCATCATCATCCACGCCATGTGCCGCCTGGAGATAATCATTCGAAGCCGAAAAAAAAGAACCCCAAAACGGGTTCTTCTAATGGCCATTAAGCCATCGTCTCACTCTCAAATGCGACTATAATAATCAGCATTTGCATTTGTGCAAATTGGCTAGAATGGCTTATACTTATAGCTATAAACATTTAAATCGACCACCTCTCTTTGGGTTTTTGCCGAGCTAGAACTGGTTGCCAGACTTCGTGTCAGGGTGGGCTTGTCACAGAACTAGAGCGGCATGAATGAAATCAATCGTATTGATCGCTTCGAACTATCACATTAGCCTTTTAAGCTTAATGCCGCTTTTATTGGTTGCAATTAGTTAGAATTCAAGTTCACTGCCGATTACAGCACATTTGCAGAGTATTCTTGGGTATGTCCATTGGGGAAGTGAATAACACTCCATAAATGTCTACTCTATATTATTTTTGGCTTATCTAGATTGCTATATTTACGCTCGACTAATGAAATGTGGAACCTGACCTTAATTCTTGAGTTATAGTCAACCAGTTCCGAATGCAGACCAAATTTAATGCCTATTAGCATAAATTGGGTTATATTTGTTTTGGTAAATCCAACCCTGTTCATACTTTTATTGTGTTTGATAAATAGTTATAGCTATGCTGCAGTACGTAGCAGAATTGAACATTTTGTGGGAAGAAGTCGATTTAATTATACAAATTGGCCGCGACGCATTCATGAGCTTCAAAGTTCAAAATGCCAGTTCACATGTCTGAGTTTGCGGCACGAGCCGCACAAAAAGTGCCAAAGTGGATAAATTGCTGAGGTTCACAGCCACCGAAGTCGAGACATCGCTGATGCTTTTTGCCCCTCCGGCGGCATCGATTTCATCTGCTGTTGTTGCGAAACCAATTATAGGGGGATATAATAAAAAACTTATTATTAAGTTAAACAATGATTAGATGAAGCTCTTTGTGGCCATTCTCATTCTCAAATCACCTTTCGATTCTCGTGACCATTTGGTTTTTTATTTTATGTCGATTCTGACTAATTTCAATAATTAATTTATGCTTCCCATTAAATGTTAACGTTCTTTTTCGGCAGCTTTCACTGTGCGCGTGTCCCAGACTGGCGGTCTACGACTGGCCATCGATTGGAACCAGAATTATCTATGGTGAATCTGCCCTGGTCGGGTAAACGGTAAACAAGTCTAAACACCTGCAAAACATCCAACTTGTTTGCCAATCCAGAGAGTTCTTCGTTTTTGGATTCAAAGACAGTCTAACTGTAGGTCATGTGACTGATCGACGTTAATTGGATGAAACAATTTGTTAAGTCAAATGCAGAGGCGGAAACGAGAGTAAGCATTAGCATTAATGGGCTATTTTAAGACAATTTATTGAGGCGGTTATAAATCTTTCAAGTACCCCAAATATTTTGAGGTGTTGCAATAAATATTTCAGGGCCTAGATCATCATTACTACCTTACGAAAGGGTAACTTAACTTTCTGGATCACTGTGTATTATTTTTATATTTATAATTTTTGCCAAGAGTATGCTAAAGTTTTCAATTGACTTTTCAACATGAAATATTTGCCGTGCTCCAGTTGTTGTTTGTTATACTTTTTTGCGTGAAATATTAAATATTCATAATGCCTCTGGTGGACGACGTGGTGAATGTGCGGAAGCTTCGTCAAATAAAGAATTCCACACACTATTTACGAAGCATATTGTCTAGAATCGTGATAAAATAAAAATATGGGAAAGGTAGAATGGCTTGAGAATCTTCGCTTAGACGAGGTCATATTAAAATTATATTACAGCGCTCTTAAGCTTGCTCTTTTTACTAAGAAAGATGTCAAAAACGAACCGCTAAAAATGTTTTATTTTCTGTTTATTCACACGCGTACATTCAAATGCTAAACAAAACTGGTGACAAGATAACAAGGCGTGTCTGACACCAAACAAAATCTCTTGGTAGCAACAGCGGCTATAAAAGAAATATTCAAAAAACGGGGCTAATTTTGGGGCCCTTATCAGGAGCGACTATCTGTGTTTATTTAACCCCGGTCGCACAACAGGTCGCATGCTTAATATGTATGAACGTTTGGAGCAAAACAAAACGAATATTGAGGGGCACGTGAAATCGCCTGGGTTCTGACCATAGGCAGGCATATGGTAATAAATTTATAGAAACTTCGATTACCGGCATTTAGGCAAAAACTCCTATGGCGGCTTATGGCTTTTGATTCACTGGGTGCGATATCTGGTTCCTGTATGCAAATTGGGCAAAAGTAGTCGTCTTGTTTCCGTGCACACAAGACACGATGATGGAAAGATCAAAAACATATTTAACGGGTTATATTTATTGTATATTGGCATTTATATAAATAAGAGTCAGCAGTGCGTTATTATAAATTTTATCACGGCGCAGCCAGCTGCACTATATTGAAATCGATTGTTGGCCACATAAATCTGTCCCGCCCTTGTCATTGATTTACGAATCTATGGACTTATAACCGTTGGTAGAACGATGCTATTTAGACGCAAATGACACATTTTGCAAGTCAAATCGCTGACTCAATAGACAATGGCCGCAAATGGCATAAGCAGCCAATAATGAATGTTTCGCGGTAGATCAAATTTATGAATGTGAAACCTAAGATGCCAGCGGACCAAAGCATTATTAATTAAATTTTAATTTTCCTAATACCCGTAAAAACACAAAATAAATTGTTGTTGGGTGTTTATTATTTTGGGTAGATTATGAAAAATACTACAATTTGTATGTTTCATCTTGGGCCGTTGACAAATATTCCATCAATCAATGCAAGTGAAAGGCAACAAAAATGATGTCACATGATGGGTTGAGAACCATTTTAAAGTGGGCTTATAACTATAGTTGTATTCATGGTAACATCTTTACAAAGACCATTGGTATCTGAGTCGAAAATGGTTTAACAATTTCCTGTGTTTGAGCCACTTAATCTTTTCGGGACGGCCTTGATATCAAACAAATCATTTTTATTGGCACTGCATCTTTGGCTCAAGTGGCTTCATTCACTTGACGGTGGCAGGTGAATGTATTTCCCCACACATACACATGAGAAACGGAAATGATGTACGACCGAAAGCCGTTAAATTTGCTTATTGTTGCCACTAAGGTCAAGTGAAGATACAAACAATCATGCCAGCAGTCAATCCAACAAATGAAAGAGGGGCTACCAGGTCGGCAGGCAGATGGGCAAGCAATCTACAAATTGACATGGTAACTTAAGTTTTGGCTATTGAAATCGTAATCAGTATATATGTATCTAGAATCTTGTCGTTGCCTCTTTTATCTGTTCGATGACTAATCTCTCTCTGGGATAAGCTGTGGCAAAATTTTTGCATACTGGAATAGAGCCACTTCAATATGAAAATATTATTCTAACAAAATATTATGCAAATTATTTCAAGTAAGAGACAAAACGAAAGACTTAGGCAACAAACTTTAATTGAGGCACGCGCTGTGAAGAGACAAATGGCGTTAAAATTAGAGTACACGCACTGATAAAAATTAGTAAAATTTTATTTTTTGATAAGAAACTTTGATATCATGTCTTCAAAAACAAAAATTCGCAAATTTTATTTAAAAAGGAAACTATTTTTTTAAATTCTATATCCTCTAAATATTACATTTGCATTAAAAAATCCCATTTGCTTTTTTCAAATCAAAAGACTTAGGCAACGAACTTGCCCGTACTCATAGTTATAAATAGAACAATTTAGCATTATTCTTATAATTAACTTTTACTTTGCTAATATTTTTAACAGTGTTGCTCTCCGATCTTTTGGAACTTTTTTTTTGTGCGTCATGACTCGTGACGACATTAAAGTGATCGTCCGAAGGGTCCCGGCTGCCTCTTCTAGTCGGCGATTCTTCTCAATTCGTTTCGTTTTATTTGATTTAAATTTTGATTTGAATTGCCGCTGATATCGTTGTTGCTGTTGGTGTGCTGAACGGTGCCGCTTCTGCTGTTAAGACATTGTTTTTGCCTTATTTATAACGCGGTGTGCGGTTTGTGTCTCATCGGGTTTTGGTTTTTGGCGGTCGCCGTCGCTCTGCCCAGACTCTCTTAGACCCACGTAGCGAACTGAACCGAACCGGACGGACTGAACGGGCGATATAGTATAAATTTCAAACCCACTGACCAGCTCATCATCATTTGTGCTTTGAACTTCTTAAGTGTAAATTGCTCGTTCGCTTCTGCTCGAGAAAATTTCGTGAAACACCAAAACCAAAACAAACTAAAATGGTATGTGATCCTTGCAACAAGGACAATGAGTCGTAGTGATCTGCCTCAACCAGGATAATAACAAAAAAAAAGAAAACCAAGTGAAACGTGATATAAAACTATTTAAATCAGAAACCCAAAAATAACTCTCACCACAAGTGCCAACCAACCCGGACTTAAGTGTTCTAAACGACTTCATCAACGCGCTGTCCCGTTTCGAGTGCTCCTCGGGACTTGACTCACTTCACACCCGTGCCGGAGCCACGCACATAAATATGCTTCAGAATGTTCTTAAAATAACAATCTCACTCACTGGCAGTTTTTTAAAATTCTTTCAATTTGTACATGGCAGATTCGTACTCGATTTAAGCTCGTCCATATGGGATATTGCATTAAGAATACAAAAAAGGATGACTCCCAATTTTATCCTAAACTAGATTTGTGTTCGTGAAATTGTGGTTTTATTAACATAAATTTAAATTGTTTTTAATTAAATAGCAATTAGGCTGCGATTAAAATTTATATTAAGCAAGTCTTAGAGTTGTTGCAGTCTTTATATGGCTCAGGCTACCAATTAGTCAGGTCAAGGATAGAGTGATTCAAGCAAAGACCTAAGTAGCAGAATAAATGGTTAACATAATTCCCTTTTTTTGCAGAAATTCTTTTTGCTATTGGCTTTGGCCCTTGTAGGCATTGCTGCTGGAGCTCAGCTGCCTGACTCCGCCACCCAGGGACCCAATCCCCAGGATATTGCCACTCCCGAGCCGGA
Organism: Drosophila teissieri; assembly: GCF_016746235.2. Lineage (NCBI taxonomy): Eukaryota > Metazoa > Arthropoda > Insecta > Diptera > Drosophilidae > Drosophila > Drosophila teissieri. The sequence goes on along the minus strand of NC_053031.1, from coordinate 6,367,850 downwards.
GTACATTGATATCGACGAACCAGCACCGGTGGCTGCTGCCCCCGCTCCTCGTCCTGTGGCCGCTGCTCCCCGTCCCCTCTTCGCCGCCCCCGCTCCCCTCGCCCGACCAGTGGCTCGTCCTGTGGCCGTGGCCCAGTCCTTCGTCCAGCAGCCCGTCCAGCAGCAGATCGTCCAGAGGGCTCAGTACGTGGCGCCGGTGGCTCAACAGGTGGTGTTGCCGCAGCAGCAGCAGCTGGTTGGTCACACCTACAGCAACAGGGCTGGATACCAGTACCGCCGTCCAGTCTATGTAAGACGTTTCTACCGCCTGCGCCGCTACTAAGAGGACGCAGCTAGCTCTTAACTATATTTAATACGTGCTTGACAACCCCAGTAATTCCTACTATTTTGTCGTTTCTCTTCCTTCTCCTCCTCTCCTCACCTGCCCGAATCGACTTTCTACGCACCAATCTTCAACTCAAAAACCAATTAAAATCAAAAACCTAAACTGAATCAAGCATTAACAACTACCTAAATCAATACACACACATTACCACGCACTGATCCCCACTATCAATCTATCCAACTATGAGAAAATCGTATTATAACTATCCTAATCTTAGAACGAAACCATCAAAGAAACGACCAACAAGAACAAGCCAAGATCAAAAGCATAAAGAGCGAAGTACAAAGAGACAAATGATGTTCTAAAGACAAAGATCGAAAAACGAAGTATTCAGTTATTGTTGAATTGCCCAGTAAAGTACGAATAAATAAACGTAAATTATTTGTAAAAATGATAAACAAATTTTTGGTTCAACTATTTCATTCATCTGCCAAGGCCAATCAAACTGGTCGGCCAAATGGGGGAAGAATATCGGGTTTTAATTATATTATTCACAGCTCATCAAGGCACAATAAAGTGTGTCGAAATTGTAGAATGATTCGTTCTCGATTTGATGATTACCCCCCATCGTCATCATTGCTGTTGGTTCCTCATTAATCATGGAATGCCATGAGGAAAATGTATGTGCCATCTGATATGGACATTTGCATACGGAAGCTGCGTATCTGCGTACTTGGGGTCGCCTTATTACTTATTACCAAGTGGCTGGAAAATAATTTCTGTGTTGCGTGGTGTTGGCACTCATTAAGACTACGCTGGGCTTAAGTGGTGCGGCTCTGTCGGCCAATTAGGTAGAATTATTTATGCAGCTTCTTGCACGACTCTTGACGGGTCGTAAACCGAAACTAGCCGCAACTTAAGCAAATAGAAATACATAAATCTACTAGATTACTTTCAAAATACATTAAATTGAACCGGTTTAAACATCTTCTGAACCTGCCAAGTGGTCCCAAAAATACACTCAAACGACCACTGGCCACATAGTCAAATCAGAAGTGTAAACAATGCGATTTAAAAGCCATAGCCATAGCCGCAGTCTGTCCGGGTGGTCAGCTTTGGAGACAATGTACTTTTGATTGATGGATTGATTGTCAATTTGATTGCCTTGCCTCAGCTTCTATTCAGGGGCATTAACAGTCACTTTTGTCAGTCAACTATGACAAACTGGGTCTCGATCTATCCACTCCACTTCACGCCACTCGGCTCCTTTGTATGCCTGTGGTGACAGGCGCAAAATTCATCATCGGAATCCATCATCGGTGCTTCCGTCTTGGCTGGGATTTTTATTTATTCCCTGGGTCAAATGGCAATAATAGATCGTTAGGGGCTAATGATTGGATGTTAATTACACGGAGTTACACATCCATATTGCAGCTCGTTTTCATTAATTTAGTAATTTTAGTAATAATATTTAAATATCAATGTATTTTTTAATTATTCATAACATTACAGCACTTTTACCCTTACAACAAGCATTATTGCACACCTTGTGTTTCATTGTTGACTTAAAGGATTTTCTTCTCTTAAGTGCTAGAAATCAAAACTGTTATACTCTCATGTTTAAAAGCATACAATAAGGCAGCGTTACAAATTAAGTCTCTTTTAGATAAATAGCCGAAAAATAGACTACATTATTTAATTGAACTTCAAACGAAATTCAAACAAATTAATTTTGCAGAAACTATAATGTCGCTAGTCCAACTTATACTGTATATATTGAAATGTATTTATATTAAGGTAAATGTAAATAATATCAGAAGAAAGTGTTATTTTGAAAACAAAAAGTTTTAACAATTTAAAGAACGTCAATGTCATTTATATGTACATACCGCATGAAATCAAATTACTTTTATTAATGATTTTGTAATCTGAATATCGTGTAGGTCAGTTTTAATAACCGTTTTAAATTACATTTGATTAATCTTGTTCTGTTCGTGTTAATGCACTTATTTATTTATTTTTTGATATTGTTAATTGATTGCTCGATCAAGATTGCCTGAGTTATATTTATCATACGCACAGTATGCACATGCAAAACACGAAATATTAATGTAGTTATGATCCACGTCTACGACTAGAATGATCCGATATAAGCTAACTTCCAATTAGCATTTCGGCTATAATGCATCAGCAAAATGATCGTGCCAAAAAATAAGGAAACAAATAGTTGGTTTCATTAGTGGCGAATAAGAAACAGGCTAGACCGCCTGGTCTCGACTGGGGTCATCAGTTTTGCTTTCTAAAATCAATGATTGGACAGATAATTTATGGGCCATGTTTATTTAAACGGCGCTACTAAGAGCAACAACCGTAGATAAAACTCTTAACTTAAGTAAATCATCGTTGGGCGTTCAAACGAAGATAAACGTAATAATCTAATTAATTTGCATTCGCTGACAGAAAGAAGCGGGTGGCAATAAGGGGAAACGAGTTCCCAGCCATTAGATCATGAAGTTGATTTGCATAAAAGCAATTCATTTTGTCAACAAACATTCTGCAAACGATCTTCTCCATTGATGGCAGCACCCACAAAAAATGTTTAACTTCCTGATCGCATTAATTTCACTTTCGCAGCATCGTGGGCGGATTAAAAATAATAAAATACCTCCAGGGGTCTCAGGCGTATCATCACACCTCTTAAACAATGCCAGCGATTGTCTCGAACAATTAAGGTGGTATCATAAATTATAAGAACGTCGTTTATTGAAGCTTAGCCACATTTCGACCCATAAAATTAGAGCTTATTGCCGTTATGGCTGCTGAGTTCAATTACTCAAAGTTGGGTTTTTTTTTGGGTTGTCAATAAATCAAGCCGGAATTGGCCATAGAGCATTACTCAGTCTAGTTCCCAAAATAACCACAACTGGATTGTCCATGAATGAAACTGTTCTCTGCCTCGGAGATGCCTTGGAGATATATTTTTAGCACTCCCGGGGCAATTATGCTGTCTATCGTGGCACTTGAGCCGAGTTCGTGGACTTGGCCCACCTTGCGATAGGATTTTCCCTTCTCAAGTTCAAGATCAGAACAGGATATAAAACACGCTGGGGAATATACGTTTTCACAGTGCTAAGCTTTATTTCGTTTTTAGTGCAGGCTGAGCTAGGTAAACAATAAATAACTACTGGTAAATACACGTCACACTCAAAGACAACAAATAAAAAATGGCTGAGGATGATGGCTATTTAGAAGAGGAACGGCTGAGCTGGGGGATCGTAGTGGTATCCCTCGTCGTGGGACTCCACGATCTTCTGGGGCGGCAGGTAGGTGTTCACGGGTTCCTCCAGGGGAGCGGCGTACGATGGGATCGGGATCTTGAAGGTGGGCACCACAGCTGGGGCGACGTAACGGGGCTGCTCCACCACAGGTGCAGGTGGCAGGTAAGCGGGCTTGGGTGGGTTGACCCTCACAACTGGTGGTGGAGGTGGCAGATAGGCGGGCTTAGGAGGGTTGACCTTGACAACCGGTGGTGGGGGTGGCAGATAGGCGGGCTTAGGAGGGTTGACCTTGACAACCGGTGGTGGGGGAGGCAGATAGGCGGGCTTGGGTGGGTTGACCTTGACAACCGGTGGTGGGGGTGGCAGATAGGCGGGCTTGGGGGTCCTGACAATCGGGATCACGGGCTTCACGGTCGCTGGTGGCAAGTAAACTGGAGGAGGCAGGGTCACAGGAGCCACACGAACGGTCACGGGTTCCGGGGGCAGATAAGCCGGGGCCGGAGTGGGCAGTTCGAAGGGGATGCTCGGTGGGTCATAGTTGTAGCCAGGATGATCGTGGTGATCATGGTGATCATGACCGAACAAATGCGAGACATCAGCGGCTACCAGAG